>NC_084513.1:17542759-17848259 GCF_024500385.1 Phyllopteryx taeniolatus | reverse complement strand
AAAAACATTGAAGCTTTTAATGAAACATTGATAACCAGCTTGTTTGCTCTCTGTCAAAAGGGATTCCAGTCCAGATCCATCAGCCCATCTGTCCAGCAGTCTTATACGATGCATTACATGAGATATTAGCACTGAATTCTTGAAAGTCTAACCAGATAAAGTAAGGAACACATCGGTGTAGTGCATGCCCCCCTGCAAGCACATGAGACTCTGATTCATATAACTTCACCAAGTGTGAAAAGCAATATGGGTATGTTGTCATAGCAGCGCTGCAGTATGACATTGTTTGCCTATGAATGCAGGAATATGAGATGTGAATATGTTGAGCTCAGCAGTCCAATGGTTAGAGGGGGTGGGGGAGGGAGGGGGGTGTAAAGTCGATGCGTCACGAGGCATGAGGTTTGACACCCGCAACTCGATTTACTAGAGTTGTCCCAATCTAATCACGGGATAGGAAATCGGGTCCGATCACGTCATTTTCAGCTGATAAGTATCTGATGAAAAAGATTATTATTATTTTTGTTTTGTTATGTTCTCAATGTTTAAAGGTCATAAAGTGACAAAACAATCCTGAGGTACAAAGATACTGCCAAATGGAATAAGATCGCTTAGTTTTATACTACACGATGAAACATTTCGGGTTCGTGCGGTGCCGTGAAATATACGAGAGGCAGAAAACAACGTCCAGACAAGAGTTGGAATTCCACGAAAATGCTTGTTGTTTCTTCAAGCTGCAACTTCAAAAGTAAACATTATTTAGCATTATGGCCGGTTAAGTTGATTAACAAAACAGAAGAGGAGCTACATCAAATGCATCCATCTTTTTGTGCTGCACCATTGATATGTCACCAAAAGATTGTATTTGTTTTCTTGGTTTGAACCACTGCTGCTAAAGACCTATACTCATATAAAAAGTATCATGTTGTTGGGATACCTTTATTTGAATTAAAAAAATAATAATAAAATAAAATGAAAAAAAATCTATGTATTCTGGACATCCCTACTATTTACCCGATCCTATTGTGTTGAAAGCAATTGTCCCTGTCCGACAAGCATTTCAGACGTCACACCAGACGCTGGCATCGGGCATCTAATTATCTGGTTGTGGGGATGCGGTACTGCTGTGTGAAAGCAGTCAGTCACAGGAGCAGAAAAAGACCAGATTGATTTGTGGTGATGATGGAGAAGGCGGGGGTGGTACGTCGCCGGCGTCCAATTTCCATGCTACTCTCGACCAGATGGACACAGGGAGGGGTCAGGGATCAAAGACGTGGACTCAACTGTGTAACGGACAGCGGGGAGTTAGCCGAGGCCAAACCAAAAACCACACCGTTCAGAAAAATGTGGAGCACAGTGCCTTCTGATTTTGACGTCCTTGATGAGGGTAAAGTGGTGTGTTTAGTCAGCATCTCTCACAGCAAGGACACACGCAGTGTCATAACAGGCACAGTACCTGGCAGCCACATCAACTAAAAATATGACGAACCTGAGAAGTCGCTGCACATTTTCTCTGCCTCCCATGTGGCGCGTGACTAAAAACCTGCTGGTCGCTGGAAAGCTCATGCGTGTGCGGCAGGAAGGACAGGATGGTCGCCTGGCTGGAGACGGGCAATAACTTCCTACTGTTCCGCGATTAAAGGTCTATGTCACAACTTTTGTAAGAGAATGCTGCAGTTCTATTTAGTAAATTGGCATGCCATAAAGCATGAACCGAGTTCCAGAAAATAAAAATATACTCTTTGTATTGTCACATTACAGGAAGTCCTCAGTCGATGACAGAGTTCCTACAGTGGTGATATAACTCAAATTTGTAGGTACTTCGGAATGTTCACTAGTCTATTAGTAACCTCGGCTAACATAGTAGTAAACTCTAAATTACAGTAAACAATTGTATGGAAAAACAGTTATAGGCCAAGGCCATAAATACAGAACAATCAAATGAAAAACTGTAGGTACAACTGTAACGTGCCTTCTTGTCACATGACCACGTATTCTTAGCAGCAGTCCTAACTCGTTCATTAAGCCCTCTCTGCCTTAAAAGGTTTCAATTGTACAGTAATTGTCTACAGATGCCACAAGATGGTCTATATGAAGTGCCTCAACTCACTTCAACATAATTCCAAGGCACCAAGATGCTACGAGATGGTGCTATTGCTTTGGCCTGAGCACAAAACAGCAAACAGGTGGCTTTTTCTCTCAATGTCGGATATGTGCCAAAATACATAAGCGAAAACGCGTATATACAGGGGCTCAGTGTATTCTTCTGGAAACACCCTTGCATTCAAACAGGAGTTTCATTCAGAGATTCTCCTCCCCTCGTCAAATTAAAGAAATTTAGTCAAATGCTCAGACTACCGCACAAACCTCAAGTCTTATTTTGAACCACTACAACAGAGACTACTGACTTTTGGGTAGCAAAGAGCCCAATCACCATTGTTTACCTTCACTATCTCATTAAAAAACACAATAACACTCTGTCGAGAGTGAACCTCTTCAGCCACTTTTACACTTGAGAATAATAGCAGTGTGTGTAAAAAATAAATAAAGTGTCAAGCTCAAAATATTTGATTTCCGTAAAAGCCAATGCATTGGGAACACTGCACAGCCTATTCCAAATCAAAACAAATTTGATGTCCAGTATTCCCAGTGAATTTTCAGGTATGCAAATTGAAAATAAACGGTTTATTTTGATAACAAATGCACCCTGATGACTACCTATGTTTTGTTTCTAAATTCTGCATGCAAGCATTAACCACTCTCGGGAAAAATGGCAATTGTCCTAAAAATGTTAATGGAACTCTCAGAATGTTAGAGTTCAAACAGAATTCTTGGAGCCACACCTTTAACTAGGTCCACAACAACTATTATGGGTTTTTCACTGACCTATGACCGAGAATTACTCTATTAATTGAAAACAACACAATGAGAACCAAAGAGTAGAAATACGTGCAAATGGGAATGGGTTATAAAACATGCGTCATTCTCTCGTGTGCAATACAAAGACTGCAGCCCAAGAATTTGAAGTTCTGCTCTACTCAGAGGCACACCCTTAAAATATGCATGAGTCTCCAGTAACATTCACCACTGTTACAGACACAATGGCATTAGCCAACTGGACTTTAAGGCAGCAAAAGGAAAACACTCACTCCAGGGATCAACATTCTTTTCCTTTTGAATCCTTTTACGTTATCCTGCTAACCCGCAGCAGGGAAAATCATAAATCTTTAATGCTCTCAGAACTCTGGATGAAGATTTGTATCGTGCTTTCATCCAATGTTTGATTTGGCTCATCAACAAGCTGAATTTCCAAGGGTAAAAGTTCATACTTTATGACTTAAGCGAGGAAAGTGGTCCCGAAAAGGGAACGTGCTGTACGGCCTCTGCTTCAATTCAGTGGTCTGCTGAGCATTCAAAGCGACAGTAGCAGGCAAGCCACCAATGAGATCCATCCATGGTCCATGACCTTCACATTCAGGTAAAGCACTGCTAACTGTGAATGTAAGTGTAGAAAGAAGTGAACCACAAACACATACAAAGTTATTACTTTGACGGACATTTTGGTGTCTGGATGTACAGTGTTTGATTCTCTTGTCTCGTGTGTCAATTTTGTGGTGGACTGGGAGTGACGAAAAACAGCTCGAAGCAAGAAAAAAAAAAAAAAAAAAAAAAAAAAAAAGTTAATACCTTTGTGGTCACCAAACTGAGGTCCCAGGAATGACATCAGTTCCAACCTAGGTTTTATGCTACTTTAGAGGCGTATTTCTATAAAAATGTTGGTTGATTGTCAAAATTATACGAACTTTATTTGTACAAATCCCTATGACTCTATAGTGAGATAGATCGTTACATTACCAAAAGTTTGACCTGTTTTTTTTTTTACGACTTGTACACAAATAGGTTGAACTATCTCTCTCGCTCTCTCTCATAAACAACCAAGTAAATATTTGATCTCCCTTTCTAGTTCTGAAAATGTATATCTGCGAGGGAGCCGTTCTGCACTCCTGCTTTAACAACCGGGCTTATTTACATACAGCTTGGCTGACCGAAGGTCCACAGCCCCTTTCAAAAGACGGCCGTAGTCCGCCTGTCTGAAACACCCACATTGCCAACGGGTGTGACGTCCCTGCTGCTGTAAAAGCCAAAAGATAAGCAAAGCTGCATTGAGTTTATTTGGATGCACAGATTAACTTTAGCCAACAACGTTAGCGCCTGATCAGCGACACATACAGTATTTGATTGCTCGGTGAAGTTGTCGATGCGGTTGTTGGTTGGTATTTATGTTTTTTGACGTGTCCATGCACCACATACACACAGTGTTGTATGTGAAGTGCTGCATTCAATGGGTAAAAATGTTTTTATTATCTTTATGAGTGCTTGCTTTGTTTCATCAAACGCTGGCATAAATAGTGATTATTTTAGACAGGTTTTACATAGTAGTAGTTTGGTTTTGCTGTGTTAGGAAACGCACCATCGAATGATGCCGTGATAGGCAGTCTGCGAGTATGCATCGCTCTCTTTTTGTCTAAATGACGCTTGTTGACTTTTGCATACTTCTTCAATTCTTAACCCTTAAGGTATTTTGACAAACACACCACAGGCATATTATTAGATCACCTGTTTCAAGTATTGGGGGGGGAACGTTCTCTTTTTCAGTAAACACCTCACTTTTATCTGGATTGGGTCATTGCCACAAAATAAAGGAAAAAAATTGTTATGACCAGATTACTAGCCTCTCAAATAGTATAAACTTTCTCTAATAATTTTAAAAAGTCACATAAAGTCACTACTACACTACAAAAATTCTACAACTGTTATCCCAAAACAAACAGGCCACAGAGGAAGCAGTTTAACAACCAAAAACCTCTGTAAATATTTGCCACATAGGAGCAAGCAAATAACCTAACTAATCAGTCTGGTGTTTGTCGACTTTCCTGAAGAGATTAAAAAAAATGGCAGGAAAAAAATTGTTTTTTGATCAGAGGGTGTGGCGAACTAACAGAGCAGGGAAGAAACCATTTGAGGATTGACCGAGGGAGAGACTATGAATTTTCCCAGCAGACAAGACAAACCCTCCTTCATCCCGGCAGGAGATAATGGGGTTCATCTGTCTTCTTGCCCTGCTTTCCACCCCATCTTTGGACCACTCATCCACATCAGCTGTGACTGAACACACCCTGCTCTCCACTGTGGTGCGCAGTATTTGGGATTGGGACAGTTTGGGGAAAACCAACAACACAAGGATTTGGTCATTTTGGTGACGGCCAACCAAAACTAAAACCGGTAAAGAAAACCTTGGATATTTGAGCTGTGCCTCACAGGTTCCGCCTATAAAAAAAAAAGCATATTTTTCTTACTAAAAGGAGACGGTGTTTTTTTTTTCCAAATTCAAAACACCGTATGTTTTACGAACATGCCTGTAACATGCTTCCATCAAAATAACCCAAGGATCAATAATTATTGTACCCTTTAAACAGCCGAATTTTTGTCTCGCTGAATTTAGTCCCTTCATGTAGGTGAGCAACTGTACACTCCACCACGTATACTGCTAAGGCAATGGCGAGTCCGTTTTTTGTTACTGTGATGACAGGGGACAAAGCCTCAGCTAATTACGGAAGCAGAGCCCACACTGAAACTATGTGGGGGGGGGGGGGGCTATTATGCAAATTAGCCGCACTGTTACAGCGGAAGTGCAGAACAGCTCGCTCATAGACATAATAAAAAATAGGTAGGTAGGTAGCAAAACATTCGCCTGGTTGTTTCATTTCACACTTGATTGGTGGCCAGGCACTCCAGACACCCAACTATTTGTATAGCCCTTTTCGTAATGTTCGCGAACAATGGGCACTTCCATGGGTGCAGAACGCAAGTGATTACCACTGACCTGAATTATTTTGCGTTTGGAGTTGCACCAAGCCTGTAAAACCTTCACGAACACGAGAAAATGACATTAAATGCCTGTCACTGTATTTCATAACCCCACTGAGGGTGCACAAACTATTTATTTCACACATCGGCAGGTCTCCACTGCCGATGCCGAAATATTATCAAGGTAAGCTGCTGGATCGTTTTGGCCCCGCCGCTGCGGCTGCTTCTGCTGCCAGACTGCTTAGGAAAACACACATTCATTCCGGCACATGAATAATACAGCGTTGCTACACTTTCACAAAGGTTAGCCGCACACACTCAGGCATACTTAAACAGCGATGCGACATTACACGTCAAACGTCCCTGTGAGAGAAGCTCATTGACAAGGTCGGGAAATCAACGAGCTGCTTTCCAACACAACGCGCCATCTCTTCTATGTGACAGTGAAGCGTGGATGCTATGGAGGTGGGGAGAGGAGAAGGGGCAGAAAGCAGAGGGAAGTGCTGTTGCTATCAGAGCTCTAGTAAGGCAGGATGTGTCATGCAGAGAGTACAAAGAGGAAACTGGACAGATATAGATTTGCCGAGACGCTCATCTGTTCCATTAGCGGCCTCTGAGGCAGCTCTTCTAGTTTGTATTGTTTTGATTTGATGTTTTACATTTTGTTACGGGTTAACTTATTTCTTACACTTGTGTATGACAGTTAATCATGTCAATATGTTACTTTTAAACTACTGCCAGTTAAAGGGGACATATTACAAGAAAATGTAAATTGCACAGCTGCATTGAGTTTTGTCAGATGCACAGATTTGTATTAGTTAACACCGTTAGCTTCTGTTAAGTGGCACTTACTTGATTTTGATTGCTCAATAAAGTTTTTGGCATGGTGGAGGTGCAGTGGTTGTGTTTTTGTCCATGTGCCACATGGACAAAAACAATAAACTGTTAATTAGCTCTATAAGAGGAGGTTTTACTTTACCTTTTTATGGGAATTATAATTACCACAGAAGACTGATGACGAGGTTTTTTTGTTGTTGTTGTTTTTGGGGAAAAAAAATGTAGGTTGCCAATTATCCCAGAATAGATAGTGCTTGAATTTTTAGGTTCCATTTTGGTATTAATGGAACTTCTTATTACACTCGTGACAGCTATAAATCTGAAAAAAATTCATGTGTGAGGTACATCTGGTACACATTAAAACACATTCACTGCCATTGACGGCTATAGAAGTCAAATATCCATGTTAACTGGGAAGGCTAGCCGGCTGTGAATGAGTTAAAAAGTTGAGGGTTATTGTTTTAAAAATCTGAAAAAATGTGAATAAAAGTGTATCATACAGCATTTTTGCTGCAGAAGAACATAACGGGGGGTCCTCGGTCTATGACGGTTTTGAGGCTACATTGGTTTGCGCAGTAGCGTCAGAAGACTTTGTCACATGACATGAAAGTCACGCACAGTTACTGCCATAACTTACTGTATTTCTTTTGATTGCATTATTCATGAACGGGCAGCATAGTGAATGAGTGGTTCAGAACGTCTGCCTTACATTTCTGAGGACTGGGGTTCAAATCCCAGCTTTGGCCTTTGTGCGTTTTCTCCAGGTACTACAGCTTCCTCCCACTTCTCCAAAAACGTGCATGTTAGGTTTTTCATATTGGAAGCTTGAATGGTTGTATGTCGTAGTGTGGCGGGACTAGTGGTTAGTATGTCTGCATTACAGTTCTGGGGGTCAAATTGTGGCCAGGGAACGCTTTCGTAAACCAAGGACCCCCTTGAAGTTAGTGAGTGCTGCCAGAAGTGTGTGAGTGCTGCCATTTAAAAAACTGAACTGGACAAAGAAATCATATCAAAGCCTTACTGACAATATAAAGACTGAGCCAACCTTTGAGATTGTTGTCTTGAAGTTAGCCGACATCTGTCTCAGTAAGACCCACATGGACAGACGTGCCCGGCCGGGTGTGTCCCTCCCCCCACAAATAAGCACACAGGTCCGACACTGACGGACGGGTGTGTCGATCCAGATGCTCCACTAATCTATGTTGACAAAAACCTTACGACAACGGGCATGTCCAACACACGGGGAGGTTGGCTAACTGCCTGCCAACCAACTTGTTCATCCATCTATCCCAGCAACGTATCGTGTCAGACAGAATAATTTAAATTCTGTGACATTTGTGTATGGTTGGTGTCATATGCCTTTAGCTTTTTATAATGTAAATGAGCCTATTGGCTCAATAAAGGTTGGGAAACACTGGTCAACATTGTTCTTGAGTGTGTCAAAATGTCAAGAAATTGAGTCCCAGCTTTGCAAATTGCATGTTATTTAAAGCAGCGATTCCAAATCAGTGTGCTGTGACAGCTCATCAGGTGTGCTCTGGGAAGCGGTCAGATTTCACTGAATTTGTTCTCAAGTTATTACTTAACAAATGTATCACTGATCATCTATCGATGCCAGCAACATATATTGACGGACACAGCAATTGAATGCTCTTCCACTGGACCTGTGTATCCATTATTTAAGTACATTCAGTTTGTATACTTTCTGACGTTTGTGTCGTTATGGTGTGCTGTGAGCTTTTTTTTATAAAGTACAATTTGTGCCATTAAAGGTTGGGAAACATTGGTGATTTCCAAAGTGTGGAGAGAGACAGTATCTTATTTACTACAAAGCATGTACAGTACTATCTTTGTTCATCAATCTATGCCAGCGACGTTAGTGACACGCACGATAAATGGGATTCCATGAGATATTTTTGTTTAGTCGTGAGCTTTTGAAAATGTCAAATATTTTCCTTATCGTGTGTCACTGACAGTAAACGCGTCCCACCTTTGGGAAGTGACATTTCAAAGGAAGTCCGACTTGAAGGTGTTCGAGTTACCTTCCGAGAGCTCCAACTCCAGCTCTGCCAACTTGGCCCGGACCTCCTCCGGCAGGGTCATGGCGACAGCCGGCGTGGGCTCCAGCGTCACGGTCAACAGTCCGGCAGAGGTTCTCTCGGCCATCCCGGTTCAAAAAAAAAAAAAAAAAAAAAAAAAAAAAAAAAAGCACAAATGTATCCACGGGTTTGCTTTCTATGACGATACAAATGGAGCCGAACACCTCCAGAAAAATAAGGTTTCGGTCACGCACCGGTGTGGTGAGAAAAGAGGGTGCGTCTCGAAGTAACAGCGGACAGTTGTGGAGGCAACCTCCGGCGGCGTCATGACATGGCACGGCTAGCCGTGACGCTAGCACATGCGTGGCGGCCGCCTGCGCGTTCCAGTGTCTGCTGCTGTCTTTCCCCCGCGGCGCCACGGGCTGCGTCCCGCGGTGACGGCTGCCTCACTTCAACTGTGGCGAGAACTCATTCAACTCAACGCTCGGCTCGCCCAGCGCCGCCGCCGCCGCCATTGGATCTCAGCAACGGCAAGCACCTGCTTCAACCTGGTGGAACGTCACTGCCCCCTTGAGGCCTCACTTGGAACTGCAGAAACAACCTGCCTTCTTCAAATAAATATTCCCTATTAAAATGAATTACATATATTTATTTATGCATATATAATATATAAATAATATATAAATAATTATATATATATATATATAATTTATATATGTCATTTTCAGGGTGCTTGTGCTCTTGCTGATAGTCTTTGGACACCATGCGAATGGTAAGTAAGTTAATCGGTGCACCAACCAAACTATTGTAACCCTTATTCCCTCTTTTTTAGGGGGTGGTTCTCAACATGGAGGTTTGAGTGCCCCTAGTCAGGCAACTGTTTGGGATCCACAGCACTACAAACAACCTGAGTCCAATGTGCAGTATTTTGCTGTTGCGCCAATGTCTCAACAGCACAGTGAAAGTTTGTTCCAGGAAAGTCCGCTTCTTGGTGCTGGTGTTTGGTCGTTCCCCCCAATGAAAAGTATTTGCCCCATCTGTCCTCGTTGCACTTGCCCATTACCTGGCCCTTGCCCTCCACCTTATTGTAAACGTGGCTATCGCCCTTGCCCGCCATCTTGCTTCAAGTCTAGTCATATGTGTCGCTCCTGGTATCCTTGGTAGGCTCTTCAATGTCTGAGCAGGTAAGATGAACTGTAGTGCACGTCGGTCAACTTGTTGAAACCTCTGTGTTAACTTGTGAACTTTCTGTCCTTCAGGTTATCTGCCATTGATGGGGCGCTTCCTTGTCTGTAACTACTTAATAAATTTGTGAAATTGAATCAGTCGGTTTTTATTTTCTCACTGGACCATTCCCTTAAATGCAACTGCACTCAACTGACACAAAGTATGGTAATATCTTCAAAAAACTGGGATGTAATAGAACTAAGGAAACATCCCAAATGCCCCCTGACTTCTTTCTTTTTAATTTACATTTTTTTTTTTTTTTTTTCTTAAACAAAAAAGTATAAACAATATTTTTTTATAAAATGCAATGCCTTGTTACTGTTTGCTTTAAAGTGACATTGGTTTACTCTTAGGCTTTGGATCAGAGGCTACCTGATATTGACAGTGTAAGACTTCTCCTTCGCCACACTTGTGGACTATTGAATGTGTTTGACAAGTCTGCGACTTTGTGCTGTGGACACTATCCAAATTAACTTCAAGTGCTTATTTTATGATTGGGGCTGGAGTCTACCTATTAAAGTAGTTGACATATTTTAAAAAATAAAATAAAATAAACTTTTCATCATTGTGGGTTGGCTTGCAATAGGATGGTGTATGATTCCTTTTTGTTGGAATACTTTCGTTTTTACTGTTGCAATATGTGTCCATTTAGAGGCAATGACATTACATCTCAGAGTTCCTCGAGGGTAAATGTGATGCAATGAACTATTACGTTTTCTTGACTTTAGTGGTCTTATTTTATTATTTTGATTTCTTATTTTGATTGACAGGAATTCATACATTGGGGCATGGAGCATTTTTTTCATATACTGGTTTTTTTTTTTCTTGTACTTCATACCATGTATTTTGGGTAATAGCTTCTATTTAAATGTGTGCTTTGACTGTCGGGGAACTTGTTCTCAATAACAAAGGTCAGAAGGTGTAACGTACCGATTTTGAATGTTGGCACACTCGTGCACACCTGAGTGCAATGATGGAGAGCAGCTTCTGATTGGTGCAGTGGACAGTGCTTAAATAGAGTCAGAGCTGTTGCCAGCAACAGCAGGACGCAAGAACAAGCTGAAGTTGCAAAGCCAAGTAAACAGGACCTAGTGACCACATTCACCAATGGCTTGTGACTTGTGTGTGAGGTAATGTCGCTTTTTTTTTTTTTTTTGTCGTCCTTTAGTGGCTTTATCGATATGTTACCTTTTGGTTGTTTGTTCATTGTTTGTCATTTTCTCTCTTCAGGCTGCTTGTGCTCTGGCTGGTAGCCTTTGGGCACCATGCAAAGGGTAATTAATACTGGTTAATCTGTGCACCTGCAAAATTATTTTAACTCCCATTTCCTCTCTTAGGAGGTGGTTCTCAACATGGAAGATTTGCTGCCCCTAGAAGTCAGGCAACTAGTTGGGATCCCCAGCGATACGGACAACGTGAGACAGATGCGCATTATTTGGCTCAACCCCACGACCAACAACACGGTGAAAGTTTATCACAGGAAGGTGCGGTTCTTGTTGTTGGTCGGTCGTTCGCCCCAATGAAAAGTGTTTGCCCCATGTGTCCTCGTTGCCCTGAACCCCTCCCTTGCCCGTTACCTGGCCCTTGCCCTCCACCTTATTGTAAACGTGGCTATCGTCCTTGCCCTTGCCCGCCATCTTGCTGTAAATCTCGTCGTATGTGTCGACCCTGGTATCCTTGGTAGGCTCCTCCATGTCTGAGCAGGTAAGATGAACTGTAGTGCATGTTTGTCAATTTGTTGCAACATCTGCGTTAACGTGTGTGTGTGTGTGAATGTTCTTTCTTCCAGGTTATTGTCCCTTGATGGTGTATGATTCCATGGCAGCAATGATTAAACTTGTGAAATTGAATTAAATTTATTTCCTTGTTCACTGGCTCTTTGCAATTGACTGCAGCTGTCTCACTCAAATGGCACAAAAGATGGCATTACACTGTGTGGTGGTCCTAAAAACAGAATTCAGACTTAAAAAGCAAAAGTCCACTCAAATCTTAGTAACATTCTGTCACCTGACAGAATAAATATAATGGATGAGTTGTCAATTGTGGAGGGACTAGAATGTACTGTAACTGGTGAGTGTATGTTTACTTCTCTAATGAACCAAGGATAGCCATAAATTCCCCCTCCCAAGCTGCAGTAGGCCAAAATGACAAATGTGTAAATGATGGGAGCTCTGAATCCAGACAGACAGGCATCTGTGGTTCAGACCTGGACAGGACTATGCCCACTATTCTAGACTCAGTCCCTTCCAATGTCACACTTTCAGATTGAACATGTATTGGTTATTCTGGTAAAGCTTGGTGTGTGTGTGATTCCTTTTATGTTGTAAGACTTTTACTGGAGCTATGTGTCCCATTGTGTACATTACTTTAGTGTTCCCTCTGGGTAAGTGCTATAAAGCCGTTTTGTTAGGTTTAAGATCTTTATTTCCACAGGGACATTTTCATAATTTGAGCAGCAAATGGTGGCTACAGGAAATTTAAAATGTATCCATTTTAAGTGTTCAAGCACATTAACATGCATTCACCTGCACACAGTGCAGAGGGAAGACTTTTTTTTTTTCCCCCAGAAGTCAGAGAAGAGACAAAGATATTGGTACATTGCAATGAATGATGCAAAAAGCACATTACATAAAATAGAACTATTGTCCATGCATGAACTATACAATGTTCTGGTATGCAACTGTAGATTATAAATTGTATACTCTTGTATGCACCCGGTGTATACTTTGTATACTTTAGTGGTCTTACCACTGAGTAATTTATTTTGATTAATGGATAAAAACATAATTGGGGAATCGTATTGCTCATTTGTGTGTTTGAAGTGGGTTTTTTTTTTTTCCTGCATGCATCTTGCTAACATCTCGGCTCAGATTTACAGATGTCCTGTGTTTATTGTCGATGGACATGCTCAAAGAAAGTGCACGGTACTGATTTTTGGCGACTTATTAAATCAAAATGATTTTGATTGATGATTTGCTCTCGCGCACCTGAATGCAATGATCAAGCGCTGCATGCTGATTGGCACAGGTGATTGTGCTTAAATAGAGCCAGTGTGGTGACAGCTGCAGCAGCAGAACACAAGAACAAGCTGAAGTTGCATTGCTTAGCAGGACCCAGTGATTACATTTACCTATGGCTTGTGACTTGTGCGTGAGCTAATGTTGCTTTTTGTCATTTTTACTGACTTTAAGTTCTATTTGTTTACTTGTCATGTTTTCTGTTTAGGATGCTTGTGCTCTGGCTGTTAGCTTTTGGACACAGTGCAAAGGGTAAGCACCTGTGCACCTGCACCCACAAAATTATTGTGACTCTTGTGTTATTTCCTTTCATTAGGACATCGTTCTGGACATGTGGTGTCTCCTTTTGGGATGGCTGGGAGTTCCCCTAGAAGCCTGGCAACAAGTTGGGACCCACAGCTATACAGTCAACTTGAGTCCAATTCAGATAGATTCCTCCAGAACGAGGCTGGCGAGCAGGTTTCGGCTTTAGCCGAACCCCATGCCCAGCACAGTGAAAGTTTGTTTCTGGAAGGTGTAGCTCTCAGTTCTGGTGGACGGTCATTCAAGCCAATGGAAACTATTTGCCCTCCTTGTCCCGGTTGCCCCAGACTTCCCCCTTGCCCGTTACCTGGCCCTTGCCCTCGGCCATACTGTGTGCCTTATTATAACCCTTGCCCTTGCCGTCAAAAGTGCTGCAAGCGCGGTCGCAGGTGTCTCACCTGGTATCCTTGGTAGAATCCTTCATGTCTGAGCTGGTAAGATGAACTGTAGTGCACATTTGTCAAATTTATTGAAAGGGGTACACTAACTTGTGAATTTCCTTGCTTCCAGGTTTTTGTCTATTGCAGTGACTGTCTAATAAATTGGTGAAAGTGAATGAGCTTTTGTCATTTTCATTCCCCAAGTGGTGTGAGCGCTCTCCGTTCACATCAAAGCTAGCAAAGGCCTGATTGTCAGATGTCTGAAGTTGTCGGTCACTCACTCAGAAATGGGTCAAAGCTGACAATTATAAATGTATCACAAATCAGTGTAATTGTGCTATTGGGATGTGTAAGTCCCTAGGGAAAGCTGCACATTCAAACTATTGTGACTGATCAATTTCCTCACTTTTCAGGTGATGATTCTAGGTATGGAGCTTTTGCTTCTGTTTGGTTATAGATTTTTGTTGGTCAGCTACTTGTTAGTGCAAAATGTACAGAAACTTTGAACAGTTCATGTGCATTTGAATGTTTAGAGAGTTCAAATTACAGGTCTTGCATTTTTGCCTTACCTTGTTTAGTACGTCTCTATGGTCCCTCCAGTAAATGTGAAATATGAATTAAAATCATCCACTCATTCCTGAGATGTTTTTCTGCCGGGAATCCTGAAATTGGGTCATTTGAATTTCTCGAGCTTATCTACGTCGCTAGCGAAGATCTCCACCTAGCTCCTGAGCCAGCGCTGTCATTGTAACACGTGTGCTCCCACAAGTGGGTCTTCCACACGGAGGCAACCAATCAGAGGGAAAGTGGGTGGTCCTAGCCAAATATGGACAAAGTGGATCCAAAACTGGGTCAAACAGAAGTAGCTGTCAGAGAGGCCTTTTCTGGACACTTGTATGACAAAAGTTTGCCTTGGAACCGCCCCGAAGGAGCTGAATGAATTGGCCGGAGTGAGGGAAGTCTTTGGCATCCCTGCTAAAGCTACTGCCCTCGTAGCTTATCGATAAGCAGTACAAAATGGATGGAATGTCCATGTTAGTCACACTGGAGGTCTAGATAGCCAAAATATGCAACCTTTAAGTTTAATTGTTTTGTTGAATGTATCATTGGAATGACTTTTTGGGTGCAAAGTGTGACGTTCTAGGCAAAATAAATTTAGGAATGAGGGAACTAATATAATTGAACCTTTTTCTTTAACTCCGCTAAAGTTGGAATAGTTTGAATCTGTTGAGATGTGTGACTGTAGTTTAGAGAGAGAAAAAATGAATAAATGGGGAAAATAGTTATAGAAACTGTGCGCTTACACTGCAAAGAGAGCGCAGGACTGTGGTGTGTAATGACACCTCCACCCCTGCAGGTGGCAGCAACGCAGAATATACAAAACTGCCTCGTCAAGCGGAAGTACTTCCCCCTTCCGCTTGTCTACAATGAACAATACATAAGGTAGCGAGACTGAACGGTCTACGAGCTTGCCGTCATGATCCCATTATGTACGTTTATTTGTCGAGCATTAGAACAAACTGATTTATGAATGATTATCGGTACACTGTAGCTTCTAGCAGAGGTCGAGCGTGGTGGTTATCGTGTGGAAATGTGTGCACAAAGTGTGAAAGAAGAGTACGAGGAGGAACTTTGGCGAACAAAAGAGAACGAGAGACCTCGTCAACCGCTGCTTGCTGTTTTCGAGACGCCGCAAGTTGTGTTGGACGGAGCAGGTTTGTTCGCGCTCACCATTCTAATGGCTTTTTTTTTTTTTTTTTTTTAATTATTTGATCAGGCTGTGATTGACAGGTGACAGACCAAGTACACACACACACACACACGTGTCGATAATAATGCGTTTTACTTGTCTTGAAAACGATGTCTGCAGAAGAACTAAGACTCTTTGATGACAAGAAATAGATTTTTGTTGTTGTTGCCATTTGATTTTCAGCCAGATTTTGGCTCGCCCTCTCTAGGTCGAAATCCTGTGAGAGGCCAATGACGTCAGTGGCGGAAGGGAAGCACATTTACTTATTGAGCGAGTGTGTATTCTCGCCTGTATTGGAAGTCTGGATGTTTTCTTTAGACAATAATGAGTGAAAGTAGTGAGGTTTTATACATTTGAAGCGGCTTGTTTTGGTCAAATCTATTACTTCATTGCAGAAGGAAGGCAGCCTATAATATACACACTTTTTTTTTTGTCAGTTTGTTTTATTAATTGAATCAGTAATGGCTCTAAGACTTTTGAAAAGGAGTGGGTGGATGATGTGACACAGGCGTTTTTGTACAATGGTGGCATCCTATGACTTCGGAGGCCTTTGATGGCCACGGCTAGCCGGCGCCGCGTTCGTGCCATTTCTATCGATGACACCGTAATAAATTAGCGATTGAACATCATTTTGGGGTCCTGTTGTGTTCATGTGAGTGTGAACAGATGCTCCAGAACAGATTGATATTGTGGTTGATAATATTGGAAATGACTGCCAGTTCTATTGTCTTTAGCAACAACAAAAAAATACAAATAATTTGTTTATGAAATATAAGCCATCTGGACTATTTAAATCCATTAGGAAGCACCAGGGGAGCTGTTTGGATCTAATGCTTTGGAGCACTGAGCCATACTAATGAGACCATGTGATGAGACTGTCCACTGTCCCGCTAGCCCCTCCAAAGACCAGGGCCGACTGCAGCTTTGTCCAGTAGCAGCTGAATTCTCGGGGTGTCTGTTCGTAGAAGCCCTGACTCGTTTCCCCCATGACTCAGGGCTACAAACGGCAGTTCCGACGCCGGCCCTTTTAATCCAGACAGGTCAGACAGGGCATCATCAGTGACCCAGCTGAAGCCCTTGTTCTGGCTTAGGTCTTGTACATCCTTCTAGCCAGGTGACCCTATTCCACATACTTCCCCCGTCCACACGAAAAATGTCAGCATTCACCTCATGTTGGATCTGAAATCCTTTAGAATAGTGACCACGTCGGTTGCGCAGCAGGTGGTGGACTGGTTTATGACCATAGACTTGCAGGATGCTTATTTTTATGTCCCGATGACTGGTGTGTAGCTGCGGCACTCGCAAACTCTTGGGTAGACTATGATGATTTTCATATGCGCTAGTTTTCCTGAGTCGGTTTTCAATTGCATCGAAATTTTTTCCCAGTTTTCGTACATCTGCTTATTTTTGGTACAAAAAAAACAAATGCGTGACTCAGACATTCATTTCCCTGTTTCGGTGCCGTGCCATGTACTCGTGACTCAATTCTTAATTTTTCTCTCATCGGTTGAGCATCCCTCGCGGTTCATCGGAAGCATTTTGTAAGTTGTGTGAAAAGGGTTCAAACAACAGCAAGCTTTCACTCTGGCAATGTCGGCGTGCCAGATCCTGTCAAAAGTCAGACCTTCAAAGTAAAAGGGCTGTAGAAAATGGTAAAACTATTCATTGCTTTTATTATGAAGGCCTGACTTTTAACAGGTTGTGTTAGGCCGATGTTGCCCGAATGTTGCTGAGCAGATCGGGAGAGTTGTTATTGTCTTAAGTCAAAGCTTGCATTGTGGAATACACCTTGCCATCTGTTAGACTACTTTTTTTTTTTACCCAATATGACTGAAAGTTCTTGGTGCCAGCCATTTGATAAAGGAGAAATATGATTGACTTCAAGAAAAACAAAGTACAAAAATGTTTCCTCCCTCCCTCCTCCATGTCATCTCTCATATGCCATCAAGAGTCTTCAATAAAAGATCAAAGTGGTGTTAAACGTTAGCCCCACGCAAAGAAATCCGGCCATCTGACATAGGGAAAAAGAGTTTTACCCTATATCTTAACAATTCACTACTATATTGTTCTCAGTCTTTGCACGTTTTCAGCACTTAACTTCAAATATATTCAATATATTTCGGAAAAGAAAATACACAGAAATTGCCTCCGTGGGACTTTAAACATTAAAGTGGGGAAACAATCCAAAAACTAAGAATTCGAGAAGGGGGCAAATACTTTTTCACGGTACTGGACATCATTCAGCGCTTCCAGCACTGCCTGTCGGTCATCTGAGACTCATGCAACTGGAAACTTTGAAAAATGCATGAAGCAAGTGAAATGTTGCTAAACAAAAACTGCCTGGTTAAAAGATATTTCTTGGCAGACAAAAAAAAATTATAACATGACTTGAGTGAGAAAAGCTGACTTTTCCAAAATAAGTGTCTGTATTCTTGGGTCCTGCAGACGTCGGTAAAGCACATCTTTATCCTGAGCAGCAGGAGTGGAACTCCTGGTTGGAGCAGGAGGAGCCAGAGCACCCCCACATTAAAGAAGAAGATGAAGAAGAAGAGGAGGAGGCCCCTCCCATTAAAGAAGAAGAGGAGGAACACAGCATCAGCCAGGAGGGAGAGAAGATTCAAGGATTGGAGGAGGCCAATATCATCAAATTGATATTGACTGGTGTCCATGTGAAGAGTGAAGATGAAGATGATAATAAACACAGTGATCGAGACCACTGTGGAGGATCAAAAGCAGACAGCCTCTTAGTGCCACTATCTGATTTTGAAGGCTTAACATCTGACACCGATAAACCTTTTGACTGCTCAGTTTGTGGGGAAAGATTCACTCATATGGAACACTTTGAAGCACACACCAGAACACACGATGTGGAGAAACATTTTGCCTGCTCATTTTGTGGTAAAAGGTTCTCTTTAAAGGGAAACTTAAGAAGACACACAAGAATACACACAGGGGAGAAACCTTTTGCCTGCTCGGTTTGTGATAAAACATTCACACGGAAGGGACACTTGGAAAAACATGCAAGAATACACCCTGTGGAAGAATCTTCTGCCCTCTCAGTTTATGGTAATATACTCACTCAGGAGGGAAACTTGGAAACACAAAAACAAACGCACGTTGTGGAGGAACCTTTTGCCTGTTCAGTTTGTGGTCAAACATTTGCCAGAAAGACAAGTTTATTAAGACACATAAGAACGCACACTGGGGAGAGACCTTTTTCCTGCTTGGTTTGTGGTAAAAGTTTCACCATGAATTCAGATTTAACAAGACACAGAAAAACACACACTGGAGCCAAACCTTTTGCGTGTTCAGTTTGTGGTAAAAAATACACTTGGAATAAAGATTTAATAAGGCACTCAAGAACACATACTGGGGAGAAACCTTTTGCTTGCACAATTTGTAATAAAAGATTCTCTATGAAGATAGATTTAATACAGCACACAAAAACACACACGGGGGAGAAACCTTTTGCCTGCTCAGTTTGTGGCAAAAGATTCACCATGAAGTCAGATTTAATGAGGCACAAAAGAACACACTCTAGAAAGAAATCTTTTATGGGTTCAGTCTGTAATGTTAGTTCAGGATTGGAAGATCTTCGTCCTGAGCAGCAGGACTTGAGTGCCAGGGTAAAGCAGCCGAAGCTAGAGCCCCCCCACATTAAAGAGGAAGGGGAAGATATCACCAGGTTGCCATCGACTTTTGTCCCTTTGAAGGGTGACGAGAACAGAGGGGCGGAGCCTCCAGGCTCCAGCTCAAGTCGGCATATGACAACAGAAGATGATCCAGACCAATGTGGAGGATCACAAGCAGAAAGCCTCTTAGCTCCACTATCAGATAGCGACGACATAACATCACACTCCTCAGACTTCAATGATGATAAACACTCGAAAGGTGATACGACACATCCCACTGACAGCAAACGCAGCAAATGTTCTCAGTGTGACAAAACGTTTGTCAGCAAGTCAACATTGAAAAGACACATGAGATCGCACACTGGGGAGAAACCTTTTGCCTGTTCATTTTGTGGTAAAAGATTCACTGGGAAGACAAATTTAATAACACACACAAGTAAACATACTGGGGAGAAACCTTTTGCCTGCTCAGTCTGCGGTGAAAGATTCACTTACAAGGAACAATTGGGAAGACATGCAATAACACACACTGGAGAGAAACATTTCGCCTGCTCAGTTTGTGATAAGATATTTACCTGGAAGGTAGATTTTAATAGGCACACAAGAACACACAGTGGGGAGAGACCCTTTGCCTGCTCGGTTTGCGATAAAACATTCAATAGGAAGTCAAGTTTAATGAGGCACACACGAACACACACTGGGGAGAGACCCTTTGCTTGCTCAGTTTGTGGACAAAGATTCACTCAGAAGGCACATTTAAGAACACATGCAAGTACACACTCTGGTTCTCCCCGGCGTCACCTTTTGCCTACTCAATGTGCAACTTAACTTAAATTGATCATACAGGATTGGTTCAACAGATTCATACTCGGCGCGTGGCAAAATATTCTCTCAAAGGCACACTTTGACAACACGCACAAGAATACACAGGTGAAAACCCATGAAACCTGTTCTGGTGTAAATGACCTCTAAATATTGTAAATATTTGACTATTTGTTGTAAGAATTCATTGTGTGACCCTGAATAAAATACTGGACAACACTAATTTCACTTGGCAAGATTTCTTGCATTAAGATTGCCCATGAATATTCTCATTCATCAACTGTAGGTCATTGTCTTCTCATGACATCGAGGCGATCGCAACTGGACTGTTTTGGTTGTCTCAGAAGACGTTTCGCTTCTCATCCAAGACGGCTTCATAAGTTCATGTACCAAGGCTCAGTATGATAGTGTTGGTGTGTCAAGCCAACTATTTACCCCCTAAATTAAAAGTACACCTCAGCCACGATTGGTATCTTCTTTTTTGGATGCAAAACAACATTCTTTAAGATCCATTGACGCAACGCCTCTGCTGCCAACAACAAGTCGTTTGGGTGGAATCACCCTTGTTAATATTCTCTCCAATTTTTATTATGGTCGTGCAGGCTTTGTTATTTTTTTAGAAGCTAAAATATTGATTCTCTTCAGAATGATAAGACAGCTCTGTATGTGAGGGATTGGCTGGGTTGTTTGTCAGCCCCTCTTCTGTTTAAAAATGGTTTCTTAACCTTAATGTAGATGGCGTCTTACACTCCTCTTTCAATAATTTAATCAATCGATCATCATCTATAGTATAAAGCGTTTTTGTCATACAACAAAATGCTTTCCATAGTTAAATTATATACTCCACACAAATACAAGAATATTGAATAAATGCTCAAACGGCTTTCCATACACGTGTATTTTGTAAAGTGGAAGATTCTTACAAATGCTTCACATGTACACAACAATTTACTCTTGTTACACTGTTAATTACAATATTCTTCCTATACTTCTTCTCGCTGATTTGATCATAATACAAACACATACTTATTCTGGGGTGGGGAATTGTTATAAATGGAAATGATCTCTGTATTTCCATTCAAACTATGATGTGTCCAAACAGAGAGCGCCCAGGACAGCCTCCATTTTCTGAAAGTCAGGCAACTGAAAATAGAAGTGTGTAATGACACCTCCTCGCCTGCAGGTGGCAGTAACGCAGTATATTGTACCAACTGCCTCGTCTAGCGGAAGTACTTGTCTAGAATGAACACTAAAAAATAAGCTAGTAAGACGGCGAGATGTCGAAGCTCGCGTTCATGATCCAATTTCTTCTTTATTTTGTACATATAATTGTCGAGTACGAGAACAAACCGATTAATTACTATCATCGGTGCACTCTTTAGCTTCAGGTGAAATTTAGCGACGCATTGCGAAGCAGAGATCGAGTGAGGTTGGTGGTTATCGTGTGAAAATGTGTGCAAGGAGTGTGAAAGAAGAGTACGAGGAGGAACTTCGGCGAGCAAAAGAGGAGAACGAGAGACAACGTCAACCGCTCGATGCTGCTTTCAAGAAGCCTCAAGATGTGTTACACAAAGCAGGTTTGTTCACTTTTCACTCTCACTACTAGCAGCTTTTTATTTGCTCATTAGCACTATTCCTACATGATATTGCATCGGCTTAGTAGTTCATTGAGAGATATACTACCGGTCAGAAGTAATTTTCCAGCTTTTTTTTTTTAAATTGAAATGTATGCAGTTCAATTTCTCATTTTACTCTGACATCAAAGCGCAAAAGAAATTCAATATTCAAGTTACAAAATAAATCATGGACTCAATCTACAAACAAAAATGCAATCTGTGACTCATTAAGGTCACCACCTTGGGCAGATATAACAGTTGAACACACTGTGGCATTATCTTGAAAATGGAAATCAAATATCCTTCAGAAAGTTACGGAAGCGTATTGCAGTCACTTGGATAAAAAAAAAAAAAAATCCTGTTTTTCTGAGTAATTTTTTTTGAGGGCTTTGTTTTTTTTTTTTAAATGATTTTTTTTTGTTTTTCTGGCTAATTATAGTCCTAAATTTTTCTGTCAAATTTTTTCCCCGTTTTTCTGTGTAATTATTTTTCTAATGACTAATAACAATACCATCTATGTGACTCAAAGACAGGACTATCTCCCAGTGTCTTAAACCAATATCAAAATAAAACTTGATCAAACTAAATAAACCAGTCATGTTGCTTACTCCGGAGTCCGCAAAGAGTCACTTGCAGTTCGCAGGTTCTTGCGTGAGTTCGATGTGTCCCGATAACTCAGAAAAAAAATTGTCAGAAAAACCGAGAAAAATAGTTAGAAAAACTATGACTCATCCAGGAGTCCACAAAGGAACTCAGGACAACTTCTAAAGAATTGCAGGCCTCCCATGCCTCAGTTAAGTGTAGTGTTCACTGACGCAACTATAAGGAAGAGACTTGGAAAAAAATGGCATCCATGGCGAAAAGCGCTGCTGACCAAAAACAACATAAAAGGCTCGTCTTACTTTGGCAAAAAAAATAATTAAAAATAAATAAATTAAAATAACTTAATAACTCCCCAAACTTTTGGGAGAATATATGGACTGACCAGATGAAAGTTGAGCTTTTTGGAAGGTTTGCGTGTCGTTACATCTGACGTAAATGTAGCACAGCATGATAGAAAAACAACAACATACCAACAGTCAAACGTGGTGGTAGGGTGAAGGTCTTGGGCTGCTTTTCTCCTTCAGGACAAGGACAACTTATGATTGATTGAACCATGAATTCTGCTCTTTAACAGAAAATCCTGAAGCAGAATGTTCAACCAATCAGTTTGTGACCTCAAGCTGAAGCGCACTTGGTTTCTGCAGCAGGATAACTATCAAAAACATACCAGCAAGTCAACTTTTGAATGGCTTAAAAAAGAAAAAAAAAAATGAAGGTTATGGAGTGGCCTAGTCAATGTCCAGACTTGAATCCGATTGAAATGCAGTGGCATGATCTTAAAAAGGCCGTTCATTCTCAAAACCTCTCCATTTTTGCTGAATTTAAATAATTCTGCAAGGAAGAGTGGGCCAAAATATCTCCACAGCGATGTGATAGAGTCATTGCCAGTTATAGAAAACGTTTGATTTCAGTTCTGCTGAGGATGGCCCAACTAGTTATGAGGTTTAGGGGACCATTACCTTTTCACACAGGGCCAGGTAGTTTTTTTTTTATCCTTAATAAATGAAATCACCATTTAAAAACAGCATTGTAAGTTCACTTGGGTTATATTTGTCTGATATTTATATTTGTTTGATGATCTTGAACATTAAAGTGGGGAAACTATGCAAATATATAATAATTTGAGAAGGGGTCAAATACTTTGTACAGCACTGTATGTGTGCTTGTATTCTTGTGTCCTGCAGATGTCAGTGAAGAAGATCTTCCTCCTGAGCAGCAGGAATGGAGCTCCTGGGTGAAGCAGGAGGATCCAGAGCCGGCCCACATTAAAGAAGAAGAGGAGGAACACAGCATCAGTCCACATGGACAGAAGATTCAAGGGCTCGAGGAGGCCAATATCACCAAGTTGCCATTAAAGAGTGATGATGATGATGATGGAGACCATTGTGGGGGATCACAAGCAGACAGCCTCTTAGCTCCACTGTCAGATAGTGACGACATAACGTCACACTCCTCGGACATTGATGACGAACACTCCAAAGGTGAACTGACAATTCCCACTGACAACAAACGCTGCAAATGTTCTCAGTGTGACAAAACATTTTTCAACAAGTCAAAGTTGGAAAGACACATGAGAACACACACTGGGGAGAAACCTTATGCCTGCTCAGTTTGTGGTAAAACATTCACCTGGAAAGCAGGTTTAATAAGGCACACAAGAACACACACTGGGGAGAAACCTTTTCCCTGCTCTGTGTGCGGCGAAAGATTCGCTCATAAGGAACAACTGGGAAGACACACAACAACACACACTGGAGAGACTCACTTTGCCTGCTCAGTTTGTGGTAAAATATTCACTTGGAAAACTGGTTTGATAAGGCACACAAGATCACACACTGGGGAGAAACCTTTTCCCTGCTCAGTTTGCGGTAAAACATTTAATCAGAAGACAACTTTAATAAGGCATACAAGAACACACACAGGGGAGAAACCTTTTGCCTGCTCAGTTTGTGGTCAAAGATTCACTCAGAAGGGAAATTTAGAAAAACACGCAAGGCGACACACTTTGGTTCTCCCCAGTGTCAACTTTTGCCTGCTTAATCTGCCACCTAACTTTCATTAAAGATAGGACAGCAAGGTTGGTTCAACACACAAAATGACTAACTGGGGAAAGTTTCATGCTCAGCTTGTGATGAAAAAAACATTCTCTGAAAGGCTCTTTGACAGCACACACTAGAATACACATTCGTGAGAAAGCATGAGATGAAAGTGTGTTGATGAAAACGGCAGCTGTAAATGAAGCTCTAAATAAATTGTAAACAAATATTGACTCATTGTGGTAAGATGGAAAAGTGTATATTTTATCCCGAATAAAATACTCCAAACTTTTCAAACAGTGATAGTCTCATTTCTTTATTTTATTTTTATGTTTGTCACCACATGAAATTTCAGATGTATTTAGGTTTAAAATGAGATTACTTTTAAAAGTTATGTTTAACAGCACCCAAATAAGGGAACTACTCGTATACAGTACTAAGTTTAAGCATTTCTTTTGTAGCCGCTTCTTCTGATTTTTGGCTGTAAGACCATTATCATGAACACAAGACATGAAATGCTTTATTTGGTCTCGTCAGCTGAATCAAACAATGTCCCGATCTCCATTTCCCCATCATCATCGTCATCAGAACTATCCTGGTTCTGTTTTGTTAGAAGGGGGTACATTTGTTCTGCACGATTGCTCATAGGTTGGATTGCGGTGGTGATTCCTCTATTCAGAAGTGCTCGTAAACATGGAATACAGCAACATCCACACAATGTCAGTATTGCAGCAAATACTGCTATTGATATTAAAATTGATGAGACTGAGACTGATGCTACTTGATCTACTAATTTGTATTCATCAGGTACCCCTCTTGGAATTCCAATTGCATCTATGTAAGTTGGATCTGCCCGTAACATGCTAAGAGAAAAGCCATTGTATATTCTTCATCAATAATTCATCCATCTGGACACGACGTCGTCTTGTGTGAGCAGAACTTAAACAAAGTAACAGCAGTAACAATAGCAATTATAAATGTAATTACAAGGTGTTGTAATTTTCCAAACCACAATCTTCCAGGGGGGTTGGAAACGCCTGTTGAATCGGCCATTTCAGCAGCCAAAGTTTGTAACCCATGTAGCGCTCGTTACTTTTCCATCCGGGGCTGTTTTGTTGGGAATAAAAGTACAACATTGTGGACCAAACATTGCACAAACACCATTCTTTTCGGCAAGGATCATGTCAAGGGCCATGCGGTATAATGTCTTTACACAACGCCTTCACTATTGTTAGTGCGTCTGGATGTTTTGTGGGGAACAGCGCTATCCATTTAGAAAATGCATCAACGATGACCAAACAATACTTTTTCCCTTCACTTTGGTTTAATTCAATAAAGTCCATGTGAATTATTTGAAAAGGGTATTGAGGTGCAGGAAATGTACCTCTCCTGGGCCTCAAATTGCCTTGTGGATTATGCCTAGCACAAATCATACATGCTCTACAAAATTTTTGGAATAAGAATTAAAACCATAAATTGTATAATATTATCTGTCTTACCATCCCTCCTGTTGAGACGTGTTGAACCATGGCTCAATATTGATGCCCATTTATATAAGTTTTTTTTTGTAAGACAGGTTTACCTTTAGGACAATTTTTACATGATTTTTAAACCATTGTTCTTTTTTTTTTTTAATGTAATTTAATGAACTTCCAATCTTTACACTGCAGTGTATCCCTGTTTTTTTATTTTACTACTTCCTTTCCCCATTTGAAAGAATTTGGTTCAGTGTAATACTACCTAGGGTAGTCTAGAACACTGTTTCTTTTCAGTAGGACAACAACTCAAATTTTCTGTTGTGGTAATTCTCACTTCAACCTTTTCAGGTGGAGAATTCTTGCCTTCGCATCCACAAAAGTCTGCTGTTTACAAACCCACTGTTTTGGTATGGAATGGAAAACCTAGTGATTTCCCATTTCCCGTTTACACTCTCATTCAAACCGTTTTCATTCACACTGGTTCGTCAGAGGACTCCGCCGTCCTGTACGGAATTTAACTACGACGCCACGAAACTTTCCTAGTTTCTTGTCTGACCCGCCATTAACTAGTATTCACAGGTTTTTTTTGTCTCAGGTTTCGCAAACCTTTTCCTTATTCATTCATACCTTTTTAAATGAAAACTCAACTCACCCCTGTCTGTCTTCTCAGAGTACCGTCAACCTTTTGGATTCCAGCTGGCGGGCCGATTTCAGTCCCGGAAAGGGTCTTTTGGACTCACTTTAAATGGAGTCCGCCATGGCCATGGTCTTTATACTGCAATCCACCCGCCCGCTGGATTTGTCGGGTATGTTGGAATCCGGCTCGAAGGACCAAGTAAATGTCAGGTTCAAGACACCTAAAACACTTGTAAAAAAAAAAAAAAATCAAGACAGACACAGAGGTAGTTTTCAGACTTGCAAGGAGACAACGGCCAAGAGTGTACTTAGTTACAGTCTCCAAACCTTTTCCTGAGTTCACTCTGCCGGATTCTCTCTTTTTATTACTTTAGGGCAGTTCCCTTGTTACATATGAGTTACAATGTCAAAAAGGTGGGGGCATACAAGCATGTTGCAACTCATGTGATCAGCATCAGACAGTAGAAGAATTATATACTTCTTATCAAGACAAAGAAAGACTCCTCTCAAATTTGTCCTTGCACCTGCAAGCACATGACTCATCCTGTGGGAGAAAACTTTGCACGCAAGTGATAAAACATTTCTCTAACTAGAAGTAAGCAGAAAAGCACAACACATGATAACTTATTTACATTTTTCCATCAGCATCCTAAAAACTAAACTTCAAAACCTGAAGCCTGTCTTTATTTCTAAAATGTAAACATTTAACTGTTTTAAGAAATCACAAACAGAAAGGTTTATAAGTCAGTCACCTTTAATCATTTATATCACAATCATCATCTTGTCAACTGTGGAATCATTTCTAAACTAATACAAAAAATGTATTATGGAGTTGGGGAAAATTATTTTGATTATTTCTAAAATCTTATTTCAAATTGTCTTTTGAAATGAATTGCATCATTAATTGTGTGTGCTGTTACAATAAGTGCAGTAAAAACACAGATTTTGATACAGAATGTTAGCATTTATCTGGCCACAGCTAAACCGGTATCAGGAATGCCGGCTGGTTTGCATGCAATAGAAATTACTAAATACGTTCAATATTATTTCAAACCCATTTTACATGACCCTTCAAAATAAATGGCTTACAGTTGATTTTGATTTTTTTATATTTTTTTTTAAAAAGGCACCAGTCATGTGTGTACATACACGTGGTTAAGACACTCTACTTCTTTCGCCAACAACCCAGGCTAAACTAACTCCACTCCAACATACAAAGCTCGTCTCTCAGTCGAGCAACTCTAGAACCAAAAAGCAATTTGCTGCGACATAGGAAAAGGGTCTGGCTGCTTCTGACACCAGCAATAAAAGAAATTATTTTTGACGTACACTAATTATTTGTCACGTAAATTGGAAACTTTGGCTCTTGGATACTACAAAACCAGCAAGATACTGTATATAAAACATCACCTTCATGTTCCCGTTCCATGGGCAAATAGTGAGTTGTTTCACTTCATTTTAGTTATATTTTACGGCTCTCTTTACACTTGTATGACATTTCAGAATGTAAAAAAATGAAATGAAAACGTTGCATGTACAAGTAACAAAGGTTGGTTTGTCAACAGCTTGAGCCTGGAAGGAATTCATTCAAGGGATATTTCCTATGGGAGTGTTAATAATGTACATGTATATTGCCTCACTTCATGTAAAATATATAGTACAGAGCAACATGGATGTAACTCGAAAGTGGATTTTTTTCCCAGACACCTACTGCATGTGTAAAAAAAATAAATAAATAAATACACATTTTGGACAACCAGGTCAGGAAGAGACGAGTTAATCGCAGATTTTTTTTTTTTTTTTTTAGAGTTTTTTCGGAAGACTCTCCCTCTTGCTGGCATTACGAACTCAGACGAAATCTTCTTTTTCGGCCGAATTTGCTCTCCCTCTTTCGATCGACACAGAAGGGCGCGTTAATATTTTCCCACACTTTGACAAAGTTTGGAAGCATGACAAACAAAACTCGACGGCAGAAACGTCTGTCAGTTACCACATGACAAAACAACACGGCTGGGAAAACGGACTATTTTTCTCCCTGGGAGTTTATCCGTAATTTTTGGGGAGGGAATTGCATCTCCATGCCAACACGAGAACAAGAAAAACTTTCGACCCGAACATGGCCGAGATTTGTGTGCGTACATACAACAGTGTGGGCCACAATTTGTCTGAAGAATAATATACAAGCTATAATTAATTAGTATGAGCCATATTAAGTTAGGCTTCATTGCAGCCCTAAGCACTATCACTATCTGCTCAGCAGCAGTTAGTGGCAGTGCTTGCTCTGCCATAATAGGCCCATAATAATATGCGTGACAGCTATGAAATAAGCAAGTAGTTGGAAAACTATAAGTAAAGATCTTTTCTTAAAGTGTGTTTCAGGTCTATGTGGTATTGCTCCTCGGGATACCTGCTGTTGTGCTCAAAGATTGCTCCATTCACCGCCACGTGGAGATCAACCACATGTCTGCTCCTGTCAGAAGACAAACACTTGTTTAGTACTCAAAAGTAACAGAAAATAAGTCATGGAATCACCACACGGAGCCTACACACAAAAAGGTAGGGGATGTTCGGCTTTCGGTTGAAATTTCAGGATGAACCTAAAATTGCAGGTGAACTTTATTTAACCTTCTCTAAACATGTTCAACTGGTCAATGTTTAAAAGGTGCCATATTTTACCAAACCAACTTTTTCTAGTATTTGAAATGTAATATTGCCTCTATGGTGCCTCAGTCAACATGTGAAATAGGAATTCAAATCCTCCACGCATTTCTGAGTTACAAACGTTTTTCTGCCGCGCAACGTGAAATCAGCTCATTCGAATTTCTCAAACTTATTAGCGAAGATACATGCATGTTCATGACAATAAAGGTGGTGATTCTTCTTCTTCTTGTGGCAACTTGGTGCCAAGGAACTACGTTGAAGTGATTTGAGGAGCTTCATGTTGACATTTTCATTCTGAAGTAGTGCTTTGCCACCATGTTGTGGCATCTACAGGCAATTATAAACCTTTATGGGGATGGGTTGCAGGTTTTTGGGCTTCGGCCCCTATTGCGTAGTACAGAGTGTCAGCAGCAGGGTGCAACAGAGATACAGAGAAACTGGAAGAGTCACAGAAAGGCATTAAAGTTGACGTCATTGAAAATGTTCATGGATCAAACAATGTAAATTTTGTCACTCAGCTTCTTGTTGCAGGTGTTCAAAAAACAAAACAAAAAACACTGAAACAGAACCGTTCGATATGCATTCAAAAGTTGAGAGAAGGACAAATTAAGTTCAGCTGTAAAGGTTATATTGAATTTTAGGTTAATAATAAAATTACAAGCGAAAGCCATAACTTTTCACAGGTAGCGCATGTCTGCGTACCTTCCCTGGCTTCTGACCAAGGCGTCCGTCAAAGCCTTCAGGTAAATTGAACGGTGTTGGCCTCGCTGCAGTTGACGTTCTCAGTCCAGCAGTGGCTCCAGAGCACGTCGGCATCTGACGGGATACAATCGGGTCTCAACTGACCACCGCCACCATCCGTCTCCAGGTCGTCATCCCAGTGGTTCTCTGTAGCACAGGGTTGGACCGCCGATACAGTGTAGCTCTGGATGAAGAACAGTTTTGGCTTGCCAACCAGTACTGAACACGCGTCACCGGCGAAAAGGCGGCGGACATCTTCGAGACGGAGCCCTTCGCAGTTTGTGTCTGTGGCCAGGAGGTGAGTGTCGGTACCGCGGCTGATAATGCAGCAGACGAAGCCGTCCCCGCTGTGGTCCGGACTTCTTCGGAAGACCTCTCTGAGGGTTGAGACAGTCTCAACCAGGTTAAGCCATTTGTGCAGGGTCACATTGAAGTGCAGTGACTTAAACGTGCGCTCCAACATCTCTGAGGAAGAAAATAAAATGTCACTGGAATGGTATTCATGATCCTGATTTGGATAAGCAACAATTTTAGTTGAGATTAGTCAATGAAGAACCATTGAAAAACATAAATCCATCTATTTTCGATAGCATCTAAGAATCTATCGCCGCTGACTGAGGGCACATTAGACAAACCACTGTTAAAATGTGTTTAAAGCAGTTTTAATTTATTCTTATAACAAAATAATAACACAGAGTGGCTAACGAATAGCGTCAGTGTCCCGGTGTTATAGCCCTCTGCGCAACCGATATTTGTAGACAAATGGTGGAACTACACAAGTAGACAGAAGAAATAAACAATACTCACAAGCATACATTCTTTATTCTCTGCCTTACTAAGTAATTGTGACCGTTTGCTTCATGTATAGCTGTCGTATTGTCCCCAGTTTACCAGGGCGCACACACACCAGAAGGAGTGGCACAATGTCCATTGAATTCACGCAAAAAAAGTTGCACAACTGTTTAATTCTTTACTTTCTATTTTATTATTTCATTACTGTAAGTTTTTATTAAGTTCAATATTATACCGTGCCATTATAAATTAAAACAAAACATGGGTGGCTGAAACACGTTAACGGCATTTCCAGTCACTTTAATGGGAATAGATCATTCGCGATAAGTGTGTTTTGAGTTACGATCGTCGTCACAGAGTGACTTAAGCTTGGATCTCAAGGCACAACTGTTCTTGAAGGAAACTGAGGCTTATCGGGAAGACAAATAGCATAACTCTGGTGGGGCACAACAGACAAATCAAATTATAGTATAATGTACAGTTGTTCCCAGCCCTAAGTTCTACTGTACACAAAACACAGTCTTTCAATGTATGTACTGTGGTTAGTGTCTCACCTCCATCATTACCCACGCAGTCTATGATTATGCACTCTCCTCTGGGGTCACTGGTGAATGTGTACCGATTTACTGGACTCTGCTACACAGATGCAAGCAGAGACATGTTTGAAATTCACCACAGGTTGATGAAATAGAGCGACAAAAGGAGGACAAAAGAAAGTGAATTTGTCATCTTAAAAAGACATTTTAGACAACTGTATGCTAGCAACTTTGGTTTTTCCAGGTGTGCCAATACTTATTTCAATAAATTGTTTCGGTATGAATCGTACCTGGCAGGCGTGGTGCACCACTTCCTCAGGTACTGGCACGTTTCCTGAAATCAGATGTAAAATACACGGGAAATCAATGACACGAGGCAAGACAAAAAGATTGAAAGCAGTTTCAAGATGGAAGGAGCAAGATGGAGGTATCATTTAACCAGTACACTATTACTAGTGTCATTCAAATTTTGAATTTTTTTTTTTTTTTAAATGGGTACAGTATGTGAGATTGCGTAACACAAGGTAACATTTAGGCTGGATTTACACTGGTTCATTCAAGTGACATTCTGTTCGGTCGGTGTAACCACAGCCATGGTGTATGTGTGTCACTTGAAATGTACATGGAAATACACTCCAATATAGTCAAACTAATTGGGCACTTGGCTTCAGCTCACTCACTAACTGCATAATGTCTCAAGCATTTTAAGGATTAAAGGACTTGCGTAATTTTTTATTAAAAAAATTTCTGAAATTGTGTGTAGTTTAGTTGGTTCACATAGTACTAAATGAGTATTGCACACGCTCACCTGACATCTTGTACACCTTGAGTTTTTTGGCCAGGTCTACCCTGCCGACGTGCATTAAACATTCCTCCAAAAGGTCCACTCTTGTGTGGGAAACCTTGCCTATGTGCTCGAGTTCTCGAACCAAGTCCAGGAAGTTCTGCAAGAGCGAGAAAATGTTCAGAAACGAAAGTGAGTGTTCACTTCAATGTTTTTCGAGTGGCAACAACAAAAGTCCCCCGCCAGCACAATTTACCTTGGCAGTTTCCATTTTCTCACGCGGTAGCATGTCACCCAGCAGAAATTTCACACTGTTCACATCCTCCTTGGCCATGTCCTCACTTATGTAAGCCATCAGTACTCTGCGGGAGGGAGCGGGGACGACAGGAGGAACAACACATTCGTGACCTGCAATAACGTGAACATTAAAAGGAACCTATTGTGGGAAACCGAATTTTGAATGGCTTGTATGCAAATAATTGTGTCTCTGGAGTGCCTGGCTACCTATTGAGTGTGGAACTAAAACAACCAAGTACCTCTTTTGTAACCACAACTATATTATTTATTTATTGGTTTTTGTTGTTGTTGTTGTTCTTAATGTATATTGTATTTTCTTTCAGCTACTTTTGTATTTAATGGGCTATTGCCAACATATTTCTATGTTTTGGGAACTACAGATGGAAATTAGCCCTCAGCTAAATTTGGCACTTTTACAGTTGAATCATGTATTTTGCTTAATTTGTTTTATTAAGGTGCAGTATCCCATCCAAATAAACAAAATATGTCTGCTTATGTCTGAAAACGTGCCTGTGAGCGAGCCGTTCCATCCCACGGTTATGCAATCGTGGCTGCACCTTACATAACCGCCCTTACAACAAGTTTATTTGCCAATTATGTGGCAGCTAGGCTGGCCAATGATCCAGAACGGGTCCCAAACGGGCGCCTAAGAGCTATCGTGTCAAAGCCAAAAAGTAAGCAGAGTTGTGTTTTTGGAATGGCATCATTCTTTTGGAATGCAAAAAATGTCCTGAAAATGAAAGGACCTGGATGAAGCCGAATACTCACAGGCACGCAAACTCCACAGTTACATAACAATGGGGCTAATTTCCATAGTAAACATTCAGATATACTCGACACAATCTCTGATAAGGCGGATGACTGTGGTCTCATCTGCAAACTTCAGGAGTTTGACAGTCGGGTGCGCTGAGGTGCAGTCGTTCGTGTAAAAAGAGAAGAGCAACGGCGACAGGACACAACCCTGGGGCGCCTCGGTGCTGGTAGTGCATGTAGATGAGGTGGCCACCCCCAGCCTCACCTGCTGTGTCCTGCCCGTCAGGAAGCTGTAAATCCACTGGCAGATGGCTGAGCTGGAGAATCCTGGAGGTGAGGAGTTCAGGCATGATGGTGTTGAACGCAGAGCTGAAGTCCACAAAGAGGATCCTCGCGTAGGTCCCTGCACCGTCGAGGTGTTCTGGTATGAAGTGCAGTTCCATTTTGACCGAGTCATCCGCAGACCTGTTTGCTCGGTAGGCAAACTGCAGGGGGTCCAGCCGGGGACCCGTGAGGCTCTTCAGGTGGTCCAGCACGAGGCTTTCAAAGGACTTCATGACCACAGATGTCAAGGCGACAGGCCTGTCGTCATTCAGGCCCGAGATTGCAGGTTTCTTGGGGACTGGGATGATGGTGGCGCGTTTGAAACTGGATGGTACTTCGCACAGTTCCAGGGATCTATTGAAGATCTGTGTCAAGACTGGAGCGAGCTGGTCCGCGCAGACTTTGAGGCAGGATGGGGACACAAGGTCTGGGCCTGCCGCTGTGTTGATCTTTTGTTGTATGAATATGTGTCTCACATCCTGTTCGTGGATGGTCAATGCAGACGTCAGAGGTGTGATGGTGGTCGGTGAGCTCCGTACACCATTTTTCATTGATACAGAAGCACATCCCGCCGCCTTTTGTTTTCCCCGATAATTCCATGACGCGGTCTGCCCGGTGAAGATGGAAGCCGGGACGCATAACTGCGCCATCAGGGATGCGTTCACAAAGCCAAGTCTCCGTAAAGCACAGGGCGGCGGAACGTCCCAAGTCTTTACTGGTCTTTGTCAGAAGATGAAGCTCGTCCATTTTGTTGGGAAGGGAGCGTAGATTCGCGAGGTGGATCGACGGAAACGCCAATCTGTATCCTCTCTTGCGGAGCTTCACTTGGATGCCGGCTCGCTTCCCTCTGTGGCGTCGCCTTCGCCTCCATGCACCATAGACCGAAGCCGCACCCCAGGTGAGTAAATCGGGGTTGGGTAAATCTTTATTGATTTATTTCAAGCTCCCTTTTGCACACGCAACATTCCCACCATTTCCCTTGATTAAAAACACACTGGTAAATATAAAATCCATTTTGGTAGAAACATCTTGGTGTATATTTTGGGTCACTTTAAGAAAAGCCATCACATTTCTGGGTTAAAGATTGATATTTAGATGTAGTTTCACAAGAATGAAGTGGAAATTTTATGCAAAGTAGTTTTACAAGAAAACGGTCTGACGACACAATGACTACATTATGAGGGGGGGGGGGGGGGGGGGTGACAAAGGGCCTGATATTATCATTGTCCCAGATTATCGCACTACTCGTCACTTTAAACCGCATACACTCCTTGAAGTCTCAGTGCCCTTTGCACAATGGTCATTGCACCGGACTATTGCGATATTAGCCATTCGAACTGCTCTAAGTGCTAGTTGCACAATTGTTTTTTGTCAATGTCTTTATGTCTCCAAAGTTTTCTGTAAATTGACTGTCTGTTGTACTAGAGCGGCTCCAACTACCGGAGACAAATTCCTTGTGTGTTTTGGACATACTTGGCAAATAAAGATGATTCTGATGAAGAGGAAATAAGTTGTAATTTTACCTGTAGAAGCTATATTACAATAAAGCAGTTGTAATATGAGAATCAAGTCTTAAAATGAGGAGAAATGTAGTTATTTTAGAAAAGTATACCTGTAATATTAAGGAGAGAAACGTTTTGAACTTGCAAGAATAAAGTCGCAGTTTTACGAAAACAAAGTTCTTACAGTACAAAAGAGGAAGTAAGTCCTACATTTACGAGAATAAAGTCATATTACAGGAATTAAGTCGTAATATGAGAAATGGAGACATTTTGCGAAAAATAAAATTGTATATTTTGGGTCACTTTAAGAAAAGCCATCACATTTCTGGGTTAAAGATTGATATTTACGGTGTTTTTCTTACTGTCAAATGAACCCGAACTGTCCTGTTAAAACACCTAGGAACATTTTTCAAGTGTTAAACGAAAATAATAATAATAATAATAATAATAATGTGTCACTCACCTGAATCTGGGGAGAACCCGCCTGGATCTCAAAGCTCTCTCCACCTCATCCCTGCTGAACCCAAACACCTGCCTGAGGAGGTCATACCTCCTCAAATGCACCATGAGCTCAGCCAAAAACAGATGCCCTTTGTCATAACTTGTGACTTTGGACTTAAGCGTCTCCTTCACATGGGCTGCTGTATTATCTGTGTCCGAAGTCTCGCACAAGTAGAAAACGTTGGAGCGTTCATTGCTGCCGAGGGCCTCTGATATTTGATGAATAGCATGAAGCATTTCTGTATCAGAAACTGCCATCGATGCAGGAAGTGAATCGTAGCATTGATTTTGACGATAAACATCCATTTGCACTCCTGGGAACTAACAAATAAAACATCCGTATGGTTGGTTTAATATAGCTTGGAATATAAAAAGAGCAGAGCCCAACTTACTTGTAAAATTCTACCGTCAGCGTGAGTCATGGGCGAGGAATTTCCGGACACGTATTGTGAAACTTTAAAAAAAAAAAGAAGAAGAAGCTAGTGGTGAGATCACGACTCCGTACTCGTCAACATACTTCGCGTGAATTTCCGGAGTGAAATGCGTAGCATGCTGTTAAAAAAAAATAAAAAACTCGATAATGAGGAGGCGGTGCTTCCGTGGAAAAGTACACAACTTGGAACAGGATAAAGTCGTCTAGGCCTCCCTATTTAACCGGATTTAGAAACATTGGACCTAGTTAATATCATTATTTCGCATTTTATGACAGCTATTGGTCCGTTTGACCTCCTTTTTTAAAAAAATATGTACAGTGAGTCATATCGAAACAGATCAGGGAACAAAATGCGGAAGTCCATATTCGACTTTCCGCTTGGTCTTTTTAGTTGTTTTACGGCGGTTGACATCTAGCTTAATGGTGCACTACCGCCACCTTCTGCTCCGGAGACTGTAGTACATAGCGTTATGCCCCTCGTACCTTTTCATATAATTTAGTACCTGGGGTCACCAACCTTTTTGAAACTGGGAGCTACTTCTTTGGGTACTAAATTAATGCAAAGGGCTACTTGGTTGATAAACTTCTTCTTTTGCACAACACTCGTCCTGTCTCAGCTTCCACCACATGGTTCTCTTCTCTGCCTTTGTCTTCCTAATTTTCCTCCCCACCACCAGAGTCATCTTACACACCACCATCCTATGCTGTCTAGCCACACTCTCCCCTACCACTACCTTACAGTTGGTAACCTCCTTCAGATTACATCGTCTGCACAAGATGTAATCCACCTGTGTGCTTCTACCTCCGCTCTTGTATGTCACCCTATGTTCGTGCCTCTTCTGGAAAAAAGTGTTCACTACAGCCATTTGCATCCTTGTTGCAAAGTCTACCACCATCTGTCCCTCCAACTTCCTTTCCTGAATGCCGTACTTACCCATCACTTCTTCATCACCCCTATTACCTTCACCAACATGTCCATTACAATCTGCACCAATTACGACTCGCTCTCTGTCTGGGATGCTCAGAACTACATCATCTAGCTCCTTCCAGAATTTCTCTTTCACCTCTAGGTCACATCCTACCTGTGGGGCATAGCCAGTAATCACATTACACATAACACCCTCAATTTCAAATTTCAGCCTCATCACTCGATCTGATACTCTTTTCACCTCTAAGACATTCTTAGCCAACTCTTCTTTTAAAATAACCCCGACTCCATTTCTCTTCCCATCTACACCATGGTAAAATAATTTAAACCCTACCCCTAAACTTCTAGCCTTACTGCCATTCCACCTGGTCTCCTGGACACACAATATATCAACCTTTCTCCTAATCATCATGTCAACCAACTCCCGAGATTTTCCTGTCATAGTCCCAACATTCAAAGTCCCCACATTCAGTTCTAGGCTCTGTGTTTTCCTCTTCTCTTTCTGCCGAAGAACCCGCTTTCCACCTCTACTTCTTCTTTGACTTCGACCCACAGTAGCTGAATTTCCAACGGCGCCCTGCAGGTTGACGGCGCCGGTGGCGGACGTTGTTAACCCGGGCCACGACCGATCCGGTATGGAATTCTTTGGATGAACGCTCATATTTGTTTGGCAAGGTTTTAAGCCGGATGCCCTTCCTGACGCAACCCTCTGCATTTATCCGGGCTTGGGACCGGCCTACAGTTTGCACTGACTTGTGCCCCCCATAGGGCTGCATTCTTGGTTGATAAACACTTCTGAAATAACAAATTCATCTATGTGAAGACACTGATCATGTGAAATGATTTTTCATTATCAACGATGATTTTTGTGATGGTATTGGGAGTTTGATGTCACTGGTGAGCTATTCTTCCAACAGTGCAACAGCGATGTCGGTGACTCCTGATCCAGACTTTCACTGCGTTCAATCTATGCTGTTCTAAAAATTGTTACGATACTTTTCACTTCGGACGACAAGATAAGATTTAAAGCAAGCTACTCAAACCCGATTGTCTGATGCAGTTTAACTGATGTGTCCCCTCATAGGGCCGTTATAACTGTGAAGCCATAAAAATGTTTAATTGGCTCCTCATTATATTAATTTACATACACCGAACACAAACAAATTGATGGAAAATTATTTTTTTTAAATCAGAAGTCAAGGATCATAGTTTGTTCAAGTTATTGTAAAAAGTGGTTGGGGAACAAAAAATGCTTGCAATATATCAACATTGTTAGTCATTAAATATTTTATAGATGCATATTATACATATAGATGTTAAGTAGAATCATGGGAGTTGACACACATGATTTGCTTTCGCGGGCCACATAAAATGATGTGGGCAGGCCATATCTGGCCCCCAGGCCTTGAGTTTGACACCTGTGGTTTATCAGGCCTAACAGATGGAGGTTGCGTGAAAGGGAATATCAGCAAGTCGGGACCAGGATGAGAAGTTGAACACCGGAGACCCACTTCTCCGCTCCTGTTGTGTCGAAAGCAATTGTCACTGTCCATCAAGTGCTTTTATACGTCACACCGAACCCTGAAGTGGACATCGCCATGCATCTAATTATCTGTTTGCTGTAAGCTGCATTGCTCTGTGAAGGTGCACACAGACACGGCAATGTCCTGCTTTGTTTTTTGTCAAAGGCCCAAGCGGGTATATGCCAGATCTGCAGAAATATTTAATAATTATGTAACTGACAATCACAATGTCAATATGTACTCAGGCTAAGTGATGGCGTGTATTCAGGATTCAGGAATGTAAACAATGGAGCAGCACTTCTCTTGACACTTGGTGCCATGTAGAAGCACTGATAAACATTTAATAACACTGTAAATGGTAAAATATCATTTTTGAACACATAACTGTTTTCATGTGCTTGCACGTTATCTGCTAGTGCAATGATTTCTGTGGCACACTAACGTGACGTAAGAGATCATCAGGTGTGCTGCAGGAAATTATCCAATTTCGCTTAATTTGTCCATAACTTCCATTACATACCAGAATATACTGGTCCGGCCCACTGGAGATCAAGGGTGGCCCCTGAACTAAAAAGAGTTTGACACCCCTGGAGTAAATGTTCAAATTGCTTTCGTGCCTTCTCCAATTTCTGAAATGCATCGCGATGGTGACTCCCTGCCGTCCGATGGTCTTGAACGCCCCCCCCCCCCCCCTCCCCACACCCCGCCCCCTTTGCTGAGCAAGCGGGCGCGACTTCCGCCCATCTCGACCAATCGCGTCGCGTGCTGATTGAAGCATCGTCGCAGTGCACTCGCACACATTTGCACAGACTGGAGGCGCCGCTCTCCGTCACATCGCATCCTGGGATCCGCGCGACGCGAGCTGCTCGATCCGGGTGACCGCCCTCACCAAACACCACCACCGTTTCCTCTGCCTCGGGGGCGGGCGCAGCCACCGCAACCGACGTCACCACAGGTGGGTCTCTTATGAGTCGCTGGATAGAAAGAACATAATAATAGGCGCCGACTTGAAGCGTCACCATGATAGCTGTGCGGAGTTGAAGGGTATCTGAGGCGTTTTTTAAAAAATATTTAATTTTTTTTTAAATTTTAATAACTACGCGGCGCACTAAGTGTTAACGCCGGGTGGAGCGGAGGGACACAACGGACGGTGAGTGGCGGGCGCTCTCCGGCCTGGTCACGACCGAGGACCGGGGGACGTCTGACCGTTCGGGCCAAGCTAAAGAGCCGAGCTAAGGTTAGCTAGCCGTGGCGTTGAGTGCGGTTAGCGACACGGGTCGGAAGTATGGGAGAGACGCGCTTTAATGTTAAAACATGTCGGATAAATAACTGTCATGGTAACACGCGGCGGTGTTCCGCGTACGTAACGCGCAGTTATTTTATTTTTGTGTGTGTGTTTGCCACCGTGGCACGAGTCATTCGTAGGACACTTCATTAGGTACACATGCACTGTCCGTCAGTCAGCTTTTAAAAATATAATACAACCCATTGACGATGAGGCTAATAAAACGATAACGTATGTCCAATTATTGTTTTCTGAGTGCAGCTTTTGTATTAAATCTCGTGCAAGTGTACCTAATGATATGGTTGTTGTGACTGGCATGCTTGAATGATTAGGAAGGAGGCCCACTGACTGAGAAGGAAACAATAAAATTAGCTTTAATAAGTCACAGTAGCAAAAATGCATACAATTATCAGGAAGTTGTAGTCAGTTTACGAAAATAAGCTTGCGGTGTTACCAGAAAGTTGTAATTTTGCAAGTATACATTAGTCATTTTCCCACTAAAAAGTTCAATCATGAGGTAGCACTTGTAATATTATGAGGGTAAAGTTACATGAGAAAAATGTAATTCTACTGAAATAAAATCATAATGATAAAAGGTTGTAATTTTACTAGAAAATGATGAGAAAGCATTTGTAGTACAATGAGATTAAAGTTGTAATGTCCTTTTATGAAAATAAAATCCTAGTTTGATGAGAGTAGTAATTTTACAAGAGTGAAGTCATAATTTTATGAAATAAATGTGGTATAACCAAGAAGAAATAAGTCAACATTACATGAATATAGCTGTGATATTAAGAAATGAGTCACAATTTTACAAGAAGCAGTTGTATTATGAAGGTAAAGTTCTAATGTTAGAAAATGGAATCATAGTACAGAAAAAAAATATATAATAAGTAATATTATGAGAAATGTTTGTATTTTTACAAGGAAAAAGTTAGATTAAAAGATAGCACTTGTAATATTATGAGATCAAAGTTGTAATATGAGAAAAATGTCGTCATTAAAAAAAATCATCATAGTAATGATGTAATAAAAAAGAATAGTTATTATTGAATTGAATTAAAGTGTTATAACCAAGAGGAGATAGGTCATAACATCACATTAGAATAAAGTGTTGATGATACTAAGAGGAAATGAGTCACAATTTTATGAGAAAGCATATTTGAAGGTAAAATGAGAAAATGTCATCGTTTTTAGGGAAATCAAAATTGTAATATAAGAAAAAGTTGTAGTTTCACAAGAATGAAGTGGAAATTTTATGCAAAGTAGTTTTACAAGAAAACGGTCTGACGACACAATGACTACATTATGGGGGGGGGTGACAAAGGGCCTGATATTATGAAGAGGAAATAAGTTGTAATTTTACCTGTAGAAGCTGTATTACAATAAAGCAGTTGTAATATGAGAATCGAGTCTTAAAATGAGGAGAAATGTAGTTATTTTAGAAAAACATACCTGTAATATTAATGAGAGAAACGTTTTGAACTTGCAAGAATAAAGTCGCAGTTTTACGAAAACAAAGTTCTTACAGTACAAAAGAGGAAGTAAGTCCTACATTTACGAGAATAAAGTCATATTACAGGAATTAAGTCGTAATATGAGAAATGTAGACATTTTGCGAAAAACAAAATTGTAATGTTGACGTGAGAAAAGTTAACATTTAACAGATTTTATGAGAATAAAGTTGCAATTTGAGAACGTCTCTTTAAATACTGCGAGGAACATGTTGTAATTTTACAATCAAATACAATTCAAAATGTTTGCAAAAATAAGGTTGTAGTACTGCATAAGGAAAACACGTCGTTTTCTTTTACAAGAATAAGTGGCAATTTTACCAGAAAGTTGTACTATGAGGAAAATATTACATTCTAGAACAAAAATCGTAATAATCGCTAATAATAATCACAAACTTATTTTATAAGAATGAAGTCGTAACAATACAAAAAGAAAGTTGTGATTCAACAAAGCAGAACTAAGTTGAATTCATTGTAATGTTATGCAAAAAAGTCTTATTAAAAAAACTAAAGTCATAGTAATATGAGCACAAATGTGTGCTTGCATTAAGTTGAAGACTGCTGCCTTGTAATATTTACAATTTTTTTTTTTCTTTCCAGTGTGGCCTAATTATCCCTTCATAAGTGGCAGTGCTATGTAGGCTATGAATGAGTTGATTATTCATTCATTTGCTTTGAGCTTTTGGTCTTTTTTTGTTATTTGCTTGCAAACGTTTAGGACATAAATGAGGCATTCTTTTCCAGAGTTGCCTTGGAAATGTATTTGTCAAGACAGCTGGCAAAGATGCAGAGCTGATGCTATGCCATCTGCTGCCTATCCCCGATTATTATCATCTTCCCCTCCTCTTCCTCCTCCTCTATCCCTTTCTCTTGTCTCGGTGGCTGTGTGTTTTGGGACTATCACTAGGACAGCAGGCTATTTTAGAACAGAAACTCCCAATTACCCATTTAATCTGTCTCCCGTTCAGTAACAAATGGCACTTGCGCTCAGCAGGCCTTTAGAAATAAATTGTGAGGCTGTTGAGGTGAGGGTTGAAAAACAAATCTTCACTTCGCAAGTGAACGTACACGCCGCATAAAACAAGATGGCTGCAACTTACTGCTACTTGTGGAGAACGTAGTGAAAAGTAAAAGCCTCGTTTACAAAACACATCCCGCAAAATTGCTGCATCGACGTCGCAACAGAAGACGCGTCATTCATCCGCTTTTGCCAGGGAAGCGGGATATCACTGCAGCTGTTTGCTTTCCCACAATCAGATTACAGTAAACCCCTGTCCACTGCACAGGATAAAAATATTTGAGCACACAAAATAAATTGCAAGCATAAAATGTATGGAATATTCTGTCCTGCCTAAACTCACTCCATCTGTTTTCTCTCGGTCTGGATTTGGAGTCAAGGGATTGGAGATGCTCTCTCTAAATGTTCTCTTCTGTTTTGGTTTGGTCAGAAGGATGCTGCGGCAAAGGTGTTATGCCGTAACTGTCGCCCTTCTTTAAAAACTAAACGTTCTGCATTTGCCTGACTTCGACACAAGCAGTTTTGGATCCGTTACAACTCAGTGATGGTGTAAATGCGAGTGTGAGTGGTTGTCTCTCTTTTTACCCAAAGTCATCTTAGACAGATTCGGGCTCCGGACAGCCCTGAACAGGATAAGCGTTTATGGAAAATGGATGGCCGGGTAGTTGAGACGTAACAACAGTGTACGCTACAACAATGCGAATGTGTAACACGGGTCTGATTTCACCAAAACATTGTGTGTGAAGCCCCAGAATGCGTTGGCTCCCTCCCTCGTATGACAACACGCTCACCCAAAGGATCAAAGCTGTAATTAGCCCGACATGGATTAGCAGCGGGGACGGTTTTCCACTGCGCTCGCCCCCACTGACTCAGAGGATCACACAGGCTTCAAGCCCACTGCCGTTCCCCTTTTTCCCCAGTGGAAACAAGTCAAACGTGTTTCCCCCCCACCCCCCTTTTTTTTTTGCCTCTTCCTGAGAGTATTCAGATAAGAAAACCCAAGACTTAAACACAGATTTTGCCTGTGGAGATTGTCTTTCTTAGCTTGTGTCACAATGTCTGTCTTTTTTTTTTTTTCTTCTCCCTGCCTCTAAGACGTGTTCTTCGTGCGCTTAAAAGCCATACTGGAGTCATTTTAAGCGGGTTGCGTGCACAGGCTTGACAGTCGACTGGATGTGACTCATTGGTTTGCCGTGTATCACGTCCGTCTGTGTGTTGGCTGCCGCTACAGTGTGCACAACAGCAGCCATTCTTTGATTATCTTTCTGTCAGGAGGCTCAGCACTGAACCATAAAGTACTTTAGGTTAAACAGCAAAGTGCGTAATTGATAAATACCTGTAAATACATCGAGTTTCCAGAAAGCCCATATCTGAGGGTAAGAGCAAACATAAGCTACGTTCACACTGCAGGCCAATTCCGATTTTATTTTGTTATTATTATTATTTTATTTCTAAAATTTTATTTATTTTTGACACTATATGACATGTTTCTGAGGTTTTTCTGGTTTTTTTTTTATGACAATGTGAAAAGTACAATTTCAAATCTGACTCAGGCCTCTTTTGTATGTACTTATGTATCCAATGTGACTGCAGTCTGGAGGCTCAGGTCGCGCTCATCCGACCCATACGTCAGCAAAAGGCGAAAACCGTAAAAATTGTTTGACAAAACAGACACGTGACAAGCAATGGCGGACGAAGGAGCAGAAAACAGTCAATGGCAAAAAGAAGATGCTTTAGAATTTCGAAAAGGCCATTTTTTTCTGACACAAAAAAAATCAATTTCCCAGGAACCCATCATCTGATTTTCAAATTTCTTATTTATTTATATGCTGGTCCATCAAAATATGTCTTTACTTGAAACCAGTCTGTAGTGCAAATAAGGTTGAGAACTGCTCTTACAGAAACTGGGTGGATGGACGTTCCCATTGGAAAAAAGGGTGTATGTGTGTGTGGGGGGGTTAAAAGTCCAACAAAAGTTTTGTGAACTGTACAGAGAATGTTTTTGTGTGGAAAAACAAGTTAACCATTGCAATTAATAAAATGTATCAATAAGTGCGCAGTCTTAACTTGAATGTTTCTGTTGACATCAGAGTATTACCGCTTTAGCTGCATTCCACATAACTTCCACTAAGTATACTGTATAATCTCCTTTTCTCACATTTTCTTTCTCGTAACCACCCATGTTGAAGCTCCTCTTTCTATCCGAATAATTGTCGCCATAAACTCAATGAAAAAGCCAAACACACCCAAAGCAACATATTTGATGTAATTCGTCCTACGTAGCGCTCGCAGAAACCTGTTTTAATTTGACGGCGTGGTCCGTGTTAGGTGACTGGGAATCATCCTCTCCACTCCACGCCGCGTGTCTCTCTTTGCTGGTCACGACTCTCTTTTCAGTCCAAATTTGAACCGTCGCCAAAGCCTGGGTGATCCATGGAGCCTTTGAATTAGTGCCAGCTATTTGATGTCGAGATGGGCGTGAAAATACGTGGAAGGAAAGCGTAGGAGAGAATGGAGTGGGGGGCGCCTGCTAACAGAAATGCTCTGCAACGCGACTTGGAGCATTAAAAGGATAACAACATTGGGAGTGCTCTCACTAATGCTTATTAGTTTGGCTACAGTTAGTTGGCTTGGGCATTTTGTCATTGTTAGGCTAGTATTTACACCAGCCGCAGTGCACTTTATGGAGCCAAAATGGAAATCACATCATCATTGTTTTAATGTAGAAGCCGGGCTCTCAGGAGCGGCTCAGTTATCAATGCACACACTCCTTTTATGCTCTCTTCTCTCTCTCAGCTATTTCTTCTGTCGTGTAAAGCCGGTGTGTGGTCTGCCTTGTGGTCGGGGGCATGCTCAAGGTCAGCCTTCGCTGAGGCTTGCTTAACAGCCTTTGTAGCAGCGCAGCTCATCTGCTCTGCCTTTCAGTCAGTGCTCAACTGCCCTGTCCTCAAAGTGTTGATTATTTATGATGATCTAATCCAATGCTAACCGATGGCTAAGCGCTGGGCTCAGACATGCTATGATTTATTTAGTGAGGGAAATGGAGAGTCAATTGTGTTTTTACAATATTCATTACTGGTGATAGTACAGTTCACCACAGGTCGCCGTGATATGGTTTAGAACGGTACTTCTGGATGTGACTCACCAGGCTTTGTACATGAACCTTCATCTCACATCCATTTTCTATAGTGCTTGTTCTCATTAGGGTCACGGGTAACTGGTGCTGACGAGAGGTGGGGTACACCCTCTACTGATCGCCAGCCAATCACAGGGCGCATATAGACAACCATTCATACTCACATTCACCCCTATGGACAATTTAGTCTCCAGTGAGTGAGCCCAACATGTACGTTTCTGGAATGTGGGTGGAAGCCGGAGTAATCAGTGGAAAGTCGCGAAAGCACGGAGAGAACATGCAAACTCCACACACGAAGGCCCGAGCTGGGATTGAAACTCAGAACCTTTCGACTGTGAAGCAGATGTGCTAACCACTTGATCAACTTGATTCTTACATTTGTCCATATAAAGCGTAAAATGTTACCTGCAGCATTATTTAGGTTGCGATACCTGAAAAAATAAGACGTTTTTTTTTTTTTTTTTGTCTTTAATCTCTAGTTTGCGTCGTGTCTGCATTAGATTAGGTTTCCTTGATCAATCAGTTAGCAAAATTATCACTTGTTAGATAAAATCTGTTCCTGCCCCCATTGGTTAATGCTGGTCTGTTCCCTCGTCTCTATATGGGTTCTTTTGTGGCAATAGAAACCGATCTCTAGGACCCGCACTCAGTAGAGCCCAGACCTCCACTAAGGCCAAAGAATCCTGTCCGTCAGACTTGTTCGATTGAAAAATCATGACTTTTCAAGGCCACAGGGTTTCACTCCAGCATGTAACTGGCCCATTTTGCCCCAATGCAATTGGACTCTGACCGCAAACAGTGAAAATACATTGTTTCTGCAGAAAGGATGGGCATTTGACTTAATCTGCATCAACAGTGGGAAAATTAACACCGTTAATTAATTACAAATATTTTTAATGTGATGGAAAAGTCTCCTTGAATGTTCTGCTCTCCTGTTTCCGTGCCAGTACTTTGCAGAATAATGCTACTTGGAGGAGTTGTGCCATAACATGGATATGGCTCAATTTCCCTCAGCTGAGGTCATGTTCTTCTTCTTTTAACAGCAAATTAGTTGAGACTGAGTCAACAGTGCCTCTGCTGGTTTAAGTCGGGTAGTGCACTCCATTTTGCTTCGGTACATTTCTGACACCAGAAATCAACATTAGCATGATGGAAAGAATTCTGAACAGCTATTTAATTAATGAATTATCTTTCCTATCACTTTTCAAGACCTTCATTCAGATCCTCATAAAAGATTTAACAAGTACTTGCTGGGCACATATTCCTGCTCACCACAGAGTTTCATGATAATGCAAATTTTGCCCAATAAATCGAACGAACGACAATTAAAGCAATGCCTCTCCACCCACTCTTTTGCCGAGATGATTTTCCACAGTATGCGTGAAGTGTTTGCGTTCCTGTCCTCTGTGCGAGTGTCAGGATGTGGCAGTATGTTGCTGGTGTTCACCTGCGCTCTCTCTGCATGTTTTGTTGTGGCTCGCCCTGTCTAATTGGTGGAACTTCGTGTGCGCTTTGTATGTGTGTGAGAGACTGTGTTGCAACATGGGCACATCCCAACACGTCTGGCCCCGCAGCTGCAGCAGAGCTAATTTTAGCCCTGGATGTGCGTACGCCTCAGTTCCCCTCGCCTGGCCTATGAGCAACGAGGGAAGGATGAAGGATGATAGTGATAGTGTAGACGATTCTTCCCTCCATCTCTATCACACGTCAGCATAGCTGTCTGTTTTTTTTTTTTAACCCATTCACTCGGTCTTGCTGAACAAGCTCAGGATGTATTTAGCCTACTCAAATATGTCAGTTTTTGTCATCATTGATTTGCCCAGAAACATATTGATTGTGCTGTACTGTCTGACGATGATGACCTTTGCTCACCCGAAATTCAATGGCATGCGGTTTAGACTCTCTACCTGTCTTTCTATGAAAGCGCACTGGTGTCTCGCAACATAAAGCCGAACCACTGTACACTGCAGAATTTGCTATTAATAAAAGCTCTTTCTATTCCGAAAGAGCCCGTTCTGTCGCCAAGTGGCTGGTTCTCTTAATGATTAAGATAGGCCGAGGGGGAGGGGATTACAGCCGTCACTTTCACCGTGGTCGCATCTCAGGAGTTAATCTTCCTAGCTCGGGAAAGTGTTTGGATGAACTGTTTCTGTGTGTGTGTGTGTTCCTCGAAGACCACCTGCAAATAAGCATACGCCAGGAAGGATTAGAGATTCCTGGTTTCCTCTGAGTTGCAGAAATGCTTCATGCTGAAATGCATGCATGTCGTTCTGTGCTTGCTTTGATGTGATGTCCCTCCCTGCAGAGGAGGAGGAAGGCAAGTACCATGTTATTTAGTTGCATATTTACTTGAAGGCAAAAAGGGCACCCTGAAGTCAGTGGCGCAAACAGGGACAGAACTTGCTCAAGCTCAATAATTCATGGTTGAGTGAGCTAAAATGACCTTGGGAAAAAAACAGCAATGTTGGGAATGCTGAAACCTGGCAATGTTCTTTTGGGCCAATGAAGTTGGGACGTTGTGTTAAACATAAATAAAAACAGAATACAATGATTTGCGAATCACGTTCAACCTATATTTAATTGAATACACTACAAAGACAAGATATTTAATGTTCAAACTGATGAACTTTCTTTTTTTTAGCAAATACTCATTAACTTAGAATTTGATGGCTGCAACATGTTCCAAAAAAGCTGGGAGAGGGTCATGTTTACCACTGTGTTACATCACCTTTTCTTTTAACAACATTCAATAAACGTTTGGGAACTGAAGACACTAATTGTTGAAGCTTTGTAGGTGGAATTCTTTCCCATTCTTGCTTGATGTACAGCTTCAGCTAAAATCATATAAATGTCACCTCATTATGTTTTAAATATATAATTTCATCCGCATTTCATAGTTATCTAGGTTTAACAACAAATTGAATTTGAAATCAAGTCATGGAAAATAGTGACAAATGCAAACAATTGTAGAAGTAGAATTGTATTATGTTAAGGGAGTTGGTGGAAGAAAGCAATCTTGTAATATCCATAAAAAGTCAATAAAAATGCCAATTTTAGAACAGACTTTATGCCCAAATGATAAGAACAAATCCATTTAGTAAGAAAGATGACCTAGACACACTTGATTTCTTTAGTGGGCCACAAGAAAACGATCTGGCGGGCCAGATCTGGCCCCCGGGCCGTGAGTTTGTCCTGCCGCCCACCCCTGCCCCCTTTTTTCTTTTTTTTTTTTTCCTTTTACCTGGTCAGGCAGGGTTCCACGGGCTGTAAACCACTGCTGTTTGTGCAATGGTTGAGCATCTATCAGGGGTGTCAAACTCATTTTTGTCTCTGGCCGCATTGTAGTTATGATTTCCCTCAGAGGGCCATTAGAACCGTGAAATCGTATATATGTTTAATCACCAAATCATATTATTACCATTACACAGCAAATTGACGGATAACTAGTTTTGAAATCAGAAGACAAGGATAACAGTTGGTTCAAGTATTGTTTAAGTTACTGTAGAAGAAGGGTTTGGTAACAGAAAAATGCAATAGCTCAACATTATTGTTTATTATTATGACAAATTTGAATTTGAGTACAGATTTTAGCAAAAATCATGGAAGTTGACGAGCATAATTAGCTTTCGCGGGGTCACATAAAAGGATGTGGCGGGCCACATCTGGCCCCCGGGCCTTGACTTTGATACAAATGATCAAGATGGACAGAAGAGGAAAAAAGGGATACACCTTCCGGTACCCTAGATCGGCCACAGCTGTATTCTAATCCACAGTCTCCACTTTGCTGCAGCACTCCATTTTCTTGCTGCCCTCAGTCTCCATTGAATGAAATTGGTCTCCTTACCTTGGCCAAGAAGAACATGATGGATATGGTTCACTTGAAACATATAGATAAATCTTGAATAGGCACTGAAAGGACTGAACAGAATTGGACACCTAGGCTGCATTTACTCTGCAGGTCTAAGTGTTTTAGTGATGCATTTATTGTGTTTTTACAGTGCTGAGATTAGACTGTGATTATAGTGGAGTCCTAATTGCATAAATATTCAAGACAGTTGTTTAGAAGGAAAGCCTTGCCAGAAGCAGACTACAAATCAACAAAGGAATCATGAATTTTGACTTTGAAGTCCACTAGTTGGTTTGGTTCCAATCATCTGCACTGTTTAGCAGTCTTTTTTTTTTATGCTATTGTAATTTAGAGTTTGAAGTGCCGTAAACAGGATGGCCGTGCTTTGCTGGTCCTTTGCAAACACGGCTGTAGACAATGAGCCAATCCTGTATATGCGAGGACTGGTCCATTTGGGGAAGTTTACGTATTGTCATTTGCCGGACCCCGTGACATGCGTGACATATTGTTTAGCTAATTTAACAGTGACAGCAAGTTGGCAAGCTAAATGCTGTGTTGGGATAATAGCTTCCCAGGGTGGGAGAAATATACAAGATTACATTAGACACCACAGAAAACCAAACGTTCTCGCCACTGTGAGCAGTTTTCGAATTATGTGTTCTCACAGACGATTTGGATGCGCTCGAGTCGCTCCATTATGAACTACAACCCCAATTCCAGTTGGGACGTTGTGTTAAACATAAATAAAAACAGAATACAATGATTTGCAAATCATGTTCGACCTATAATCAATTGAACACACTACAACATTGCCCTTAAACTGTTCGACTATTTTCTCACGCACTTGTTCACAAAGAGGTGAACCTCGCCCCATCTTTGCTTGTGAATGACTGAGGAATTCAGGGAAGCTCCTTTTATACCCAATCATGGCACCCACCTGTTCCCAATTAGCCTGTTCACCAGTGGGATGTTCCAAACAGGTGTTTGATGAGCATTCCTCAACTTTCTTTCTTTCTTTTTTGCCACCTGTCCCAGCTTTTTTGGAACGTGTTGCAGCCATAAAATTCTAAGTTAATGATTATTTGCTGAAAACAATAGTCTGTCACTTTGCACATTAAATATATTGTCTTTGTAGTGTATTCAATTAAATATAGGTTGAACATGAGTTGCAAATCGTTGTATTCTGTTTTTATTGATGTTTAACACGTCCTAACTTCATTGGAATCGGGGTTGTAAAACAGTTTAATTGCACTTAAGTGAACCGATCGACAATTTGAGGCACCTCAAAATGACCTCTGCCTCATCTTGTGCGTTTCAATTAATGACTCTCCTTCATTTCCCCCACATTTGACTTAATGTCCTTAGACATCCCATGCTGTCGCCATTCTTTTTTGTTTTTGTTTCGTTAGACAGCCATGGTCCTAGAGAAAAGCTGATAGAATATGCCAAATCCATGCATACATTTCAAATGTGGAGAAAATATATATATATTTTTTATTCACTCTGCCAACATGATGTGGAACTATTTTGATGTTAAGCCTTATTACTGACTGCGTTAGCATGTTCACATCAAAGCCAAAAGCGTGGTTGGGGCTGACAGGAATATCAAGCGTTCGCCAGATAGGATGCGCGTCACTCTAGAAAGATGCCGCAGCTTCTCTACACTTTCCTTGAGCCTATCCTTTGAGGTGCGAAGTCTTTCAGCTGAACACAAGGCTGCGTACAAAATGCTTAATCAACTGGAGTGCTCAGAAATGTGTGCCTCTCAGGGATAAGCGGCGTACTTTCACTGCTTTCGATTCCCGAGTCCTTATTTGTTAAATATCAGTAAGCGGCTTCTCCCTTGTCATTCCTCAAAATAAGGGCAAATTATTCATTTAATGTTCTTGCCTTTAATATTAGCATCCAAACACCATAGCACTATTTTTTTTTTTATGCTAATCTTGTCTAACCATGAGTTATAGAGGTTTTCAAGGAGTCATATTAACCATCTGTTTGCTTTAGTCTCTGTGTGCATTTTCTCACCTTCAGGCGCAAAATGTGTAATAGTAGTAGTTGTCATAGTAAAAAAGTCAATAAGTGCTTTGCTGCCTCACTGCAATCGCTTCAACTTCAGGCTATTTCATTGTCATGGCGTCTTAGTTTAGTTCAGCTTTTTTTCTAAAGCTGAACTTGTTTTGACTCAGTTACACATTGTAGTAAATAGGGGGTGAACATTTTTTTGTAGTCGATGCTAAGGTGATGATAGTCGCGGTGATGAATCGATATGTCTTTTATATTTTTTCACTTGTCAACTAGCTATCCGGCCATAAGTCTGCAAGATGAGTCCCCGGTAGCCCGAACGAATCATACAGATGGAAAGAGCAGAAGCTCACTTCCGGTGTGCCTTAATGTCGTTATGTTGTGGCGTTTGCATTTCCGTTGTTGTGTTGTGACATTTGCATCTGTTGTGGTGTTTGCAATTGTTGTGACCTGCCACCGGGAAAATGCTCCCCACTACAATGGTGGATGCGGGAAGTAACACAGATTAGAGGGTGCTAATGTTTGCAACCTGCGCTATATCACTGGTTGATTATTGTCATTTTATTTTTGGCTGTTAGTTACACAGTTGGCAGTATTGTGCAAAATCTATGAAACAATTTCCCCCCCAAAAACGAATTCTTCCATACAATTGTGTCACACATTCCAGTAAAGGTACAGAGGATTTTGTCTTCTTGTTGTGCCATTAAAGTGCAGTGCAGTGACCCACCAGACCCAATTGATAGAGCTGTGGTGAGAAAACTTGCTACGTTATAGTTGGTACGCACTTTGTGAAGTGTATTATTGCCACCTACAGGATTGGAATAGGACAGTATCACCCTGCTCGACGTGCCCGTTGTGAAAAGTCAGAAACAAATTAGTTTAGGCTGTATTCATATTGGTCACAGTTTCAGTTTAATGGTCATGAGGCGAGGTAACCTGTTGATGACCTTTTCCTCTACTGTCCCTGCCAGCTGCATGTATCCAGTTTAATAAACACAGGAACATTTCTGTTAATTGTTGATTAATTGTTTTAGGTGACCCTCAACGATGTGTGACACGGTTGAACACCATTCGCCTCTCCCTCTGGAGATCTGAGTTGTCGCTCACTGAGGTAAGAAAACGACGTTTGTAAACAGTCACTCAGATGAATTTGTGTGAAAGTCTTAAGGGAGGTACACAGATACAGATTTTTTTACATCCTGAACAATTTCGAGTTTGTCGATCGCCCAAACTCACTGTAGATTGCACACATAAAGATTTGCGATCAAGTATATTAATATGGTTTAACATTTATGGTTGAGCTCGGGGAGGAAAAGTCCCTCTTAACACGCCCCACAACAGGATAATAACTCAGGATTATCTTTTACAGACTGGCGATAATCGGGCACTGCCTCTGTCCGTCCTGCCTACATTATTGTCGTTTCTCTGCATTGTGTCTAATATTTAGACATTACACCGATTTTTATCGGCCTTATCGGTATCGGCCGATAATTAGCATTTTATGCTGATCGGCTTTGTCATAATTCATCGATGGCTCCGCAAAAGACATTTACTTCGCTTCGCATCGTGCACAGTATATTTGAATCCAAAAGCTAGTTTATTTTTATCCTTGTCGTGTGTCTTTTGGCGTAGTCCTGTAAATATCTGACAGCCAATAAAGTTATTTAAAAAAATAATAAAATGTCGGCGGTGTGGAACAGACACCACGTCTGAGACAGACAACACATAATGCCCGGATCAGACTACAAGACAAATTTGCTCTTTCAAGATTGCACTTTGTCAGACTACTGCAATAAAATCTTGTATACCACCGCATCGCGTTTTTTACGATCATTAGGCTTTATCTTGTCAACGCAAATTATTATTATTAATCAGATGCGACCGGATACACTCGTTACCGCGGCGACGACAACAAGTGTGGATCGCGCCGACTATATTATGAGGACAAAATGGGGAAAAACGTGTGTTGGTGGTCACTGATGCTCAGGACAGGAGAGGATGTTCGTTTAAGGCTTGCTTGAGGTATGTTCACGTACTTTTAATACGGCTCGCAAGCAGGCAACAAAAACGTTACGTAGCCTAGCAAGCGAGTGGTAGCACGAACGGTTGGACGTAAACATGCCGCCGTTTTGTCGAATCATGCTCTAAAATTTCAGTGTGGGTGAAGTCATTTAATTAAAAATAAAGTAATTTAATTACAGTAAGTTTTCGGTCATTATTTCTGTCATGTAATGTTGGTTTGATCTGACCGACTAGAATACACGATCTGACTAAAGCAATGATTTCCAACCTTTATGGAGCCAAGGAACATATTTTACAATTGAAAAATCTCACGGTACACCAACAAACAAAAATGTCACAAAAAGTGGATACATTAATTACTGTATTTACTTCCTGCCATCTCATAGAAGACCATTCATTTGTTCTGTCTGTCACGATGCCGCACTGGCATCAATAGAGGAAAAAAAAAAGATTTATTGTAAATATCATTTTTTGAGCAATTAAGTACACAAGTATATACAGTAAATGAACAGGTCATTTAAATAGACACATTCCTCCATCTTGTGATCAGATCGGTTATCGGTTTTTTAAACTCGCTGATTGGTGATCAAAAATCCTGATCGTGTAAAGCCTACTAATATTCCTTCAATTTCGTTTTAAACTCCACTGTAACATGATGTATATTTTAATAATATTAGTATTCAACACTCTACTATACAAATAATATCACATTACATTGTATACTAATGAAGGCCATCCTAATAGACGCTGCCGGATGCAAGATGAGCAAAACGGAGTACATCTTGTTTTACTTGCTGTAGTATGATTGTGTAATATATATCAGGAGTTAAAACTTGTGCATGCGTTGATTTGCATGTGATGTCACGAGAATGCCAAGCCTAAGGCTGGCCACCTAGGGTTTATCATTGGGGGCGGCCCATATGGATGATCGTGGTGATGGTTGTTATCCACTGATGCATGTTGACAGGTAAGGTCAGCGTCGTAGCTCGTTATGTAACAGTGTGGTCAACGCCATGCAGTGAGTCACTATCTACTCTTCTATTTTATTATGCGGTGTCATAAGAAATTAAATATGAAGGGACAAGGAAGTTTCGTAAAATGCACATGAAAAAGTTGTTCTACATACAGCCACCAATATTTTTTATTTGTAGTGAACACGAAACAAACTGTCTGTCTGTCTTGTGCTATTTGTCCAGTTGCATTTTGTGTGTGTGCTGTTTTGACAATGTAAAACTTACAGAGGAACCTCTGGTCAAACAGTATAGTTTCATACAGGGTCAAACAGCTTCCATCATAAAACATTTATTAGCTGTACAGGCAATTATTTAAGTAACCTTTTTCTTTAAGGACATCCAAGTGTATAAATGCAGATGAGTTAACGATTGCGACTTTAAAAATGTCAAGTGGGTGTTTTGCTCTCTTTTCACCAGGCAGCTGAGGGGCGTCTCTGAGGAAGATGCTGGGTTCAGAGCGCGGTGTTGTCGAAGAATGGCTCTCAGAATTCAAGGTAGCGCCCCTTCTTTTGCTGATTCAGTTGTGGCTCATATTAATTGATATGGTACCTTAGAGGTTATCTTTGGATTTATTTTTGGACAGTACCTGTACTACTGAAAACCAATGTCGCGGGCGTGCACACACACACGCAGAGTATGTAACTTCAGCAAATTATGTCAGTTTCAACGTTTCTCAAATGAATACATCCACGTGCATTTTAAAAATAAGTATGCTGAAGAAAGGGTTAAGAAACAAAGCGATCGTGCCATCGTGGCCACAATTATAACAGCAAGACGAGTCGAAGGAATGCTCAATAGAAGGTATGACTCATTGTGTGAGTGGTGAAAAGCAGTGCACTCGGTTCTGATTTTACAAAAGGCTTCACTGACTTTCAATGTCTCTTCTAATTTGATGTCAAGAACTCCTTTTTTTTTTTTTTTTTTTTTTTTGCCCAATTATGGTACCCTGTCACTAATTTCTTAACGTTTCCCGAGATCCTTTTGACATTGCCGTCAATGAGAGGCAGTTTTTCACTGCGGCTATTCGACCGTGTGTCACGAGGGTAAAAAGTACATGGTGTATTTCACTGATTTGATTTCAGGGACCGAAACAACTTGTTGGTTAATCCGCAGGATTGTTAGCTTACTAGAGAGATACTCTCATTCAAAAACAAGCAACGTCAGTGTACCCAAATGCTGCTTTAAATTTATGTAAATGATTAAATGTTGCTGTCTTTTCGTGTCCTAGCGCCAGCTGTTTTAAGAAATGTCCCAAGTATGTGTCATCATTCAGCCAAACTTGACATTTTTTTTTTCTCTACTTTTACCCAGTCCTTACCAGAAACCCACCTCTCAAGCTATGCCGGCAGCCTTCATTTGAAGAAGCCCTTGGTACCAGCGCTCTACAGGGTCATCCAGGATCCCGACAATGAGGTGACATCCAATAGACAGCACACACAAGCCGGGCAGAAAGTAAAGTACAGTGTGTCGTATATTTAATGTATTGGAATGGGTGTAAAATGTCCAATTGTTAATTGTGGAATGTGCGCACGCCAAATTAAACATGGCGGTAAACATGCCAGGCTGAAAACACAACCTTTGTTTCATATATGTATACATGTATACATATACATACATGTATAGTGGTCCAACACTGTCACAACACTGATGCTAGTTTACCTCCAATTTGTTCATATTTCGGAACAATAATTCCCATGGGAAATAATGGAAATGGAAAGAAATTCTTCTTGGGTTAGTCATCATCATATAGTCTGTATTAACTGTACTGACAATGTTTTAAGTAACATTATAATATTCTTTAACTGCTGTACATTTGTAAAAAGAAGTACAAAATTGTGTTCCGTGCCCAACTTTATGGCGTGATGCTGGTATTGATGAAAATGGAGAGGAAGATTACTTTGGCTACTAAATTACACTTACTATCATTTACTTACTGTTGGCTTATTGTGCCTTTTAAATATATTGTATTGAGCAGGCAGGAAAGAGTTGCGTGTCCAGTTTTCCTACATCTGTTAAAATACATAAATTCCGACTCTATGGTCGCAATCACATTTTCCCAGTTTGCCATAACTGGTACCCTTCTGTGTTTGCAAAGACGTTGTGTGAGATGTTCACTGAGCTGAGGTATCATGAAAAATGTTTATTTATTTATTTTTCTGTTGTTGTGACTTTAACGGTGAACATTTAGACCAAATTGTGCGACCTCAGAGGTGTTCAACTGATGGAATTAGTTAAAAAAATAAATAAAAATAACAACATTTCTCTGCTTTCTGTACCAGCAACTTCACCTTCTACATTTTCTTTTGTCACTTGGAGACAATCTTTGATCAAAGGCCAGTGACACTCAGTGGTATGGCACATTTGACTACTTCATGGTCAAATTTGATGTCAACCCACTGCGGACTTAAATTAATTCTGAATCTCAGCTCTGTTTGTGCAATCCCATTAGTGAACCAATAGAGAGAGGATGTGCGCTTGTGTGTGTATATGTAAGAAATGGGTCGGTGTCAATGACCTGTTGGGCCAAAGTTGTTTTGTACGTGTACCTAAAAGTGCTCTTTCGACTCTTGAGTTAATCACCACTAAAAGTTCCCAAACAAGAGCACACTGGCTGCCTCTTTTAAGGCCAACCTGCCATTATGGTGATTTACTCACTTACCCCTCCACACTTCCTGTTATTGACTAGACTTTGCCCCCAAGACGCATTCGGTTATGTGAGGAGGATGAGTATTCATGTTAGAAGGCTATAATGCTCATACTGGGAAAAAAAGAGCGACCAGTGTGCGTTCAACCTTATCACATCAGAGTATTAGCTGTAGGCACGTATTCGCATGATCATACGCATGTCCCTTGATTCATCCAGCTATTGGAGCCCGTGTGCCACCAACTGTTCGAGCTGTACCGCAGCTCCGAGGACCGCCTGCGGCGTTTCACAATGCAGTTTCTGCCCGAGCTGGTATGGGTGTATCTGCGAGTCACGGCCAGCAGAGATCGTCAGAGCAATGGCTGCATTGAGGCCCTCCTCCTGGGCATCTACAACCTGGTGGGTGTCACTTTTCTCTGGCAGTATCCATGTGGATTCCTAAGCCTCGATTTCACCAAGCACTATGTCATTTTTCAGTGTTTACTTTGACCTGTCAGGTCCCACAATCACAGCACCTTTTCCTTGGGGGGTCCTGTTACAGTACTATGGTGTAGGTTTGCTCATGTCATATGGTTCCAGACACACTGCTGTCCATTGATTTTGAGCAACAGAGAATTTACACGTGCATTACAATGGAAGAATGAAGAGGGGGAAGAAAAAAAGTCCTATTGAAAACAAATATAATCATTATGATAGAGAGAGGTGTTGACATTTGTCATTTTTGCTGATTGTTTACAGCTAATGTCAGCACACAGCACTGTACCATGTCACATTCCCCTTTACTGAATTGAGCTGGATTCCTTAGGAGAATTTTGTCTAAAAGAACTGTTTCCCAACCTTCTTGTATTACGTTAGTAAAATTTCACAACACACCACCAAACAAAAATGGCAAAAAACGTGACACAGGTGGGACATGAGGCCTTTTTTTCGACCCCAACTCGACTCACATTATTGATTGTAATCAGCCTTTTAAATAACTCGAAATGTGGAATGTCTCTCAACATTTAAAATTTTTTTTTAAAATGGATATAAGATGAATGGATAGTGATTTTAATGTGGGAAATTCCAAGCAGCATAATAGCAAATCATCTTTAAATTCTCAGACGGGTGCATTTGTAAGACCTGCAAGACAACCTACAGGGAAAACCCCAGCTAATGGGCTGCGGTTTGATTGCATCACCAGGAAAGATCATCTTGAAAGTTTGCAAAGAGCGAGAGACAGAAACACGCCAATAGATCGCACTTCATTTCAGCCGATGCTGCTAAAAGTACATTCAATGCATAATTTATGCCTCTCATTCTGCACAAATTCAAACCAGTGAGGCACGGCCTGGACTAACTGTGTCAAGTGGAATGAATGATGCATTTTAACCTGTTTGGCATCGCAGTCTACTATAATCTAGATTATGGATCCTCTGAGGAATCAATGGTGGTTTTGTTAAAACTACGGACGACGTTTATGTCCTCAGATTATAAAAACTAACCATTTTGCCCAGAAACACAACTTAAATTTGCTTAGCTGAGCTTGCTTTACATTCTCAAGAGGCTTCACCTTTCCTGAATTCCTATCCACACTTTGAGAAGCGCTGATCTGATGATGGAATGCAACTATAGTATGTTTTCATCAGTCCTCACATGCTGAGAGACCGTAGGAAAAAGTGCTTTGATGACTTGTGTGAGACAGCACTTGCAATCCTCTTTAGCTGGTTTACAAGCTAAGGATGAATAACAAATGTCTATGCTTGATTTAAATAAATAAATGCTGCGGTACAATTGTATGAATGCACTTGATTATCATTTTGATTGAGATAGGATTTTGTCTCATGGAGTTACAGTATAAACAATCATGTACGAGGTCGTTCCCCAATGCTAATGTTGTTGAAATATAAATCTATCTTTTCACAATCGCTATGTATATATAATACTGTATTCAAAACAATGTAAGCAGACTTATAATGAACAGTCTGGTAAATTTAGCATTTTCTCATCATATCAAAACAAAATGAGCAGAGTAGCGAGGCAAATTTTGAAAAACATGACGTCATAAAACATTAGATTAAAAATGCCAAATTTGCATCACATTAAAAAGTCGAATTATCCATGAACTGTGCAACTGCTCTGACTCAGGCATCTACCTGTATATCTGATGTTTGCATATTGCATTGTGGCATAACGATGCAATTTATTGGGATATTGATGTTTTTGTGTTTGTTAGTTTTTTTACCCAACTTGCTTATTTGGTATTATGCCTGGGTGGTAAATCACTTATTCCTGTTTTTGCAATTCACTGATTCTATCAGGCATGGAGCTTCACTTCACCCTCGCAGTAGTGTGTCGTGCTGATTAAGTTTTGAAGACTTACAACCGTGACTGAGCATCAGGGACCAGATTGTTCAAAGAAATGCTCCATTGCTTTAATGACATGACTTCTCCGTCTTATTTTCCGTTTACCAGGAAATTGTGGACAAAGATGGCAACAGCAAGCTGCTTTCCTTTACGATCCCCTCGTTATCCAAACCATCGATTTATCACGAGGTGAGAACCCTCCCCCCCTCGCTCCCTGCCAAGTAAGCTTGTCCTCTACGATTTATATAAAAAAAAAAAAGGACAAACCATTCATTTAGGTTGGCACTAAAATGTTTGCACTTGCAGTGAGGCGTCTCTGGTGATTCACCACCTCCTTGCCTTGCAGCTCTTTGCTGAGCACAGTAATTCATTAACGCAGGTTTGAAGATGACACCCTGGAAAAGCGCACACAGGGAAAGGAGCTTGTTTCCACCTGCCCCAAAAGTCTATTATATGCTTTCATACGAGATGACGACATGGAATGTGCGTGCGCGATGGGGCTGGGTAAGATGGCAGAGTGTAGCGCGGGCTGAAGGCGATTTATAACCGTAATAACAAGCTTGAGAGGCTTGAGCGTGCATGCTGAGAGAATAAAGCAAACGTTGTTGGCATTAGCATACCCTTGAGTCGCTCCTTAAATGAATCCATCTTTCCCTGATAGCGTGCAATGTCCTGAAAAGAAAATATCTCTTCAATTTAGGGCTGATGTTAACTGTGGGCTTCACCACAATGGAGAGGTGATAAGAATCTCTTTTCATGCTATAATTACTTTCCACTCAGTTATCACCTGACTCTGCCTTGTTCTCGGCAATTAGTCAAGAGGCACTTGAAATACATTTGCGAATTCGCGAAATGTTCAGTTGCTGTTGCCACGAATGGCAGTATAATTGCTACGCTTTCAAAAATAGGGTTGTTACTCTTAAAATAAAAATGATTATATCAGTTCAGTCAGACGGGTCTAATTACAGAAAGGTGGCATATTTTGTGTGCTTTTAGTAAGCATTTGGAGCACATGCCGTAAAAAGGGTTTCTCGCTTTACGATGCTGCAGACATGCAACATTTCGAGGTCACGAACGGTGCGTGGTGGAAGAATACGTTGTCACGTGGCACAAGCAGGCACGCTCAGTTATTGCTTTACTTACTGTTTTCCCCATTTGATTGTTTTGTATTTATGTTCTCATACAAATATTTACTGTCATTCTGATTTCACCATAGCGCACACACACACACACACACACACACACGAGGTTATTTGAACTTGGTAATGCTTGGCCAAGATTCAGCCTCCCTCTCCTGTTCCCTGCTGGGCTGAGTTCACACTGTTCTCTAAACATTAGGGCTTCAGTCCCTTTGTCCGCTTCCACTTCATTATAGAAGGCTGCGTTCAGTTTTTTGTTTTGTTTTTTCTTTCCTATTGTGTAAGATGTCTGTTATCATTAATAACTAGCCAGAGGAGCGATTGTTTGAATTATAGGACATGCAGGGGTCCTCAGTTTACGACAGTTTCTTCCCCCGGCTGCAGTGGAACCCAAATTTGTACGTAAGTCGGAATGCGCCATAGTCTGTTACTCACCTATGCCGGAACAGAGATTCTAACCCTGAACCTCAGAACTGTGAGGCAGTTGCGCTAACCATTAGTTCACCACGCTGTTAATTGTACACTTTTTTTTTTAGCTCTCAACCTAAAAGATTTAGTTGATATAGAAATGCTTGAAAACTGCTTAAAGCTGACCTTGTGAAATGGTACCCTGTGTCAGGAATTTGAAGCACAACTTATTTTTTTTGTACATAGCATATAACATTTTAATTCATATTGCCTTTTGTGTTTTGTTTATGTGTAGCCTTCTAGCCTGGGCTCCATGGCCTTGACAGAGGGGGCTCTGTGTCAACACGACTTGATCCGAGTGGTGTACAGCGGCCTCCACCCTCAGAGAGAGACCTTCACAGCTCAGAACAGGTACTCTTGGAACACAGGGCAGCAAAATGTAATCAGCAGACTTCATCAGGACTGGGCCTTCCTTTGAGCAAATGTGGAAATCCATCTGTGAGACTAAAGTATTGTTGGTGACAAGAACTGCAAAGCCCCTCAAGGGTTGTCGCGCTGCTGTGATGATACACAGCCAGCCGTTTACCTCCACTGCACACGGTCGATTACAGGAAGTTCCTCTGGCGGTCTTGAGGACCTCCTGCATTGAGGTGGATGTGCACGCACTCCAAGGTGGAAGAATGCTGAATTTTACGGGCAGTGTAAAACGCTCCACCGATTGACCGGTGTACTGTATGTCAAGCTGGCGGGATATAAAAACCCAGCTCAGTCGTGCTGAAATATGAATACTGCGACGTGATTCTTAACCATCATTGTGACTTTTGTGTGCATTTTGCAGGTTTGAAGTTCTGTGTTTCCTTATGCTGTGCTACAACTCCGCTGTAGTCTATATGCCCCTCTCCTCCTATCAGTCAGTCTGCAGAATGAGCTCACGGTGAGGAATGCACGCATGGACAGAAAATACATACTGTAAATATCTTCCATCTCCTCTGCTGCCTCACATCTGCAGCACACTGCTTCATTACACTTTTGCTCTTTTATTTTTTATTTGTATTGCTATTAGAATTAGAATATCAATTTAATGTACAAACTGTGCAGCCTCATTGGGACAGATTGACTATTACTTTTCTCTGCTGAAACATTTATTGGTCAAGGTTTTTTCCAATAATGATGTCATCCTCGATGCTGTTCACAACACCTTAGGGAGCATATTTGCATTGTATAGTGCTGGGGCTTTCGCTAATACATTTTCTTGTATTATTTAAGAAAAGTCCATACCTATTGTACATATGGGCTAATAAAGAAAGTCATAATATACCAAATAAAAGCTCTGATATGATTGTGACGCGTCCTCATATGAATCTGACATCCCTGAATGAATAAAGTTTATTATCACAGGAGAACAAAAGGTATATATATTTTTAAACTCTTATGGCCGGCACGGTGTGCGACTGGTTAGCACATCTGCCTCACAGTTCTGGGGACCGAAGTTCAAATCCCGGCCCTGCCTGTGTGGAGTTTACATGTTCTCCCCGTGCCTGGGTGGGTTTTCTCCGGGCACTCCGGTTTCCTCCCACATCCCCAAAACATGCGTGGTAGGTTGATTGAGGACTCTAAATTGCCCTTAGGTGTGAATGGGAGTGCAAATGGTTGTTTGTTTCTTATGTGCCCTGCGATTGGCTGGCGACTGGTTCAGGGTGTACCCCGCCTCTCGCCCGAAGATAGCTGGGATAGGCTCCGGCAGCCCGCAACCCTAGTGAGGATAAGCGGTAAAGAAAATGGATGGATGGATAAACTCTTTTGACTTTTCTCTCTAATTAAACTTTGACTTTTATATCACAATTTTATGACCATCTTGTATAAATACGACTTTACTCTGCTAAGATTACACATTTTTAACCTGACAAAATATGTCTTTGGTCTTGTAAAGGACTTTTGTTTTTCAAGGTATGACTATTTTAATTACATTCCAACTTTTTTTCTGATTTTTTTTTTTTTATAAATTATTATTAATTTGAAACATTATTACTTTTTTCCCCCCGAAATAGGCATCTTTTTAATTCCCATGTGCACTTGGTAGTTATGTTTAATTGGCATTAGGATTTTGAGGGGGGTGCTTGGGAAATATTCTCCCTGTAAGGGGTCCCTGGAGCCAAAAGGTTTGAGAACTCCTGGAATAGTTGTTCCACTGTGTTAGGGGACTGCTATATGTTGTGACTTTTTAACCAGCTTTATAACTCTTTAACTCATTAATTTCTTTGACATGTTCTTGTGGCGACAGCACTTATCACCACACAATTTCTGAGGGAATTGCACTTTTACATTTTTCCGGCGATGTTTTGCAGTCGGTGAGAATCAATATTTGAGTCACAAGATGAGTGTTTCTGGTCTGGGGCTTTCATCAGTAACGCTCCCACTGCAGTGCGTACACTATTTCCGAATGACTGAAGACTTCAACGCTGCGAGCAGGCAGACAGACGACGCCTGGAGCGAGCTCACTTTAGACAGACGGCAAGCGGTGACTGCGGAGATTGCGGCACGCCAGAACTGCTCAGCCCTCTCGAGTCGAGCCTCCTCGTGAACACACAATGCTCACGACTGCTGTCGATGTGTGTGTGTGTCGTCCTCAGGTTGTGTGTCTGCGGTTTCCCACGGCAGCAGCAGAAACTCTGGAGGGAGCCTTGCAACCGCGTGCTCTTGGACCCTGAGTTCATGGTGCAGATGCTGACTGCTGTTTATCATGCCATGTAAGTGTCTCAGCCTATTGTCTATGCTAGGTACAATTGCACAATCTTAGGGGATTAAGCACAAGCCACAATTCTCCCTATGCAAGGACAATGGTCGGTTTTATTGACGGTTTCAGAGAGGTATTATCTTAAATATAGTGTGTATTTGTTATTGTGGTTGATGATACTCAGAGCATTTTTATTATTTTGTTTAATTACATGAGAGGATCACAATATTAGAAACGGTATGATGCAATGCAGACCTACACTATTGTAAACTGCAACCACAATGGTGAACATATTGTGAACCCTTTAAAGGACCCTCAAATTTCCATTGGTCCATTTTGTGCTCATTAGGGTCACAGGTGGTGTACACCCTTAACAGGTTGCCAGTCAATCGCAGGCAAACAACAATTCACTTTCACACCGATTTGCAATCTAGAGTGACATGCGAATTCCACACAGGGCCCAAGCCGAGATTCAAAGCCAGAAGCTCTCCACTGTGAAGCAGGCATCCGAATACTACCGCGCTGCTGGCACTCCATCCATCCATCCATCCATCCATCCATCCATTTTCTGAGCCGCTTCTCCTCACTAGGGTCGCGGGCGTGCTGGAGCCTATCCCAGCTGTCATCGGGCAGGAGGCGGGGTACACCCTGAACTGGTTGCCAGCCAATCACAGGGCACATAGAAACAAACAACCATTCGCACTCACAGTCATGCCTACGGGCAATTTAGAGTCTCCAATTAATGCATGTTTTTGGGATGTGGGAGGAAACTGGAGTGCCCGGAGAAAACCCACGCAGGCACGGGGAGAACATGCAAACTCCACACAGGCGGGGCCGGGGATTGAACCCGGGTCCTCAGAACTGTGAGGCTGACGCTTTGAGTGCCGCTGCTGGCACTCAAATTTTAAAATATAAAATTGAAAGAAACACACACACACACACACAAATTAAAATAACGTTTTCAAAAATTACATCAAATTTGCATTATATTCATAATATGATAAACCAGTGTATTATACTTTATAGTATTATAAGTAGGATAAACCAGTGTATTATACTTTATAATATTATAATAATGACAAACCAGTGTATAATACTTATACATATATACTTTTAGATAGCGACCTTGCGAAATATTCTCACCAGAGCCATACCCGTTTCCACAATTACTGTATTTTCACGACCATAAGGCGCACCGTATTAAAAGGCGCAGTCTCAGTTACGGGGTCTATTTCTGTATTTAACACACACATAAGGCGCACCGTATTATTGGGTGCAGGCATGGTAAAACATTCACTAGCTTAAATAATACGGTAGCATGCATGCACGCTAAAACAACGTTTTTAAAAAGGCAGTGGGAGCAAAAGTGAGTTCGCTTGTACTTTGTTGAAGTATTTAACCATGGACTCGCGTTATTTTTTTTTTTTATCAATCCTCATCCACAAATCCATCAAAGTCTTCATCTTCTGTATCCGAAATGAACAGCTGGGCAAGTTCTCCATCAAACATGCCAGGTTCCCTCTCGTCATTGTCGGAGTCAGTCTCGTTGCGGTGCAGCTCCTCAGAAATGATGCCGGCTTTTACAAAAGCTCGAACAACAGTGCAAGCAGACACGGTAGCCCAAGCATCCACAATCCATTCACAAATTGTGGCGTAAATCGCCCGGCGCTGCATTGCTGCAATCCATTGCTCGAGTTGGTCTTCCAACTCGGGCCACCTCGCCTTGTTTCCGCGGAAACTCGGCTTCGTTTTCCTGCTTCCTCCACTTGCGAACCATGGATTCGTTGATCTTGAATTCTCGCGCGGCTGCTCAATTCCCATGTTTCTACGCGTAACTTAAAGCTTGTAGTTTAAACTGTGCTTCGTAAGCGTGTCTCTTTGTAGGTGCCGTTTTCGACTGCGGTCAAGCCAGCCTCCACTCGTAAAGTAGCAGTCAAGCCACCCTCCTCTAATTTTGTTCATACTAGGCATTACGGTAATAGGTCGCCAACTCGCGGCGAAGGGAGAAAGGGCTAAAAAACTTGTGATTGGCCAAATACGGCCCCTTGCCATATATATAATATTACAGGCAGAATATTTGATACAATCCTTGTATTGGATCTCATTAATCACGCAGGTGTACCCGATGCTGTGGCCAAAGAGTGGAGTGTCGTTAGCTCGGTGGAAGCGATCTTGCCGGGTTTAAAAGCTGTCAAGCACAAGAATCCATTTGTTGTTGTGTGATTGTGTGTCTACTTGACCCATGTAGACAGACTACTCTCCAATGTAGCATACGCTATCGTGGTGCCAAGGACCGACGGTCCTCTCATCGCAGGCTGATTACATCAGCAATGCACCAGGGGAGCAGGTGATTGCATCCCTCATGGGAATTGCCGATGCAAAGCTGATTACGGCCTCCTCGATGATATCTTGTCCTTAGCGAGGGGGGCCCCCGATCTCAAAGTGACCCGATTCAGCACTATTTAGCGTGAAGTGCTAAGGCGAGTGTGACCAATCTACTCTTGGCTTAATTTTTCTCCCCAGGAGCCCCAGCAGCAATCAGGAGATTGTTCAGACAAAGACTGCATATGTGTGTGTATGAAGAGAGAGAGAGGGATGGATAGAAATGTTTTGTGTATTCTTTTTTTTGTATTTTTGTATTTATTTATTTTTACTAATCCCAACCACCTAATTTCCATGCCCTGCTTTCACATGCATCCTTAGCTCAGACAGGCACATGAAGCTTCACAGTACATGCAGAGACCTTGGCCCTGGCTGAGGAGGACACACTGGGATTTAGGTTAATATGTCCCCAATGATTCAGTGTGACATGAAGAGAGGGAGGTGGCGACAACCAAAATAAACATCAATCTGGCCGTTCTGTTGTCATGGCAGGCTTTAAAATACAATTTTCTCAAATGTTCCCAGTCCTCTTCAAATTAAAATTCATTCATTCATTCCCCCCCCCCATCTTGAGGATAAAGGGAACATAGTGCCTTTGTACTTTGAGGCAGGATCAAACAGAACGACGCTTTCTCCAATGTGTTCATGTAGTCACGCTTATTATGGTTGATAATATTGATGCACAAGGGATCTGCGTATTAAATAAATGAACTCATAGGATGACTTTTTCTTGAAGCAAATGAGGCAAAATGGAGTGTGTTACCTGGCTACAACCAGCAGTGTCGCCGATGATTCAGGCTCAACTAGTTTGCTGTCTAAAACGTGTGACGTCAACTATGGGAAGTTGCTTCCACAAAGGCCTCTCTCTCTATGGCACAACGTCTTGTCAATACAACAGTGGCATAGAGCTCAGAACATCCTTGCAAATACTGTATGTTTAAAATAAAAACATGAATCTCTCAGTTGTTTTCTTTCCCCCATAGTGGATCAATGTAGTCAAATCCCTAATATGTACACAGCAAATTGAATAAAGTTAGCAAATTGCTAAGTAGTATTTACTAACTTGTAATTTTAGCACAAGCGATATTTTGATTTAATACACTGGAAAATTACAAGGGCATCGTAATAAATTTGATTAACGTAGAAAAGCTAATTTCGATTTTTCACTTTGAAAAATGAAACTCGCATTTAATACAGGAAAATGCCACATGGGCTCAGGAACACTTCATAAAACCAATGTCAGTAAATGCAGTTCGGCGCTGCATCCGGAAATGCAACTTGAAACTCTACTATCCAAAGCAAAAGCCATTTATCAACAACACACAGAAACGCCGAGCTCATCTTAGGTGGACTGATGCAAAGTGGAAAAGGGTAACTTACACATCTGTGAAGGCACTATTAATGCTGACAGGGACATACAGGTTTTGGAGAAACATATGCTGCTCTTTTTCATGGATGCACCTGCTTATTTCAGCAAGACAATGCCAAACCAAATTCTGCACGTGTTACAACAGCGTGGCTTTGTAGTGAAAGAGTGCGGGTACTAGACTGGCCTGCCTGCAGTCCAGACCTGTCTCCCATTGAAAATGTGTGGCGCATTATGAAGCGTAAAATACGACAACGAAGACCCCGGACTGTTGAACAGCTGAAGCTGTACATCAAGCAAGAATGGGAAAGAATTCCACCTACGAAGCTTCAACAATTAGTGTCCTCAGTTCCCAAACGTTTATTGAATGTTGTTAAAAGAAAAGGTGATGTAACCCAGTGGTAAACATGACCCTGTTAATGATTATTTGCGAAAAACAATAAAGTTTATCAGTTAGTATCTTGTCTTTGTAGTGGATTAAATTAAATATAGGTTGAACATGAGTTGCAAATCATTGTATTCTGTTTGTATTTATGTTTAACACAACATCCCAACTTCATTGGAATTGGGGTTGTACTTGGCAAATAAAGACGATTCGGATTCTAATTTCTATATCCAAAATAATTTTGAATGAGTAGGTAATATTTAAAATTCTTGAGATGTTAAATTTGGGGTTATTGTTTGCTGTAATCATCAGTTCAGTTAAAACGATACAATCATGAAGTATATCATGCTATGTGTAGCAAATCTATAAATGAAGTTCACTTTTTGTTATTGAACTACTGAAATACATGTTTTCCATGATATTCAAACGTATTGAGGCGCACCTGTGTATGGTATGCACTTACTGACTGTAGCATTCAGGTGCCACAGCCAGAAATATTTTGGTGGGGAGGCCGAGGGACCTGGACACCACATAGCTCCGCCCGTGGTAGCATTAGGGAGAGAGGGATTAATGTACCAGTGTGTTTATGATTGTGGTATTGTGTAGTTTTCTGCGCTACATCAAATTGGGAACAATATTTTCCAATATTTTTTATGCCTTTTTAGCTTCACGAGAGGGACAAAAAGTAAGCATTTTTCCCAGGAACGGCAACATTTTGGGCTGGATTTCATGAAATTGCAGTAAGTTAGCAAGCCATGAGTTTTGTCAATTCGAAAAGAATCTTCCTTTGTCACTATTAGCCGCAGTATAACTAAAAATAATTCAGTGGTCGTGTAACACGCATAAAGGGCATTTGTCAGAGAACGTCATCCTTGACATCGTCTCGTGTGTCTGTGTTGTTGTTGTAGATACAATGGTGAGTGGGAGATGGGTCGGGAAGCTCTGGAGGATGTTCTGTACAGAGCCCAGTTGGAGCTTTACTCCCAGCCTCTCCTGGTAAGGTTAAACAGTTGCCTCTGTCCATTGACCCCCTTCAGCGTTAGTTGCTTGGCCGCCATGTTGACGTCCCTTTGCGCCAACCCACAGCTGGGCAACGCCATGAAGAATTCTCTGCCAGACAGCGCCCCGAACGAGCCGCAGGGGCGCAAGGTTCTGCAGGTGGAAGTGACCCCCACCGTTAGCCGCATTTCCATCTCGGCTATCACCACCGCCTCGATCCGACGCCACCGCTGGAAGAGAGAGGGTAAGGCTACGGGAACAGACGGCACGCTCATGAGTTACCATTTTTGCCCTCATATATTTATCACCATATGAAAGAAATGCAAATATTTATATTTATGATGTTTTCCAATGTGTGAAAGGCCACAAGAAGGACCTTTTAGGTGAGAAAATGATTTGAATCATTTTATGTTGGTCCTGAGCAGTGAGAAAAAAATTCCATCACACCATTAGCACTGTGCAAAATGGTGTCGCCTGTCACTTACTGTAGTTGTCATCATGTAGTTTGTCTTGACTGCTTTGTATTCTTTCTTCACCCACCTCATCCCCAAGAAAGTCATGACAAAATGGTGCTTGCAGATTGTACCGCCAGTAGTAGGTTGCTTTTAGAATTGTAGCTTTTATTTGTTTTCATAAACTAAAGTAAATTGATGAGACCAGAGGCGGTTGAGGCCCGCCGCCACTAAAGAACCACATTTCCCCGTCTGTGTTGTTGACTCCCAGATTGTTTTGACTACTCGAGCGATGCAGTGTTGAGCGTCACCGTCACTCGTCAAAGCCCCGCCCAACACCCATCAGCCATTGAGCAGAGAGACGGGGGCCCTCACAGCCACCATCACCACAGCAGCAGCGTTATTCCCCCCATCACACTCGAGGGTAGGGCACAGGGGCGGACACCCTGAGCAACAACCACCCAAAACTCATCCTCTTCCTCCCCTTCGTCCGCTTTGCGCGATTTCTCTTTGCTGCCTCTGCATTCCCCCATAGTACCCTTCAGCCCCAATTTCACCGAGCGAGTACACTTCAGTTCAGTTCAGTTCACATTTTTCAAACAATTCAAAAGTTGTGAAGGATATGAAAACAACATAATCACTTTTTGCCGTCCCTGCTCTGGGTTGCCAGCCTTTTCCTCTGCACAATTCCAATTCTGTTTTTCCTGTACAGCAGGAAATTGACAAAACCAGGCCGCAATCAATGCACTAGTCAGAGCGAGGCTAATAAAGAACACATCTCGGCATGTAGCTGTTGGTTTGATGTATTTTATTCAGGAGGAGACCAAGGGCATCAAGCAAAGGCATCATGCTACTACATTAGCATGTATATCTGTTTTTGTTCCAGCACCTCCTCAGATGTCAACAAAACACGGCAGCACCAAATGATTTTTTACCAATGAATGACTAGCAGTGGTTTACGTCGCCCATATTGGTAACTGGTTGTCACCTTGGCTGACCAGGTACTAAAAATAGTACCTCGTGATATCTTGTAGTACCTGTTTTTGTCTGTGGAAAAGCGTTCGTAGTTGTTTTAAATGAAAAGCGCTTTTCCTCATTTGGGTGACTGAGCTGGTGCTTATCCCAGATGACTTTGGGTGAGGGACGGGCTACACCCTGGCTCCAGATTGTTTTTGTTGTTTGCTCTTTCTTTCTTCTTCAACTAATTCTTTTAGCTGGTTACACTGTCTGCTCAGTTAACGTGTGATGTCACACTATGTAGCCAGCTGTTGTCGTCCAGCTGACATAGCCCGTAGTGAATGGAAAACGCAAACCAGATGTGTTCCAAACCAAACCGTGCTGAACTGAACTGTACCGCTTGGTGGAAACGTGGCTTTAATTTGTCCACACCCTTAGCTAACAGCCCGCCGCTTTTTGCCCGACAAAAGTAGAAGAGCTGCCAATCCTGGCTGGGAAGGAAGTGAGGCCAGTGGCCTTGTTGCATGGGCCTGTCAAATCCTCTGTTTTCTTCCCTAAGCGTTCATTCTTTCTTTGGCCCTTGTCACTCACTGAGTCATAAAGACTGTCTTTCTCATGCTTCTAAGTACATCAAGTAGATCCATCCATTTTACATGACTGGCAGAGCACCTGACGTCTTGCTTCCACGCTGCGGTTCACCGCATCCCTTTTTCAGATCGCTCAGCCCCACGCATTCATATGAGCGACTCTCCATTTTGTTTTGCAGTCCAGCAGCGTTAGTCATTACCAGCGCAGCCCTCTGCCATGTCACGTTACTCCCTCGGCTCAGTGAGTGGGAACGCGCCCGCAGTCATGCATGCCCGTGCTTCAGCAAACTTTCCAGAGTGCCTCCAGATACCTAACATGATACGTGACAAGGTCAAGTGAATAACATGGTCGGTATTAACAAAATGTCAAGCAGTGCAATGCAAAACCACTAATTACTCTGGTCTACCATGCAGCCCATTTTGTCTCGTTCAATGTCTCTTCATTTCTTTGTTTGCTCTTTGCAATTGAACCCTTGACATGAATGAAGGTCAGAAGGTACTGCTGAGTTGACTTTGCATGATCTTTTCCTTGAAAGTTGCTTCTGCAGCTCTTTCAGTGGGGAGACCTGTGAAGAAGGATCTTTTTGTTACTAACTGTATTGCATGCACGTGTCACGCTCTTATGTACACTAGCAGCTCTGCGGGAATCGATAGGGTGCACGAAATTGCACAATGTTTCAAGGTTTTAGCCGTTTCATATGGACGGTGGAGGAAATCGATTGTAAGCTTCTATCGTGACGGGGGGGATCACAAATAATTAACTTTTTTTGACACGTACATCAATTTACCGGTGTGAGAGAATTTCCATCAGTACTGCAAGAGAGCTTTTATTTATATTGTTTTACAGAAAGAAAGACATCGTAAATCACACAGGTTAAATGTCACTAATTTATGATGGATTGAAGTGCCAGGCAAAAACATGTATGCCCTCCAGCCATAATATTATGACCACTTGCACAATTAATGAGATCCTATACAAGAGCTGTATCAAATATTCTGAACAGACTATAATGAATAATACTCAGTTTTGCCAGATGTACATTTGTTTATTCCGTTTAGTATTCTTCTTGTAGTTTGCAATGGTGTATAACTGCACTGCATCATAATCAGATTTGTTCGGAACATTTAGGATTTATGTAACTAATTGAGGTACCCGCAATAAGAAACATTACGTATTAGTAAATGAATACATTTTGTTGTAGTAGCAAGGGCAGAGGATTTTTTTTTTAACCAATGAATGCTTTAAATATATAATAAACATTTGTTAGCATCATCCATTTTTTACATTTATTTTATTTAATATAGCCCTTAGGCCTTTATAAGAACTAGAATTGCCCCTTATGGGAAAATGGTACCTCACCCCGCAGCTTAAGTTACCTGTCTTCTGTGGAGACATTTTCAACATTGTGGGCTCACAGTCTCTATTTTTTTGTTCTTCAACCCCAAACCCATCCAATCATGACTCTATGGAATCTTAGGGTGGAACAGAACCATTCCAGTGAAATTGGAAGCATAAAATTGTCCAAAATGTCTTGAATTAAGATTCAATGGTGATAATGTCTGATTGACTGATTAATTAAGAAGTGCATCTCTACGACGGTCTTGGACACATTTGAAGCGTCCCGTTTTCGGTGTGAGAGTGCTCGCCGATGTCGCCTTGCACACTGGCCCAGTTGCCTCGCCGGCTTGTCAGCACAAAGCGACATGTTATCAATCCCGTGAAGCGTTTGGAGCGGCCTCTGGCCTCTCCGCCGATTAGCGAGCTGGACTCGGCCGGCGAGTCATGTGACGAAGCGTTTGCCGCAGGAGGAATAAATGATGGGATTCGGCTGGAGAGCATGTGTCTTCGACCGCCCTCGTGCTTTTTGCATGTGAACACGGCCCCCTTTTCTGCCCTGTCTGTTTAGCTTGCTCGTCCCAACAGTGCATGATGGGAGACAGACGGCTCTCTTTCTTGACTATGCTTTTTTTCCCTGTCTTTTTCCCTCCTCTTTAACCAAAGAATAAGGTTGTTCATTTGTTTACATGAAACCTGAGCCTGATGTGAACTTATTGAACTATCACTTACCACACAATTATAAACAAATATATTTTGGGTTGAATACAGTACCGTGCAAAAGTCTTGGGCCAACTCAAATTTTCTTAACTACACAGCAGTTATTTTGACTAATAAAACCATAAATAGTTGGACTTGTATTTCGAAAAGCAGCTTCACTCATGTCACAGTACAGCGGAGCCTCGATGGTTGAACACTCAACTGCGTGTTTCTAAGCCGAATGTCAAGAGCATGGATGAGATTACAGTAGACAGGACGCCCATGGGTCATTTATCAAGAGTGTGTAGAACAGGTTCTAAGTTTGTTCGTAGGACTGACATTTAATATGTGGCCAAGTAAAAAAAAAAAAAAAATTAAAAAAATCTGTATTTATCGAATGTGCAGGCACCTGTCGCACGTAAAACAAAGTAGATAACTTACACGGGGGGAAAAAAAAAAAAGCAAAATGGATACATAACTTAGGTGTAAAAAAGGTGCGCTGTTCATGGCACTTAAGCCTATAGTAGCTACCGTAATTTTCTGTGTTGTCATCATAGCTAAAACTGTGCCCTAAGACTTTACACAGCACTGTGTAACATCACATGACTTGGCTCCAGGTCAGTATGTTCTCCATTGAATTATTCCTTTTCTATTGTTGCAGCGTTAATGACGGCGTATGGTCTGAGAGCCACTAAACAACGTGGTCATATTATTTTGTTCTGTTGTTACTTAACACTAAAAAAAAAAAACCCACACAAATGTGATCAACCTAGATGCAGACGGTATGAGCGGTGGCGAGGATTCCTTCAACGCGAACGACCCAGACGAGGGCTTCTCCTCCGGAGCGTCCAACAGCAGCCAACCATGCGGCACCAGGGCAGGCGGCGGCGGTGGCGGTCCGAGGGCCAGCAGCCTGAGCAGCGGCGGCAGCAGCATCAAGAAAGCCATCACGGCCAGACTGTCCCGGGACAAGGAGCGAGACAGGCCCGAGGCGGCAAAACAGGCAGATGCGTCAGTGGAGGTCAAACGACAGCATCAGAGGAACCAGTCGCCCCCGGCCAGCATCCAACTCGACGCCATCCGGCTGAGTCCCATCAAGAAGCACTTGAGCTTCCCCACCGGACCCCCGCTGGTACGGACTGGCAGCGCCTCCTCCAGCAAGTCTTTTGACTGCATGGCCTTCAACCTGAACGGCGGCAGACGGGAACAGGAGGGCGGCGAAGGCTCGGACGAGGACGGCGGGCGTCCCGCCGGCGGCTCCCACCGCCACTCCACCGTCAGCTTGCAGGAGGGCCACCTGATCAGACCAGAAGACCCTCTCCTGTCCCCCGGGGCTCCCCTCACCAAGCAGTCCCGCTCCCCCAGCTTCAACATGCAGATCATATCACAGGTTTAGCATGGAGCGTGGATATAAAAAACGTCTACACAGTCCTGTTCAATTGCCGGTTTTTGCGATATAAAAAAAAACAGAGCAAAATAAGTCATTTCAAAACTGAAACAACTCAATTGAAAACAAAAATTACATCTTTAAGAGGTAAGTAAAAATAAACAACTGCGATAATGTGGATGCACAAATGTAGAAGTGGTGGACACCCTCTTATAACGGGGGACTCCCTCTAATTAACCCCATATAACGTTCAGCTGTTTAGTAGGCTGTTCCTGACATTTTCTGGCTTTCTAGCAGAAGCCAGAAGGTTTTTTTTTTTGATAACACGGACTGATATTTGGAACTGTTCATAAGTTCCAGCTGAAGATAAACAGTTCCAAAGCATTACATTGCCCCCACCAGACTTCACTGTAGGTGTATTGTGTTCTTTTGATGATTGTTGTGTTTGCGCCAAACACCTTTTAGAATTATGGCCAAAAAGTTTTTTTGTATATATATCACAAAAAGTTGCCATTCGAACGGGGGTGTGTAGACTTTTTATATCCACTGTTCGTGTGTGGATGTGTCTGTCTACATCTTCAATTCTGGGAAAAGGTAATTCCAGACTCCTTAAACAGGAAACATGTTGGCCGGATTCCAGGCAAGGTGTGGAGTGGTTCAATAACATTTCACCTTTCGTTTGCGTCAACATTCAGTCAGCAATAACGCTCACGCGGAGAGGCGCCGTTGCTCTTTGACCTCTTCATCCCCTAACCCGTCATTCCCGGGCTCACGTGCAATGGCTCTCGCTCGATAAATCTTCCTCCTTAATTGCTGTTTTTAAAAAAATATATATATATTTTTTATTTTTTTTAAAATCAGGAATATAATAATATTGGTTTAAGGAGATTTAAGTTTTTTTTTTTTTTTTTTTTTTAAGGTGACAAGCCAAAGAAAGAAGCTAGGATGTTTGTAAGTCAACTTGTTTATTTTTTATGTTCATAGTTCAAACCGTGCTGTCAAACCAAACTGGGAAGAGGCCCAATTTGTTAACTGGACTTGAGCAAATCACTACTGAGGTCATTATTAGTAAATCTGAAGAAATATATATATATATATATATGGAGATGTGTGTGTGTGTGTGTGTGTGTGTGTAAAGCATTATGGACAGGTTTATGCAGTTTAAACAAATCACTGAGTGGGCCCTCAGCATCAGCTCTTCATGCTGGCCTTTGTCTGCCCTCTAGTGGCGAGTGGCTTTCATAGCATTCATTTTTTTGCTCTACCTCATCATGTGTTGATTCACCTGTCTGCTGGTCAAAGAGCCGATTGGCTTGGAACACTAGGCGCTTAAGAGAGTTCCTGCCATCTATTCGGGGTCATTAGAAACAATTGGATCCTTTATTTGCTCATTTAAAACACATACACTGCCATTGACGGCTTTAGAAGTCAAATATCCTTAAGGTGTCTTATTTTTTTTCATAATCGTTTTCTTTAGTAAGTGCAATTGTTTGACTGGGCTCATCATGCATGGAGTTGCCTGCACGCTGTCTGCTCGCCTTACGTCGACCTCCCCTCAACGAGGCCCGCATGCTCGCCAACCCCCAAGTGTCGCCCCCCTCACCCCATCCTATTTTTCACCATACGTGCCAACACACATCCTGTCCTTAAATAACTTATTTGCTCGCCTGTCTTAAGTTGAAGACCGTTTTGATTTTATTGTTATTATTTTGTCATAGTTGAGGGACAAAGTTGCAGTGTCACATTTTCTCCACCACTAGTGTACATAACAACACTTTGATGACCTTGAGGTCATACTGTGTGTTTGAAAGGAGGTCACATGGGGATTGTACATACGCGTTGGCTGTAAATGACCCGGGATGACTTACGTGAACCGGATGGATCGGTCTCGATTATCTCTCAGTGTCCGCTCTCGTAAAATATGCATGTTGGCATTGCAGGAAATTAACAACTACCATCACTTCCACCGATGATGCCCAAGTCATAGTACAGTGGAACCTTCAAAGTCCAACTCGATCTGTTCCGAGACGCTGTTTGACTTCTAACTTCTCATTTTAAAGCTCATCTAAGGGGAGAAATAATGGAAATTAAACTCTGGCTGTCATAAAACCTTCATAAACTGGACAGATAATTTTTTAAAGGAGATATTTTGCCCGTTTTTAGGAGGCAGCAAGTGTGAGATTATATACCCCGCCCCCTATATACTGCTGGACCAATGGCGAATCAGCCTTTCAATACCATGACAACTACAGCGATTTCTACTTGCAAGAGCATTTTTACTCGTGGAGGTAGCAGTTTATGCAATAAACACATCATGTGTCGCGTATCCGAAGTCAACACTGTTAGATAACGCTAATCTGCGCAGCCAGCAAAGTTCGGTGCAGGTCTCCTTCCATTTTGGCTTTGTGTTTTTGACAGTGTAGTTGCTTGAAAATGGCTCTGGATCTTGTTCTTCACTTGATGAGTGGGCAGGCACTATAGAGACAACTATTTGTTTACAAACCGTTAAAAGTCAATTTTCCACGATGGATCCCTTTTAAGTGACAGTTTAAAAGTTTGAACGGTCATACAAATGCGAATTGAAGGGAACCACCACATAATAAAACTAAAATAAAGTACTACTGACAGACACTCAATGGAGGGAGAATTTTGGACTGGAATACTGTCACCTAGGACATTTTATAGGTATTGATGGTTTGTTGACTTTTTTTTTTTTTTTTTTTTTTTTTTTTTGGGGGGGGGGGGGGGGGGGGGGGAACAACTTCAGAGGTTCCAAAACAAATTTTCCCATGGAAAATAAGGGAAATGGAAATTTGTTCCAGGGTCATCCTGCGGTCATTCTAAAACCTTCATTAACCGCACAGCCGGTGATATTTGAACATTTTAACATTCTCAACTGTCATACAAAGACCACAGTATCATTAAACTAAAATAAAGTAAAACGACTCAACCTTTGACGGTACCTGACGTGTACGACTTTGGAGGTTCCACCGTAGGTTTCATTTTTGCCCGGTCCAAATGATTTCAAAGTTCATTTCGAGCGTTGCATGTGTGACAAACCTTTAGTTTTCAATCATTGTGATGCACTTTAATCCATCCACCTTTCAAGAACATTATTAAAAATGATGATTCTTTATATAAAATATATATGTATATGTGTATACACTCAGTGCAGGGTTTTTAGTCTCTATTTTTCTGTGATGTCACATCCCCAACGCAGTACTGTTTGTCTTCTATCGCAACAGTTGAAGCTATTTATTGATTCTTTTTCTTTTGATGCTAAAAAGTTGATAAAGTCCCAGAGGGTCTCAGGAGTTTATTTTAACAAAAAAACAAAACAAACACAAAAAAAAAAAAAAACTAATTTGAAGACTTGGCAGCACCAAATCTTCTGTTCTCGTCGTCTGAATGGAATTCTATGCAACATGTGTCCCCTCACCTGCTCCTCGTGCTGGATTTCATGAATCCAAATGCGGCGAACGCTCTCCGCCTCCGACGCATGTGCGACCATCCTCAGCATTTGTCACGTGAACGCCTCCTCAAAGAGCGAGGGCAGGGAAGAGGGTCCCACTTGGACGAAAAAGATGCAAAGTGTGAAGAAGACCTGGACTCTTGACGCTCTGTGTACATGGAGAGAGACTTATTTTCAATCGTTTAAATACAAAAGTGTACAAAATGGAGAGAAAGTCTGTAGAGGGAAAGAAATTGATCTGTATATTGTTGAATAAATATTGTGATGTAAGAGACTGAAATGTCTTTTTTTAATACACGTGTAGCTAAATAGAATTATGGTAGAAAAGTAAATTTTATTTAGTAGTTCAATTTAAAAAGTGAATATTGTACGTATGTGTTCATTAAACAGGAAAATACTTTTCAGAAGGACTATTCCTTCCTAATTTCTAGATAAAAATCATTTTGATTATTTATTATGCAATATTCATATTTGTTTTGAGATGTCAAATTGTGTGTTTTTATTAGCTGGAAGCGAAAATCAAAAATACATTTAAAAAAAATTTATGAAATGAAATATTTGACTTTTTGAATTGAACTATGAAAATAAATCATAATTTCGCACAATATTCACATTTTTTGAGGTTCATCTAAGGTACATTGGCACACCTACATATAAAAAATAATGCATAAAATTCTGCCACAGCAACAATAACATTGTTCATATTGTAATTTTAGTTGCCTCATTTGAATGCACGACAGCAGCAAAATTATCAGTATTTAAAAATGCACTTTTTTCGTTGCCAACGAACCATTCAAGTTAAAAAAATAAATAACTCCAACTAGATTTAACTTTGTATAGTTAATAGATAACTGGTAGTTTGCTGCCATCGTGTGGTAGTTTATGGAAATGTTCCAGAATTTTTATTTAGTCCCTTGTTTTTTATTTATTATTATTATTTATTATACACAGGGAACATTTGCAAATTTATTATGATTTTCAAAAGGACTTTATTCCGTTTGGAAATTTTAAATTAATTACAATTTTTTAAACTTTATTTTGATACAATTGAAGCGAGCTACATTTTTTCTTGTCAACTTCAATCAATATCGTTACATTTTTATTGACACTACTGATGGGAATGAGAATTTGATTTTATTGTGTTTTATGTTTTTATTTAGACACAGTTGAAAGGAAAGAGCATTCACTATTAATCCGATTGTCAAGATGAATTTCCTGCAGAAAAATATAATTTTAGTTCAATTTGTTTGAAGGGAGTGGGTCACTTTCATTCCTGCAGACCAGTACCATATTTGATTTTAAATTACAAGAATAAGCATTTTATGACAGATATAATAATAATAATTATTATTATTATTTTGCTATTAAATGCTCTTTAAACTATAATCTCTGCAGGTAATTATTTAATTTTATTTCAATTTTATTGCATTCAAAGGAATCAGTTACTGCTGTTTTTGTTTGGTTGTTAACATACTTCCATCAGAAGAGTAACGTTTTATTTATTTATTTTCAATGTCACTCCTGATAGGAAGGAGTGTTTAATAATCATAAAGATTCCCTGCAGACTAAAATAATTTAATTTGATTTTGCTTTATTTTTGACACACTTGAAGAAGTGAGCATTTGTTTTGAAATTCCTTTTTTTTTTTTTTTTTTTTTATTTATGGAGAACAATCAGATACTTTATTTGTTTATTTTAATTTATTTAAGTATTAATGCCTTCGTTTTGCTCCAAAGTTTCAATGCATGGTGCAGTTAGTCTGTCACGTAATAACACAATGCGTAAGTCTCTTCTGCCTGGCAACAGACTGTGATGCCTGTAGATGAAAATTAAACATTGCACCTATACGTGGCTCCAGTTAGTGAGTATGTGCGTTATGTTGTGTTTTCCAAACAGAGTAACACACTTCATGTTGGTTGCTGTGGTCAATCTTGGAAAAAGGAGGCTCTGAAGGTAAGTCAAAGAAGTAAATAATGTTACAGTACAGCTCTTGCATTGGATGTATTTTTATTTTTTTTATTCCGAAGGTTTACCTAATGAAGTGGCTCAACTCTGTCTCATCATCTGCTAAAGCAAAGAACGAGAAAAGCATTTGTGTGACGGAACGACACCAGAAGAAGAGATGTCGGCTCAACCGAGTGATTGAGTGTTTTAAAAAGGCGAGTGTCTGTCCACTTTCGCTTCCCAACTTCATTTAATTCAGAGGTCCTCAAACCTTTTAGGTCCAGGGACCCCTGACGGGAGAATGTTTTCCAAGAAAACCCTTTTATCCTAATGCCAATAAACACAACTACCATAGTTCACAAAGTAACTATGTCTCGAATCAAACTGAAACAAACCATATCAAGGCATACCATGTTGGGAATATACACTAATTTTATAGTGCAACAGCTAAAAAAAATGTACTTGTCTCGAGTGCCAAGTCTAAATTCAATAATGTAAATTTGCTCCCAGCAGTACGGTGAAATAGTGGTTAGCAAGTTTGGCAGTTCTGTGGCGGTGTTGTTACCTTTTAAGCAACGGATATCCGAACACAAACAGCAACACATGTAGACGTATAATATAACAATACTCACAGGCATATATTCTTTATCCTCTGTGAAGAGCGACTCATATTATTGCAGTACTGAGAAGCCAAGAGAGGAGCAGTAGTATATCCGTATCTTCCTTATACTGCCCCCAGGTGGCCAGGGTGCACACATCAGAATGAGCAGCACAATGTGCATTGAAGGAGAAAGTGTGACAAAAACTGTTCAATTCTATCTTTAATTATGTCATTACGCTAAGTTTTTATAAAGTATATTATTGTAGCGTGCTGTTTTTGTCACTTAAAAAATGCAATACAAAAATTAAGTAATAATTATGCTGTCAGTCAAAGCTATTGGGACAGCAAAAGTGAGTGGAGACTGCTATATTGAATACTGAATATACATTTGACCAGTTATTTATTTTTATGCGATACAAACTGTGTTACGGCTTCCAAGCGATGCACCCTTAATGTTTTCATTTTTCGTTTTTATTAATTTTTGCGCTAAAAAGCTGTAATTCATCCGCCACCAGTGATGTAATTGTATTGATCCAGCCTGGCGTCTGACTTAGAGTAAATGGGAGGTTTGGCAGCCGTCTCAGCTCAAACTGACATCACAGTCGGAGAGCGATGAGACAGCACAAACAGGCTAGACTCAAGGAACTGTTGGAGTGTTATTGCTATCACTCCCAGCCAAGCTTGCCTCCACCGCCATGGCGGAGACGGGACGGTCTCAGCTGATTCAAAATCTGACTTTGAGCGCCGGCACAGCCTTGAAGGTGGTTTCTTTGTCGCCCACTTTCCAGCACGTCACCTGGATTCGACAGAACATCCGCAACAAGGAGTGTTGCTTCTTTGAGAAAAGTGCCAGGTAAGGGGCTTTTGCTTTCTTGAATCCGCTGGAAGACCTTGTCCAGCGGTGCCTTGAGATACGAGCTGAATTAGTTCGGTGAGCACACTCGTAACTCAAATCATCTTTCCCCATTGAAATGAATGGAAATGCCATCAATCCGTTCCAGCCTCCAGGAAAAAAACAACAAAACATTTTATGTTTTCAAATGAGAAAAGTAGCACTCTATAAAATTGTGCTTTCTAAAAATAACATTAAAACAACATACAGTTATGACATAGTAGAAAAACTAAGTTCTGCTGTACTTTGCATCAATTGAAAGGCCATTGTACTGCTCCTTCTGGTGTTCCCACCTTGACCACCTGGTGGCAGAGCAGATGGATATACTGTATGTATTTGGGGACATTCCCAGCTCTTTAGTACGGCACTAATATTAGTCGTTCTTTGCAGAAGATAAAGAATATGATTGTGATAAATGTCTGCTGCACCATTAATCTTCAAATATCCGTTGCTTAAAGGGTTATAACACTGCCCCATCTGTAAGCCTGTTAATGGAGTTTCCCATTACGTGTTAGCATTAAGCTACTGCTGGCATTCCTCAAGCAAAGTTGTGCGGTTGTTTTAAATATGTGTAATAACGTGTAATTCACTTTGTTCCATTTTCAGTTTGACACTAAACCTTCGCTGGGAGTGGCAGTAAACCGCTTTTTGACCAATTGTTTACTAATTCTATGTGCCGAAGTGCCGCTTGTTGTGAAATGAGATACAAGTCAGCGCTCGTATTGTAAGTGTATGCGCGCAAGTCAAAGCAAAAAATTGGCCGAACAATGGCTTGTACCTTGAAAAACAGTCGGGTCATTGGAACCTCAAGGCACCACTGTAGTTTAACTCTGCTTGCCGTTCCTCGACTCACCGCAGAGAGGATGTATGCATGTGCGGCTATTCCAAGAGCGAGCACGTCGCCGACGCCGTCCGGACGGAGGACTCGAGCGGCGGGACCTGGGACCCGAACACGCACGTCCGTGAAGTGCCCACGGATGCTTTCGGGGAGATCAACTTTGGTGGTTTGCGGCAGACGACTACCAAGGTGGAAAAAAAAAATATCTGGGGGATTAAATTGTCATTTAGGGCCATATTGTGATATAACTTTGTCAGTAAAACACAAGAAAAGTCCAGTTAAGCTTATTTATACAGCTTCACAGGCCCACAATTCAAAATATCCATGACATCCTTAGCTCTCTAAAGATTAGAAGTTTTGTACTAGTCACTCAAATAATGACTGAGGGAAGTGTGTTGTATGTTCCTTTCTTCATGGTCAGTATGCCCGAGTGTCCACAGACACGAGTCCTGAGATGCTGTACCAATTGATGACTGAACAATGGAAAGTGCCTCCACCCAACCTTCTCATCTCTGTCACTGGAGGAGCCAAGAACTTCTACCTGAAGACCCGTCTCAAGAACGTCTTCCAAAGAGGTCTCATCAAAGTGGCCCAAACGACAGGTATTGGCAAGCAACGAAAAGCTGCGATGTGAACAATGTGATGCAAAGGTTGCGTATGAAAAGTTACGCTGCAAGAATTGCGACGAGGATCACGCTACTAAAGTTACTATACTACAGTTACAGTGCTAAAGTCACTCTGCTAAAGTTGTGATGTGATGGTTGCAGTATAAACGAAAAGTGGCACTACGAAACTGTTATGTGAGCTTTGTCACGTCAAGTTTATTTGCATAGGCCTTAATCACAAAAGAGTCTCAAAAGGCTGATTTATTCCAATAACGTGAAAACAAAAAGGTGCTTCTGACCAGTAGGTAGAGTATGTTCAAACAATGTATAAAATAAGAAAACTGGTAACATAAAGTGCTATTAACAAGTAGGGGAAAATAAAGACTAATAAACAAAGCGCGACTGACGAGTAGGGAAAATAGTAATATCCTAAAAAGACTAATAATAGGGAAAATATCAATCAATTTAAACAAAGAAGAAGTGGAGCAATGAGGAATACCAGAAAAATTCCAGAACTTGTGGGGAAAAACATGAGCACAAAACGTCCGACGAAACAATGAGTTTCGCGTGGACGACACACTGCGTTTGTGCAGGTGCATGGATCATCACGGGGGGAACCAACACTGGCGTCATGAAGCATGTAGGGCAGGCGGTGAGGGATTACTCCCTGAGCAGCTCCATGCAGGGCCAGATCGTGACCATTGGACTGGCAACATGGGGAGTCATTCACAACAAAGAAGTGCTGGTGCATTCACAGGTACAATGAATACACTTTAGTGGGATCACAAGCATCATCTACAGTCCAATTACCCGCGTTCTCCACAGGGTTGTTTCCCCGCTCATTACCCGATGGACGTCAAGGGTCGACTGCCCTGCCTTGACAACAACCACACCCACTTCTTGTTGGTAGACGACGGCACCCACGGCCGGTACGGTGTCGAGATTGATCTGAGGAGTCGTCTGGAGAAGTGCATCTCCGGAAAGACTCTTGGAAACAAAGGTTAAAGCGACAGCTACAGCACACCGTTACGGTTACATTATATGGGCATGCTGCACCCTTGAACCAAAAATGAACCCGATTTGCTATCTCGAACAAACATCAACGTTGGAATAGGAATGGTGTGCTCTTACTAGGATGCTGATTATATTGCGCTATGGACGTTGCGGTATGGAATACTTGGATGCTAGTGACAATGCGCCGCAGATGTCGAAATATGGAAAGTTGTGATATGAATTTCGTGGTATGAAGGTGGCGATACAAACATTGCAATGCCAAAGTTGACATACCAAAGGTGCCGTACTAAAGTTACCGTTCCAAAGTTGCCCTAGAACCTTGCGTTGCGAACAGGGCAATATGAAAGTTGCAAAACCAAAATTGCGATACAAGGTTAAAGTAATTAAATGATATGGATGCAAATGCTGTATACTTCCATCTGCACATGGTGACGCAAACATGACTAAGTAAACATTGTAGTACGAAAGTTGTGATGCGGTTGTTGAATTGTGGAAGTTGCAATGCAAAAGTTGTGTTGAGGTATGATACTGAAGTTGGAATACACCCATTGCGATGCAGGCATAATACAGATGTTGTGATACGGAATGTGTGGTGTTGTGTTACGAAAGTCGCATAGCAAAAGTTGTGTTACAAATGTCGTGTTAAAAAAAAAAATTGCGTTGTGGACATTATGTTCTGAAAGACAGGTTCCGAAAGTCACGTTCCAAAATTCACATTCCAAAACTTGGCGAAAGTCGTGTTATGGAATCTGCAATGTTGCGTTCCGGAAGCCGCGATACGACGATCGTGTTATGAAAGTTGCACAGCGAAAATGCTGACGACGTTGCGATACGAACTTTGCGGAACGGACTTTTCACTATGGATGTTGTAACACCAAAAACACTAGACTAGAATTACCCCAAGACACATTCCATCTTTTCACTTCCACTTTCTCAATGATGTATTTTGAAATCAGTGTTTCTAGTATTGTTTTTTTTTTTTTATTATTTATATTGCCAGCTGTTGGAGTGACCATCCCTGTGGTGTGTGTGGTTCTGGACGGAGGAGCAGGCACTCTCAATGTGAGTTCTCCCTAGTGTCCTCATCTTCACCACTGCCAGCTTCCGTGGTCTTCTCCTTTTCCGACCGTCTCGCATCCTCTTCTTCCCAGACCATCTACACGGCCATGCTCAACGACACGCCGTGCGTGCTGTTGGAGGGCTCCGGGAGAATGGCCGACGTGATCGCCCATGCAGCGGGACTACCCGTAAGCCAGGTCACCATCAGTCTCATCCACCGCCTGCTCAAGAAGTTCCTCAGCCTGGAGTACGACAACTTCACCGACCTCAAGATCATCGAGTGGACCAAAAAGGTAAGTGAACACAATCCCCTCCTATTATTCTTCTTTTATTTGGTTTGCCTGTGCATCTACTTCCTGTGCCAGATTCAGGACATCATCAGGATGTCTCACCTGCTGACGGTGTTCAGAGGAGGCGGAGACAGTCACGGAGATGTAGATGTGGCCATTCTACAAGCACTCTTTAAAGGTGAGCTTGTACTTAGAATGCTTTTAGTTGATTCCGCATCCTTCAAAATGGTTTCCATCGCTGACCTCCATTGTTATCAATAAAACAATTTCCTGGCAGACTTTCTGCTGAATTAGCTAGCGAAGATCTTCTGCCACAGTGTGCTTGGGAGCTCAGGAATTGACTGGCCACCAGAACCTCATTATCAAACCATGCAGGGAGAGTGCATCCACTGTGTTGCACCAATTAGGCAGTTAATGGGCCTGACGCACAGTGCCACAAATAGAGTGTTGGTTGAATGGCATGTCTGTGATGTTTCGTAGCATTTTTATAATAATAATAATAATAATCAATATTTTAAACACATATCAAACAATTAATTAACAGAATGTTAATTTTATTTGGTATAATTATTAATTAATAAAGTTGTTCATGCACTTTCATTTTGCAATTCAAATTACTTTATTATTTATTTATTATTATTATTATTAGTTTTACTTTCTTTTCATTTTCTTGATTGACTTTGACATGTTCTGTATTGAATATACATACATATACATTGTTTTAATTCTTTGTTTTTAAGGTGAGAAGTACAGTACATTTAAGTACAGTTATTTTGTAATATAATCATTACTATGTATGAAATATAAAATACATATTGATCTGAAAATGGCATTGTCACAAGTTTCTTAATATTATTTTTGATGATGATGAGGATGATGATGTTGATGGTGATTATTACTTTTGTTGTTATTCTTATCAATGATTGCGGTTCTCATTGTTGTTGTTATTATAATTGTGTAATGTATTTACAATAAGTAAAATTTAATCCGTGCTCTCCATTAAATAGAAAATGTATTTTTTAAATGACAAGTATATTATACAGTATACAGCCATTTCACAATTAAATCGCTGCAGTATATTACATTAAAAATAGTTAATTTTCAAATTAATTCAAATACATTTCCTTCCAATTGAAACTCTACAAAATATGTACAAATACTAAACAAAAACAGCATCCATCGCTGGCCCAATCTTTTGGGGCGTTTGTGCCACCTGCCAGTAATGCAGAGCTCCCAATGAGGAGGTTTCCTTATTTGTGTGTTGTCACACTTCTCAGCTTCGAGGGCCAGCTCATCACAGGTAATGGAGGGTTGGCGGAGGCAGCTGGAGCTGGCTATAGTCTGGAACAGAGTGGACATAGCCGCCACGGAAATCTTCACCGACGAGAGCCAGTGGAAGGTGAGACGCCCTGAGACGCGCAGCTAGCAATGAGGCCAGGGAATTTGTTTGGTTTTACATTCGAACTGCCACTATCATAAAACTTCTATGAACTGCATTAGGACTGTTATTGTTAATATTTTAGAAAACTGCAACAGTCACTTTAGCCAAATTGTACTAAGCACAATGGTGGAGTTCCTACCAAAAGAAAGAGTAGTCTTTCTTCTTTCACCAGAATTAAAAGTGTATAGCTTTTTCTGTTCTTTTGTAATCAGCAGTATAACATGGGTTGGTTTCGCTGACCAAAAAGTGGAAAACAACAAAGTCATGTTAGTCATGACAATTGTTTCACAAACCTGAAGTTCACAGACAAGGTGGGCGAGACCCTCTTCCACATGTAAACGTACTTAACGAATATATACGTCAGTGGCAGTAAACGGTTTGATTCTTGTTGATGAATACAAACGTCTGCCGAAGTGATGGATTAAGTGGCATGTTCTATATTTTCCTCCAGTCCAGTGACCTTCACTGGGCCATGTTCTCAGCCCTGGCCAGCAACAAGCCTCAGTTTGTGAGCCTCCTGCTGGAGAACGGCGTGAATCTCAGGGAGTTCCTGCAGAGCGAAGACACTCTGTGCGAGCTCTACAAGCAGCTACCCAACTGCTTCTTCCTGCGCAAGCTGGCCAAGCGCGTCCGCGCTTCCTGCTTCCAGAGGAGGAAAGTGTTCGCCGTCAGGAACCGGGTGCGCTCAGCGCAAAGCGAGGGCATCGCCTTGAGTCATGTGTCGGAAGAAGTGCGCCACCTATTGGGTAGCTTCACCCAGCCCATCTACCCGCCGCCCACCATGACGTACCACTTCAATATGGAGGACGCAGCATCGGTGATACACTTTAAATCAGGGCAATTATAATAATAAATGGCTACCAGTTTGATACACACTTCTGAAATAACACATTTGCATAAATTACATGAAATTATGTTATTTTTAATGAATGACATTCATCTATTATATATATCATCTATATATATTATCATTTTAATGATTTCGCAAGAGTAATTTTAACAAGGTAGAAAACAAATGGAAGCAAAGGACGTCATTGAGAGGATTAAAACTATGATGGACTTTAAAGAAATAGTTCACGCAAAGCCATTACAGCAAAGCGCGTTGCTTGATTCCCTCCACTGTCCTTCTAGTTGTCGAGGAGTATGTCAAGTTCACAAGCTCCTCTCAGGGTGCACCTCGCCGAGGCCCAGAGAGACCCAGCCAGAGACCTTTTTCTTTGGGCCGTTGTCCAGAAAAATAGGGAGCTGTCAGAAATCTCCTGGGAACAGGTAAGCAAGATCACAGTTGGAATTTATTTTTTACCAGTGACTCCCAATGACTGAGAGGGGCATGGGGGGAGATGGGCTAATATTGCATATGCGTATCGCCTTTCAGAGTCTGTACTTTTTAACTTTTACTTGAATAAGGGAGTTGAATCACTACTTCTACAACCCCAATTCCAATGAATTTGGGACGTTGTGTTAAACATAAATAAAAACAGAATACAATGATTTGCAAATCCTGTTCAACCTATATTTAATTGAATACACTACAAAGACATTTATTTAATGTTCAAACTGATCAACTTTATTGTTTTTACCCATGCCACGTTGAGGAACATTGTCCTTAAACTGTTCCGCTATTTTCTCACGCACTTGTTCACAAAGAGGTGAACCTCGCCCCATCTTTGCTTGTGAATGACTGAGCAATTCAGGGAAGCTCCATTCATACCCAATCATGGCCCCCACCTGTTCCCAATTAGCCTGTTCACCTGTGGGATATTCCAAACAGGTGTTTGACGAGCATTCCTCAACTTTCTCATTCTTTTTTTGCCACTTGTCCCAGCTTTTTTGGAACGTGTTGCAGCCATAAAGTTCTAAGTTAATGATTATTTGCTCAAAACAATAAAGTGTATCAGTTAGAACATTACATATCTTGTCTTTGTAGTGTATTCAATTAAATATAGGTTGAACATGATTTGCAAATCTTTGTATTCTGTTTTTATTTATGTTTAACACAACGTCCCAACTTCATTGGAATTGGGGTTGTACTTTCACCAAAGTCTTTATTTTATCCAAGCATCTGTACTTCTGCTTAAGTACAGAGAGTCAGTACTGTTGCCACTTCTAGATTTTTGTAATGTAAAACGTGTGCCTTGGCTCAATAAAGGTCGGGAAACACTGCTCCGTATTGTGTATTTGTATAATATACTCAGTGTACGCCGATTGGCACAGTGTACAGACTGCGTGTCCGCCGCTCTGGCCGCCTGCAAGATCCTGAGGAAGATGGCCCAGGAGGGAAGCGATGCGGACGAGGCCGCGGACATGCGAGAGCTGGCCGATCACTTTGAGATGCGCGCCATCGGTACGACTATACGTCACACACGGAGGAGAAAAAATGTCCAGAGAATTGTGTGCGTTTGTGTTGTAGGCGTTTTCACCCAGTGTTACAGCGGTGGAGAGGAGCGGGCTAAGAAGCTGCTGGTTCGCGTGTCGCCATTTTGGGGGAAGACCACGTGCCTGAGGCTAGCGCTGGAGGCTAACTGTAAAAGCTTTGTGGCCCTGTCAGGTGTCCAGGTAGAGCCAACCAGCCTTTATTAAGTTCCTGATATTAATACGTGAGTGAAAGTACAAGTATCTTAACAGAAAATAACGTCAGTATAGTTTTTTTTTTTAATGCTTACCTCAGTTGTGTAATTTAAGATCTGCGTGTTGGGTAATGAGCGACGTTCGCTAGCACATGTTAGCATGGCCATCACGTTAACCATATGCCTAAACAAGCTCATGATAATTAAAACAACAGTCATATTTCTACTTCACTTGATTAATATCAATTACTTTATTCAACCTCGACATGATTCTAAAGGTTGGACGGCGGCTATTTCTGTCCCTTTTGTTATGCACTTTATTCTATCAGCAGTCTTTTACTCCGATGTTGTATGAAAACAATTCCTTCTTCCATCTTAAATTAAATAATATTTAAATCTTAAAAAAAGATAGTTAGGTGAAATGTATCGGAGTAAGAGTATACATTTTATTTTTGATATGTAGTGGAGTAAAAGTGAAAGTTTATTGCTGAATGTTGAACAACAAAATAAAGTGAAAAGTCTATTTGTACACCGTTTACATGACAACACCCGTTGCTCCACTTGGAATAAAATGAAATGAAATAAAGTAACAAAAGCTATAGAATAAGTATTATTTCTGATGCACAGGATCATTTTAGATTTTGCAGGAGTACCTAATGTTTTGGCTGTATGACGTGTGTGTGTGTGTGTGTGTGCGAGTGTGTGTGTGTGTGTGTGCATGTGTGTGTGTGTCACCAGGCCCTGCTGACAGAGATCTGGTGTGGTGAGCTTTCAGTGGACAATCCTGTGTGGAGGGTGACGATCTGCATGATCTTCTTCCCTCTTATCTACACTTGGTTCCTGATTTACAGGTGACCCTCACCTCACTCGAGCACAGCAGCGTTGGGGAATACACTGCAGAGATCCGATTGGATGTTTCCTGCAGCATGTACAATCAAATCATAATTACTGTACAGCCCTCCCCAGATACTATGTAAATATGCCATTTAGGGGCTGACTGCAATCTAATTGGCCTCTTGGTCAGTGCTATACTTGTACAATGAGGTCATGACATCCTTGCTTTTCTGTTCATTATCTCACTTTTTAAAGCGGAAGGCTAAAGGATAAGTTTGTCCACTTTCTATCCACCATCCATTTTCTATACCGGTTGTCCTCATTAGTGTGGCGGGTAAACCAGCAAAGCGCATACACACCAACAAGCATTCACGCTCACGTACACACCTATGGACAATTTTCAGTGAGCCTAACGAGCATGTTTTTGGAACGTGGGAGAAAGCCGCAGCACTCGGAGAAAACCCACGCAAGCACTGGGAGAACAAGAGGCAGATGCGCTAAGCACGAGTGCACCGAGCTGCCCAGCAAGAAATGCAGTGCTATGAGACATCACCGTGTATGACAGAGTAATTATAATTAAATTACATTACAATAATAAGCAAATAATACAGTACAGTACATCAAGATTAAACACATGTTTCCATACTTGACTGTTCCACCAGATGACAGCAATATCGCTTTTATCGGGTATACTGTGTTTGGGACTGCAAAATGAGATTCATGGTTCTTTGACTAGTGGTTAGCATGCTCTACCTCACAGTTCTGTGGTTTAAATCTCAGCTCTGGCCTTCCTGTGTGGAGATGCATGTTATCCCTGTGCTTGCGTTGGTTTTCTGTGGGTACTCCGGCTTCCTCCCGCATTCCAAAAGCGTACATTAGGTTAATTGAAGACTGAATTGTCCGTACCGTAACTGTGAATGTGAGTGAATGGTCATCAATATGTAGGTTGTACCTTGGGATACCCCTAATCCTAATAAGGACAAGCACTATAGAAAATGGATGTAGGCCTGGTTCTCTACTATGGTTTTCCTTATGAACAAACTCTATTACGTCATGAATTAATGTTTCCTCATTCCTACTAGACCCGACGAGCTAATCCAGAAGCAAAATGAGAAAAAGGAAGACATCAAGACCGTGGCGAGCGTTACGGGAAGTGTGCTCCGAACTAAAGCAAAAAGCCCGTGAGTAAACATTTATGTGTAACATCTACAAGTATAACAACATCCTATTAAAATGCATAATGATAATGGCCCTTTATAACCCCAATAGTGACCTCACAACCATGAAGTCTCTCAACTGCTGGTCCAGACTGGCCTGCCTGTACAGCTCGCCGCAAGTCAAGTTCTACTGGAATATTGTGTCCTACTTCGCCTTCCTCTTCCTCTTTGCAGTGGTGCTGATGATGGACTTCCAGACCACACCCTCCCCCGCAGAGATTCTGCTGTATGTGTGGCTCTTCTCTGTGGTGAGCGAGGAAGTCCGGCAGGTAAGAAGCGTCTTGCAGGTTATTAAATGAACAGGCCATGTTTAAACTAACATTTTTATATTCATAACTGTCATACAAGTGTAAACAAAAGGTAGCTCATTTGAAATAAAACTTTAAAAAAGTAAAACTACTCATCTGGTAATGCAGAGGGAACCGCAAGGTGTTTGCAGAGCTATACTGTCACCACTTGCTGCTTTATAGGTAGTTCTAGAATTAATGTGTTGTTTAGTGAGTGTATTTACATTGGCATCTGCTTGATGAAATTATTTTCTATGTTGGAATCGTTGTATTTATTGGGTCTCAAAAACTCGTGCATTTTTTGCAAGGGAGCGCATCCTGGTGACAATGTTATGTAATTATAGGGGTCGTGAACACGAGCCCTCAAACCTCACTCAGCAGAGCCCGATGGGAAAAATAAAATAGTCTGTGACGTCAATTTCACCTATCAACACAAAATTGTGTGGACATATCTGTTATGACCAGATGCACGGAAAAGTTTCAAGTACCCATGCACACAGTTGGACAGGAAATCAGCCATTTAGTTTGAAGAGGCCATTCTGGACGAATTCCAGTGCTCAGTCTTTGGCGAAGCCCTACTTGAGTAGTCAGAGTCTTGACAATGTCACATGTTCCATTTCCGATTCTGTGGATATTATCACACCACACCAAAGTGTGACAAATTAGGCCTTCTTTTGATTTTCCACTGTACTTTGTCTTTTTTGACCTAAGTTGTTTTATGACCCCGATGGCTTTGGGTTCCATAAGAAAGCCAGGATGTATATTAGAGAGCTTTGGAATATTTTGGATGTTCTATCCATCATCCTCTTCATCATAGGCCTCGTTTTTAGGTGAGCTACCGTGTCTTGCAGGTCAAACAAACTCATCTCCCGGCTCGTCATGGAAACTAATCATCGTTTGTCTCCTCAAGGCTAACGACCAAGCTGTTCTACGCTGGCAAGATCATCCTCTGCATCGACTTTGTGGTCTTCTGCTTGCGTCTCATGGCCATCTTCAGCATCAGTCGGACGCTTGGACCTAAAATCATCATCGTCAGGAGGATGGTCAGAGCATCCAGATGGGACGTATTGAAAATAGCAGCGATAACAAAGCAATTCACCAGCACCATCTATCTTTCTAGATGATGGACATGTTCTTCTTCATGTTCCTGCTGAGTATCTGGGTGGTGGCGTACGGCGTAGCCAAGCAGGGCATCCTGATCCACAATGACCACCGACTGGAGTGGATTTTCCGGGGGGCCGTGTACGAGCCCTACCTCATCATATTCGGCAACGTCCCCACCAACGTTGATTGTGAGCAGACACGGCAAAAAGTTATGGGACACACTCAACTCTATGTCTAATTTTGTAGAAATAATTCAGGGAGCGCACAGAGCAGTCTATACAGGTGTGCTTAGATGATCTTGATCTGTATTCTGTCAAACTTCTCCAAAGTTTTCGACAAGCGGGTTTAGTTACAGACCAATACCATCAATACGGTCCCAATATTTTTGTTTTGAATTGCAAATGATAGCTAATTGCGTCAAATATTTGTATCCGATTAAAATTGTATCCAGTTATTGCCATACATTAAATAATTTGATTTATGTTTTGATGGAATCCCACCACTATTAAAATTATAATATACTAGTGCATCTCAATGAAATAGAAGATTGAGGAAAACTAGATTTATTTTCGTAGCTTGTGACTCATATTATGTGGGGAAATTCACCACACAGGGAGTGATTGGCATAGCTTAAAGCTAATAAAAACCTGAAATTCACACTTTCAAGGAATTAGAATATTATATTTGTACATAAGAAACAATCAAAATAAAAGAAATTAGGCATAGTCATAGGACTGTAAATGACCTTAATTTAAACCGAGGTCCCCCTATATTTGTGGTGCGGCGAAGGCTACTGTTTGACAAGGCTCGACTCCATTTTGGTTACACTGTTTTAGCACCAGTGAACCATGAGGATGTCCATATTCCAGATTCAGAATTTGACTTGAACTCGTGTACCATGAACGGTACGGACCCCTTGAAGCCCAAATGTCCCGTGCTGAATGAGAACCAAACCCCGGCCTTCCCCGAGTGGCTCACCATCATCATGCTGTGCGTTTACCTCCTCTTTGCCAACATACTGCTGCTCAACCTGCTGATCGCCATCTTCAAGTACGTCCTCGCCCTCTTCGTTAGCTCACCTGCGTTTGTGAATTGAACCCAAACACTCAGTCTCTCTGTGGCGCAGCTTCACGTTCGAGGAAGTGCAGGACAACTCAGACCGTATATGGAAGTTCCAAAGATACGAGCTCATTAAGGAGTACCACAGCCGCCCCGCCGCCCCTCCTCCCTTCATCATCCTCAGCCACCTTTACATCTTCATCAGGAATGTGGTGCTTTGCAGGCCGCCGGTTAAATCACAAAAGTTCAGTGAGTATGAGGGCACACATTCTTGTATTCCAGCTTCCTCTACAAAGTGGCGTCTTTAAAGCCTAATGTTTGTGAAATTTTGTGCTTGCGTGTTACATTCTACGCGTCTCCTGGGGGCTAAGTCCCCTTGTCCGTAAAACCTAGGGGCGCACACGTTCCCAAAACATGCATCTTAAGTTCTCAACTCAACTCAGTTTCATTCGTAGTAGAAAACGCGATAAAACAAACACAACTGATATAAAATGCTGTTCCTAAATAAAAATTTAACATGAACACAAGACAAGTGAATATGACATAACCTAAAAAAACAGTAAAACAATAACAAAGAAAAACTAAATAAATAATACACTAAAACAGGGGAAGTTGTCTCATGCTGTGTTAAAAGCCAAGAGATATATATATTTTTTTTTTAAGGCGGGTTTTAAAAATGGACATTAAGTGGGGCTTGTCTAATATGCACCGCGAGGTTGTGCAATAGTTCGGGACTTAGAGGATGGAGCACCCCAGAGAGGTAAGACGAGGCCATCTAGAATTTTAAAACAAATAGCAGACGCTTACATTTTTGAAGTACATAAACAACCAGTGATTTAACTACAAGATTCACTGAAGACTCTAAATTGTCCATAGTTGTGAATGTGTGTGTGAATTGTTGTTTGTCTATATTTGCCCTGTGATTGACTGGCGACCAGGCTCGGCTTTACCCCACTTCTCACCCAAAGTCAGCTGGGAAAGGGTCCGGCTCACCTGTCATCCTAATGAAGACAAGCGCTATAGAAAATTAGTGGATGGATTGAACCATTCCTTCTGCCCCATAATCAAATATGGTACAATCTTGTAGTCTTACATCATCCTTTATGAACCGTGAGATAGTCTGCTTACTAGCAAACAGAGCATCAACTAAATAAACCTCACTACGACTTCACATTTGTCAATAGTGTGTGCCAATAGTTTTTTTTTCCTTTTTTTAATTGTTTTTTTTTTCTTCCAGGGACTGAGCTTCCTCACATTGAAGAAGAGGAGCTGCTGTCGTGGGAGGCCCTGATGAAAGACAGATACCTGCTGTCCACCCAGCAGCAGCAGACTCAGACCATGGAGCGATGCATCGTGGACACGGCGCAAAAGTATGAAATCCTGAAATCCATCCGTCCATTTTCTATCGCGCTTGTCCTCATTTGAGTGGTGGGAGAGCTTGACCTTATCCTAGCTGACTTTGGGCAAGAAGTGGGATCCACCATGGACTAGGGGTTTACTACTCCACATTGACTTGAATCGAATTTAGAGCTTGATGTGTTTTTAGCTTGAGGAGGAGGCAGAGCTGCTTGCAGCAACAGAGAAGTGCGCCGGGTTAAATTAGTCCGTCACCTCAATTGATTTAAATCGGCTTCTATTTCCGAATGTGTAGATGAGTAACAAGAACCAGTACATGGGGCAAAGCCAAGCTTGAACAGGATTTTAAACTACTTTTCCAATTAGTAATTAATGAGATCTGAATACACAATGAACAAATACATTGTAATTAACCAATTTATAGGGAAAACATGGCTACATGAATGCAGCAAATATTACAGGTAACCCTCCATTGGGAGAACATGCAAACACCACACAGGAAGGCTTGAGCTGAGATTCAAACCCAGAACCTCAAAATTGTGAGGCAGATCAACTTACGAACCAACCCCACTGCCCCAATCCTGAAATCTGTTTTAAAAATCCATTGAAGTGAGTCATATTTTTAATTAATGTTGAAATGTGTTTTCATCCCTCAGGGTCAGCGCGATAACCGATAGACTGGAGCGGGAGGAGGAGATGAGCTCTGCCATCTTGATGAAACGTCTGTCCCGACTGGAGGAGCAGGTCTTGACCCTGTCTTTGCGCAAATACTCGCTCAAGATACTCTATGATGATGCACTGAATACCATCTGCAGGTTGTCCAGTCAGCCAAAGGCCTGCAGTGGATCATGGAGAGTCTGAAGTCAAAGGGTCTTGCCGGGAAACAAGAGCAACCACTCAGTCTGCTACCAATTTTTGTACCTTTTTAATACATTTCATAGTGTTGATTTCCATTCATTCATTTTCTCCTTTTCTTCAGCGATACTTTCAACAGCAAAGGACTCTTCAGAAACCTCGGAATCAGTGACTGGGGCGGATGGCTTCCACGTCAAAGCCCGACAGTTACACTACCCAAACAGCAAGGTCACTCGCTTCCCTGTACCCGAGGAGAAGGTGCCATGGGAGGTAGTCAACCTTTCAACATATACATTTCACCCTCTGATCCACATTGCACTTGTCACAATGTTACTCACTTTCTTTTAAATGTTGTTTTTTGGGTTTTTTTTAGGTCAGCTTCAGCTCATACATGCCTTCATATTATAGATCAGAGGACAATGCGGATGGGTATGTTTTATGTTGTTTGCAATTAGACTTGGAGACCGATAATGTAGAGTGGAACCTCTGAAATCTGATGAAGTTCTTTGGTACATGGGTTGGTTTCACCACAAACACAGGTTTCCGACCAGAAAGCTGAAAACAGCAGCAACAACAAAAAGACTGATTGGTTTTGATGGCAAAATAATAATTTATTAACAGATTTGCAACTAAGAAATGCGCCGTGTGGCTCAAGTTGAACGATAGTGGCTTTTTCATACTACTTATACATATACTGTATCAAGTGTGAAGTGCCTGTACTTGTCCAACTTCGAACGTGTTGCCATTTCTCTCCCTCATAATCGACGTGCCAAGCCGAGATTCGCCACCTAATTTTTATCTTCGACTTAAGAACTGTAGTGGTCTCAAACCCGAAATGATGCAACACCGCCATCTACATGGATCTGTTAGTCATTGCAGTGGTTCACAAACCTGAATTTCACAGACAAGCCGGGTGAGAACCATTTCCACACCTACTAGCTGAAAAACTTACTTGACAAATATATTTGTCGGCGGCAGTAAACGGGTGGATTCCAGTTTCACGCCGGGGAATGAGTACATCACATGATGTAATGTTATACAATGTTAGTTTAAACAGCATGAGAGTCGATTTAATGAAATAAAGGCCTCACGGTAAGTGGTTCTTCTCAGGAACTGTCCCAGTTAATTGATGGAGAATCCTCCACACTCACTTCCCTCATCACCCCTTTTTGAACAGGGGAGGGGAAGGAAAGAGGAGAAACAGCACTAAAACAGGCCAAAATCCAGATGTCAGGGCATAAGGCAGGTCAAGAGAGAAATATCAGACTAGCTGTGGTTCAAGCAAATGCAAGCGTCTACAGTGTAGAAATAAGTCTTGAGTTAAATTTGAAACATTTTCTCACAGTTATTCCAAAAGACAGACCACTGTTGTTCCATTTAGAATCCTACCAGCATTGTTTTGAAAAAAATATGCCTTTTAAGGCAAGGCAAGACAAGGCAAATGTATTTATATAGCACATTTCATACACAAGCTAACTTAATGTGCTTTAGATGATTAAAAGCATTTCAAAAAAAAGAAGAAAAAAGACAGTTTATTAAAATTAGTAAAAGAACGTATAGTGCAAAAGTCCCACAAACGTTGGGAGTTCGAACCGCCATCATGTCAGATGTTAGCACATCAGACGAGACCTCAATTAAGCAAGCATAAAAGCGAGAACCCGCGCATGTTTTAGGAACCAGTCTGGCATGATGTCACGTTACATATCAGCATATTGCATGAGGCTTCAGCTAGCTGCCATACACGTTGTCGCTTGCATGTTTTATTGATTTACTATTTAATATATTGAAAATGGTTAATTTCTTTTTACACTTGTGCAACAGTTAACATTATAAAATGAGTTGCAACAGGGCACATATAGATTTCTTTTAACTTCAAACGTAACTTGATTTTACACATATACTGTAAGATAGATTTCTTTGAATGACTTACAATTACCTGTGCAGTCAATATAAGTTTTATTTATTCCTAGCACATCTTAAACCAGCAACCTGGTACTTGGACTTAGAGGTTCCACTATCGCTGATTGGCCACCAAGACATTTTCCTTATGAACAAACCCTGTCTTTTATCTACTTGATTCCATTTTGTTGTCTTCCAAACAGATCGGACTCCGAAGTTTTGGAAAATTACAGGTATGCTGTTCTGATGGATGGATGGATGGAAGTTTGTTGACGGCTTAATACAGTAAACTTGATGTCATGTGTTTGTTTGCCTTTCTGACACCAGAAACCCTGGAGGGAGGACCGGCATCAGAGGTCAAGGTTCACTCAGTCATCTGGGTCCAAATCTGCACGTAGACCTTGTGATTACACGGTGGGTCCATATCAAGTAAATAAGGGGGAAATCTTCCTTATTTCTGCATGTAATAATATGAGTTTTTATTTTTATTTTTTTTTCCTCCTAGCCTGCGGGACAATGGACGCTCAGTTTTGGAGTTTCTGGCAGTTGAAGACGACCAACAAAAGATGTTGCTTCTACCTGGGGTGAGTACAGTTTTCCAGTGCTTTTTAACCTGATGACATTTACTTGACACTCCTCCTTTTACAAACTTTGTAGGGACCGGTTGAATCTGCTGAGCGTCTGCCATTGGCTCTAATGAGAACCATGGGCAAGAGTCTGTATGAAAAATTGCATGAAAAAATGGCAGAGGGAATACTGGTAGGTCTGTTTCAACACTTAAATGTCAATGTGTTTGGATGTTTCTATATCTGATTGTATTTCTTGTGATACAAGTTGAAGAAAATATGCTATATTCTTCTTCTTTCTTCCAATTTATTTTGTATTCATCTTTGACACGCCTTCAGGTGTTTGAAGGTTACGTGGACGACGTCAGGAACACAGACAACGCCTGGGTGGAAACCACAGTCATCAACCTTCACTTGGATTCAAGTGAGGATTCGGAAGATATCGTCAACATGGTGAGAGCCACCGTATACATTTCTACGAGGTACGGCGTCAAGTGATAGCCCTGACCTCTTTCTGCTTTTCCGCCTCACAGGTGGCGTGCAGTCGCGGCTCTCTGCAGTGGCAGGAGGCGAGCTGCAAAAATGGGCTTTGCTCCGACCAAAGTGACTCGTTGCGGCGGGTCGCCATGCTGCATAACAGGAACTCGTAACACTCACGCAGCTATCTTACCAAATCAATACATGCTGCTCAAGTGTCAAGCAACATCAGTGAAAGCATGCACAATGTTTCAGGTGTTCATTGTTACCGCTGTATGCTGCTTTTATTGGTGAATGCTCACAGCTAACTCCAGAACATGCATCTTTCCATAATCCATCGACAGACGTCCGACAATTTATCATTATCTTGGACAATAATAAGCCACATTGATACTTGAAAATGTACACGATAAATAAACAATACAGTACAAGGAAAAGACAATAATGCCCATATGAACCTCTGCAAAGGGTACTTGAATGCGCACTTCTGTGTGACAATGTAGTAAATATGTTCCTGCTGCAATTGTATTGGAATGTGGGATTTATTGAGAGTTTATTATTTTTGTTAATTTAAATGAATGAATAAATAAAGGCTTTTTGCTGCACTATTATGGCACCTTCTTTTGTATACCTTCATGTAGGCTTATGCTTTGCATACTGGACATAGCTTTAGCATTTTTATTTATTTTATGAAATCTAATTTTAATTTAATAATTTACATTATTTTTTTTTTCAATAATTGAAATGACGTACAGTAGATGAACCCAATGTGCTACCTTGTTTTGTGCAGTATCCCAAGTTGCTTGTGTACTATATATGCCACACTAGGGGTCAGCAACGTGGTGCCCGCGGGCGCGAGGTCACCTGCAAGCACCACATGAGTAGCCAATTCTAAAATTAGCTCACCAGAGATTGGAAATTGTGATTTCCAAGGAATGTTGTTGAAGTGATGATATGAAAATGTAAGCACTTGCAGAGATTAGATTCATCTCCTCTCCGAGATTGCATTGGGTTGTGTAGGTGTACCTAATATTGTGACAGTTTCTCTCTGGAAATGTTGCCAGGCCAGCACACCTGTGATTGTTTGTGCGTCACGTAGCATTTACTGTAGTTTCGTGTAAGCATGTAGTGGTTGCAGCTGGAGGAGGCCAGTATCGGTTTCCACACCTTCCTCATTCCTTCTGTTTCCCCCACACCTGGCATACAAATCACGTGTTAAAATATTTTGAAACACGTGGGTTATATTCCCCCGTGATTGGCTTAGTTACAAGCGATCATGTGGTGTATTATTGTAAACCAATTATGTCATTAATAGTGGAATTTTTCCATAAAGCCACCTGGTAGTGCAGAAAGTGTTTTTTGCCCCCCCCCCCAGAGTCTGTAAAGAGATACAAAATTGAACTCTCACTCCACACCTATATTTATATATATATATAATTAATTTTTTTTACATCAGGAATTAGGAAACTCGTCCATTTATATAAACGCTGTGTCAATGCATCACGCAACATCAATTATACATTTTAGAACAAACAAGCTGCAGCTAAGCAGGGTAGTAATAGCCATAAGGTAAGTCTATACAGTATTTGCATGTCATTAAAGTAAGTCTTCACCGAACGTTTCAAGCAAATGTCAATTCGTTGTGGGAAAAATCGAGTACTATAGTGCCCACGAAAGTCATCATTTAGGGTTAAGCAAGTCGTAAATCAAGTGATGTGTCGCTATTGGCTAACAGATAAGAAAAAGAAATGAGAAGATGGATCTCACCAAAACCTTGTGTCGTTCATTTTCTTGCAGCAGAATGACCTCTTCACTGAATAGTCGATCTTTGGACCGCCGCAAACGCCGGGGTTTATTTACAGGTGCACAGTGTGGGGAGTCCGGAAGTGACGTCGACAGCTCACGCGCCTCAGCTGATTGGCCAGTAAATCCGTGGCCTGAGAGCGACGCACAGCATCGGGCTGATATCTCGGCACCCGTCGACGGAGCCAATGCGGCGACAAACGGTAACCAAAAGCCACTTTTATTGACGTAGTTTGGCAATAAATATCACTTAAAAGGGTGACATTGACACATTCGTGGTTGAAGAGCGTTCGCATGGCCGGTCAGGCTCGAGGAAGCTAAAGGTGCTGCGCGAGGGCAGCTGTCAATAAGCCGATGTTGCGTTCATGGACCTGAGAGCTACTGTTTAAAATACTCTTAACTGTTTTTTTTGGTGTGTTTTTTTCTTGTTTTTTCCTTCCTGCCTTAAAGACCTGAATAAGCGCCCTTTTGTGTGTCTTGTAGTTCGAATCCACCGACCAAGCGTCGTTGGTGACTAGCAGAGAGCAGTATTAAAGGGTTAGAGTTCATATTCGCATGTAACCGAGTGTGTCCACGTTAAAACCACATCATAATAATAATGTGGGCTTTTTTTTTTTTTTTTTTTCTGGACTTGTTTTCACTAACAGAGAGAGGAAATGGGTGGCTACTGTGTGTTTATTCTCGAGGTTAGTAGGCTGTGTGGTTGTGTAGTATTTTCCACTGTTGAAATGATTGTGGTTGTAAGTTTAAATATGATCAACATCTCTCTGTATGATGCATTGCAGTTCTGCCCCGTTGCAAACTAAAACCGCAATAATAAACATACAGAGTTCCCCTGCATATTTGCAATTCTATTTCTAATCACCTATTTGAAGATATTTCCTCCCAATATTTGCTGAAAAACTAACCTGTTTGTTGTTTTTTATGCTAAGGCCAAAGCTCTGTGACATACAAAAGTGTTGCTTTGGTGTAACTATGTTGAAGTAAGTTGAGGAGCTCCATGTAGTTTTTTGCCAGTAGTAGTAGTAGCTGCAGGGCCCGGTCTTAATATTGAATTCTTAGAATCTTGTCATGGTTTATACTTCCTTGACTCTGACAAGTTAACATTATCTTTGCCGAATGACCCTTTGTGCATAGTCTTAAAATCGGAATGCTTTTACAGTGGAACCTTAATCTGATTTCTTGGTATTTTCCAGAAGAATTCCCCATAGGAAGTACTGTAGCGGAAATTGAAGGAATCCATTCTCGGGTCAAACGCTATGAAATAACGTTTTGACATTCCTGGCCGTCATATAAGTGTAAAAATAGGATAACCACTGTAAAACTAATCAACAAAGGAAACAAAATACTTTAATGACAAATGGCAAAAGTCAAAAAGGCAAAAATAAGTTAACCTTAACTAATATGTTGTTAAATAGATAAAATGCTGTCACGGTATTCAAATTTCATATTGCGGTTATAGTGACCAGACGACGTTATCGGCATTAGAGAAATGGAAATGAAAAAATGACAGATACATGCAACGTTGCATTGCAGTAATTCTATTTTGAAAATCCCCCAAAATAGGAATCAGGAACACTATGTCCATTTACATATTAGAAATCGTAAACAGGATCAACCAAAATGAGTGTTCATGCATGCATGTTCCCAAAATGTTTCACATCAAACCGCATGACACTGATATCTACTCTCATTGGTCACGCAAAAAACAAAAACCGGAAGATGTTTTGCTGTATGGACTAGTGAGTGAGACGTGACTAAAGCAGCACAAAGAAACACTAAATGGAGCAAAAATGGCATTTGTTGATAACCGTAATAATTTACTTGATAATCTAGCAGGCTACAACACATCAGCTAATAGCCAAGTGCACTGTAAAAGCACGACTCCGACATATCCTCGTTCGCTTGGTTAAAAAATAAGACCCAAGCGTGCTAAACCAAATACGTATCAGTTAAACAACGAAACTACTACTCTGTTTTTATACGTCCCGTGTAGTTAGCTTTCTGGTTTTCAAGCAAGGTATATTGGCAAATGACAGATGGGATTTTTTTATTTATTTTTTTTCCCAGTGGTGGATATTCCACCATAGTTTCAGCAAAGCTCCTAAAACCCAAGGTAACAGGTCAGCGCAAGTCTGCGTTTTTGTGTCTGCTGTGAGTGTGCCTGCGACTGCAATAATTGGTTGTTTTTCCTCTGGCACGATGGTTTCTTGCAAATCAAATTCGAGGCACCAGATCACTGTAAAAGTTTACAGATCATTTTATTCATGTACTACTGTTCAGGTCATACTGTCAGTTTGAACAAATATGACAACATGTTTTTTTGGCGGGAGGCTTGAAAACTCCTTTTAAGGATTTTTAAAAAATTTGACGGCTCCAGTGACGAAACATCTTCATTTGTGATCGTCCGCCTGCCATGTGCGTTTCATCCCTTTTCACGATGCTGTAGTGTCATAACCACTTCCTGTGCTGGCTGTTTGCCATTTCCACCGTATGTTCGCAGTCAGCAGCAAATGCGTCTCCCGTGTGCATGACTGCTGGATGCTGCCCACTGTCAAGTTTGCGTTGCGGCCTCGCTGCTGCTGAGCAAGCGTTCACGTGTGTCACTTAAGGCTTTTGGCTTGTCAGCGGCTGGTGCAGTTACAGGTCAGCAGCCACAATTAGCCAAACGGAGTCTCCCGCTCCTGCTGGCCTTGCGCGGACCGATACGCTCCTGGCATGGCCCTCTGCGGTCTTAACTATGGCACAAAGACACCTGACACCCGGTTTACAGCTCACCTGAGCAACTACGCATGTAAAAGCTTTTTGGGATCAATAAACTGTGTTGAAAAAAAAACATTAACATTCAGTGGACATTTTCAGTCCAGTAAGAGTACATTAAACCACAATTGTTTTTTGTTTATGTTCTACATTACTTTATGTCCAATTTCATTGTTTCTCTACAGTGGAACCTCAAACATAGAACACAATCTGTTCCACTGTGATGTTGGTTGACTTGAAAGTTTAAATTTCCAAACAAAAATGTCAGGCTCAAACTGTCACCATCATAAAACCCTTTGCGCTACATTGAAACGAACAACTTAGTATTCTTAACTATTAATGTAAAGACAGGTTAACCACTATATACGAAACTCAAATGAAGTAAAACGACCCACCTTTTGCAGACCTATAAGTTTTTGTTTTGTTTTGTGTTTTGCTTTGATTTGCAGGCAAAAATTCAAGGTCCGAACGCTCTGTGGTGGCAGTGGACTCAACTCACACCACAACAAGCAGCAGTTTGCCAGGTAGGGAGCAATTCTTTAAAACAAAACAAAAAAATGCGTCAAACAGTTTATTGCCCCTCCCCCTTGGACGTTTTTGTCAGACTGAAGATCGAACAAAGATAATTACATGTTGTGTATTTAAAATAACCATATAAGTTTGCCTTTGGAAAGGTCGCGAGCTTAATGCTAACGCACAATGCAAAACGCCAAAGACGGGCTAATGAATAACATCGATGTTGCAAGTCAAGGTCAGGTATTTCAATGGTTTGCATTTGTCCAAAGCATTTGACCTCAAACCTGAAATTTTAGTGATGGCATCATGAATTGAAACTCTTGTTTTATGCAACAAGAACAAAGCAGGCTTGCTCAGTTGTGTTCCCTGTTATTTATGCATGCATGGCTTTACATTAGATGCTGTTGGAAATGGAGCTCAGATCAGTACAGTACAGTATTTGTGCTGAATGTTTTCCGTTGCGTGCAGCACAGTCAGTTGAGTGGAAAAAGCCAAACAAATGTGGGGCAGAAGATGGAGATAGGAGCGTGGATGTCTCATCGTCTTCCCTTTCAGTTTCGTTTGTCTTTCGACATCCTTCACACCGCCATGTTTAGCGTACATCCATATCCAGCCACAAAACGCCAATATTGACAAGTCAGCTTGAGTGAGAAAGTGAGCAAATTCCATCCCCCACTGCTCCATTGGCTTTACTGGACACAATCCCAGACGCTGTGCTGGGCCGCCGCTGCCAGGAGTGGGATTTTGTTGAGAAGTGGGTTAAGCCCGACAGAGGCTTTACAGCGGTGAGCTTGGGGGACTTATCCTAACTCTACATTGTTGAAGCCCAAGTGTGCTAGCTAATATTAAACAGGCTTTTCTTAACATAATCACAATAGTAAAAGAAACGATACTTTTATTTTACAGTAAGCTGGTTATACCGCTAAAGTCTCAGAGTTTTTGACCCAAATTTTCAAGAAAATGTCTCTAAATTAACGCCTGCCACACACCGAGCGATGCGGCCAAACCCGACCGAGCTCTCACGCGGTGTGTGTGGTTTGGCAACTAGTTCTCATGAGTAGCCCATCACGTGGCCACTGGTTTCGCCGCGATCGGAAATTTGAATCGCAGTGGCATGATGTAGCAACGTCGCTGATTACAGACAATAAAAATGCACATAAGCTTTCACACACGGCAAAAATTTTAAGATAGCGAGACCCAGCCTGCCGCCGTGCCATCGCCAAGCATATATTGTGTTTTACACTAATACTTAACTATATTTATAATTTCATATGTACCTGTTGATGAAATAGCGAGGCTTGCAGTCATTGTCGCCAAAATAAACACGAGTGATGTACGTCGCGTGCCATGTACGTTCAAGTAGATGAGGGCAACCTCTCTGTAGCTTCCCCTTGACTGTCAATCTATCTTTTAATGGTTTAATAAAGGCAATACAGTAAGTACAACATAGTGTAGATAGACACTTAAAAGTCTATACAGGCTGGCAGTTTAACGTCGCGGGACGTCCGTAGATCAAATCGCGCAATGTGTGTGTGCGAGTCGTCAACTTTCTTTTTTTTTTTTTTTTTTTGCGATGGCCCAGTTCAAGTCGGGTTTGGCCGCATGGCGCTGTGTAGCGGGGACTTTAGGTTGCACACAACTTCAAAGCTCAGCGTCAGCATGTTTAAGGGGACCTCAGCGTAACTCAACCTGAAACGATTATCCAAGGTTTAACTCGCATACCAGAAACCGCAACTGTATACCAGCCAATCAATGTTCCGTAACGAGTCTCCTTTAAGAATGTTCAAATTTAACGTAAAAGAGCGTCAGTTTGACCTTTGAATAGATGTATTTATTTCCCGTGAGAACTACTATTCTGAAATGTTGTGTTCTGCTGCAGTAACCTTTGATCCAAATGCACTCTCTTACAAATGGTTATTGTTGTTACAGCTTGTTACAACACAATTTACACGCTTGTGTTGGAGCATGCACTCTCTGGTCTTAATGCATGCACGCATGCATGCATGCATGCAAGGGCACGCTGCGCTCTTGTGATGTGTCTGCTAGCCGAGCTTCTATAATTACCACAGCCTTCAGCGCCTCATGGGGAGCATATTAATACACACGAGTGGAGAGTCGGAGCGCATGAACTCGTCATACAGGCCGCGCCAGCCTCTTGGCAGTAATGCTGACATTTGGTATTTGTTGTCTGTGGACTCACAGAATACAACGCATTTGCTGCGTTCAGGTGTGATCATTAAATAGAATGCCCAAATAAGAGCTCAAGCTCTAGTGATCAAAAATAAACAAAAAATGCCAGTGTGATAGTTAAGCCTATTCTCGCAAAAAAATAGCAGGATTTCAAACTTCAAGTAATGCACTCTCATTGGTACAGAATGTACAGTATATATTTTTGATGGTGTGAACCACAGAACGGATTGTGTTTGACTTTGGAAGTTCCCTTGTATTTTGTTTCTCTGAATTGGTACGCTTCAGTTGGGGGTGCAGAGAATTTTTAACTGCAAGTCTCCTACTTTCGGTCCGTAGTGGGCTCAGGTCTGTATTTAATTCCTCGCTACCACGGGGGATTGAGGTTCTGCTCTTCTCTTTGCACGGGTCGTGTTTGTCTAACCTCTCACACAAGAGAGCAGCTAACAGTCGCACGTTACACAAACAATTACACAGTTGTAAAAAAAACAAGCTGACCAACTGCCGTCTGTAAATTCAGTCAGCCCTCATTTTTTATTTGGTTTTCGTCGTGGTTTTGCCGTTTTCTACACTGCAGCCATCCACACGATCACAAAATTACTCTCCAAAGTCATCAGTGGTGCAAGTAGATCGTAATAAGGGTGGCACAGTTTTTGTGGACTCTTAACTAACTATGGAGGTAACCAGGAGAGGTGGATTGTTGTGGCATGGACAGAATCCTCCCTGTGTGATGACCGCTCCTCGTTACGTAATTTCCTCTCAACGCTAATTCGTCAGCCTGTGGGTTGTCGGTGGGCTCAGCACGATAATCTCACAAAGGATGATCAGCCTCTCCGACTTGCTGGCTGCTGTGTGCACGACTCGCTCGGCTGTGCCCAACCTTTGTGAGCATGCAGGCCTCTTTTCATCACATCCACTGAAGACACAAGATCAACAATCTTTGTCAGTCTGGTCTCAAATGTATCTGAGTGAATGTTTGCTGACTCTTGGACATTTTTTACTGTAACACACTGGAACGTCTAAGCTTGAACACAAGACATTAGGGGATTTTTGTTTGCTTTTAGGCAAACATTTTACCATAACAAATAATGGAAGTAGTATCACTACCAGTTCAAATGGCACCAAATCTTGATTGAATGTTCAGGCAATTTCAAGTAACGTTTGTACATGAATAATTGTACTGTTCACACTGGTCCTCTCACCAATAATGTTCCATTTGCGCTCGTGAAGTCATTTTTAGGTTCTCGCGGCAAGCTAGGGTGTATGTTAGCCATTTTGTCACGTTCAATCATTTCACGTGTAATAGCTTACGGGTCGGGCTCAATACACGATATGTTGCGTTCGACTTCGGTCTGACATGGCGCGTGCGGTATCGGAGGCTCCATTGCATATTGGAAAGTGCCCACACTTGCCGCATACAATTCTTCTAATGCTAAGCCATGTGTTTAATTGACCTGATAATGGCCGCCGTGGGCTGTTTATAACACATAACGCTGAATGTGCGTGTGTAAGATTGTGTGAGCGAGTGCATTTTTAATGCGAGTGCTGTATGTTTTCGTACAAAAGACAGATTAGTGAATTAGTTGTAGACAGAAAACTAATATTGAACATTTATTTATTTATTGAACAGCAGTTATGTGCCCCACGTGCTGACCTACTGCCACCCGGTAAGATGTGTTCTGACGCCGACTCTGGAGGATGCGTAAAGCCGGGCCTGGCAGAGGAGCTTCGTTCATGTCTGCCGTAGCCACAAACTTGCTCCACAGTTGCCCGGTGTACACATTTTATCCATAAAAAGCCTCGACAGAACATGAACAATGTGTCAGATCTTGATCAGAACTTGAGAAACGCAAGGGGCCCCATCTGAAAATGACGGGCCGGGAGGAAACGTACTGGCAAATGAGATGATGCTGGCTGAGCTGAGGTGGTGAGGTGCTTTGCCGTCTTGTTTGAGGTCTTGAATCACAGCAGAACTTCCAAGTATTTATTCAAAATTTTGGCCAAATTCTGAATTGTATGACCTCAATCACACTTGCCTTTATACTGTAGGTTCCACTGTATTTAGATTTTGCCCAGATGATATATGAATATAGCTAGCTGGGTAGTAGGTAGTACTGGGATCTGATTAGTTCAAGGACAAAGTCGCTGGCTGTAATAGTGATTGATGGTTACCCAACGGGCCAACTTGTCAGTGGCTGTCTGCTTCTTGATGGCAGTTGGAAAGCTAATCCGGCACTCTGGGTAGGTTTTCTCTTATTAATGTTGGGGACACAGGAGCTGTCAGTGCCGATGTTCCGCTGCTGGTGAAATAGTAATGAGTGTGTATAACGGGCCAGCGCCAGTGTGGTTTTGTGTTGGGGATGGAGACACAACAAGGAGGCTCGGACGGCTGCAGGAATGAAGCCGACACAGAGACTGAGGTTGGACTTCTAACTTTTGTTTCGGAAGCTGCCGGAAGACTATTTGACCATCTGAATTACATAAAGACTCATCAGATTTAGAGGCAAGAATAGAATTGTGTCATATCTGCCGACTTAGCCACGCACCCCCAAAATCTGGAAAACTGAAATGGTGAAAAACAGCTATTAGTCTTTTCACCAGTTTCCAACAATTACCTTCAAATAAGTGTAATGTATTTTAAAAAAAAAATCTCTGAATTCAATCTACTGGGTCTTAAATTGAATACATCTTTAAAGCGATTGCAATCTACATAAGCTGTTGATAAATAACCTAGTCTATGTATACTGTAAAATAGGATGACGTTCTATCATTGCTGGGTATTGGAGCAAAGAGACGTGCAAAGTTATTTATAACAAGTCAGAAGTATTAATGTCAGTGTTGTATCGTGGCTTTATTTGCGTTCCACACGAGCACACAGGCTGGTGTTCAGCCGACCTTTGGACCTTTGGAATTCGGGCTTGACAGTTTCCGTTGTGGTTCACTGCTCAGCAAACAGCTCAGACGATTGAATTCCATGCTCCTTTTCTTTTTCATGTCCAATGTTTTGTCTGGCTACCTTTGTCAATGTTTAACTAGTGACCACCACTTTCGAGAAATCTCTTGCTGACTTGCGTTCAGTACATTTTTATCTACAGCAGATATTGTGGCCACTGACTCCAGGATTGTTACATTGTGACCTTTAGGCTCGCTTCTTCTATTTTATTGTTCTATTACTCTTTCTTCAGAAGTATTTTCCAGCAGTCTGGATACCCCGTGGCACCGTGTCGCCTCTGTTAGTCTTGCTACTACAACAGACATCTGGCTTGGGGGAAGAGACTCAAGTTTATCGGTGGCGATATCGCAATGTGTGTGGTGAGCCGTGTTGGTCACCTCCAGTGCAACACACACTACAAGTGCAATAAGAACACATGATGATTATTTTCCTCATCATGTGGTCCATCACATTAAAAAAAAAAAAAATTAATTTAAGATGTTAAAAATCGGTATGTGTGCACCCCACCTTAGTCAGATATGGGCTTGCACTGATTGTTGTTCACTTGAGAGTAGGGCTGCCATTTTTTAATGTGTGTCCCATTTGGACAGCACCCTCAGCCATCTGTGCATAAATTCACCCTGGCCGACATTTCACACCATTTAGAGGCTGTCTTTATCCTCACCCCGGGATATCAGGGCTCTGCCTGCGGGGTCCCCTGCTGGGGTGGACTTTGAGGCCAGAGATTGGACACGCACGCACGCACACACACAGATACGCAGGCGCACACTCAAGCTTCTCTCTCTCTCTTCATGCATCAATGCACTCTTCCCCAGAGGTTTGTGCCTGTAAGAAGACTACAAGGTGGATGGAGCATCTGTTCCCTGAGCCACTCCTTTCACTGGAAGACCCTCCCCTTTCATTCAGTCTCCTTTGATTTGGTCGCACACACATATATACACACACAGGCACACGCACGCACTGAATCGTGCCTCCTCTCCTCTGCAGTTTTGATGGTGACTCAACCTTTGAGGTGATGCCATACTTTCACAAACAGCAACCTTCTCTGCAGCCGCTCTGACTTTGCGTTCTCTCACGTATCCTCTCCATCGATGCCGGTCTTGTATGAACTTTAAATGTCACTCGTCCGTCTGAACCATTTCCCTTTGCTTTTTGTGTGCATTCAGGTGAGAGCCAAGACAGACGTGAGGCCCAGACTGTAATGTAGAACCTCCTGAGATGTCCAGCAAGCCTCTTACCGGTCAGTACATGCACAGAAATACACTGTGTTTGTGTGTGTGAGTGAGAGCGAGTGAAATGTATAGGTAGACTTAAGCGGGATTTTGAGACCTGCTTAATTTAACTTGACGTGCAGAGGCGGAGCCAGGAGTTGGCTAGGGGACAACACACACATATATATATATATATATATATATATATATATATATATATATATTATACCTTATTGGTATGGCTTGGTGACCCAGCGTAAGCTCTTTTTTTTTGGGGGGGGGGGGGGGGGGGGGGGTGAAAGCTTGTGCATTTTTGACTGGCAGTTACATTTGTGACATTGTGACACCATGCGCCGGTGATTCTTTAAAAACTTTGAAAACTGACTTGGGCAATTAGGCTGTTAGGCTAACAATATGAGTTTTTTTTCCCCTTTTTACCGAAGGGGACACTATTGACTAGCACTCTATTTGCTGTGTGTCATCTGATGAAGATGAGGGGGTGTTAATACAATAGACCTTGCGGTCTGAATTGATTCATGATTTGATTTACAAAGGGATTTTCTGTGCAGAAAAAAAAAACCTCACAAAAAACGGCTCTGTCCTACTTAGAGAGACACCACCACAGGCCAACCTGCTCTTTCCAGCTGGTGCTGCTCCCAATTACATCCACCTCCCCCTTCGTCCCTTTTCCCCTTCATCTCTCTTTGCTCCTCCTCTTTGAGTCAGTGCAGAGAGCCCCCTTCGTCCTCCTCCTCCTCCTCCTCCTTCTCCTCCTCCTCCTCAGGTTTGTGAACCTCGTCCTCTCTGCGTCAGACATCTCCATTCATGAAAAGTGTGACGTGAGGGGGGCCGATGACGCTGCCGCCTGCCCACTCACAGCCCGTGTGCTGGCAGAGCTACCGGAATGCCTGTCTTTCTCCAGCCCGACTCGCCCTCTTCTGGCTTTTTTGCGCTGCTTTTTCTCCATCCTGACCAGTACTTTCTGCATCCCCTAGCCTTCATCACTGCTGAGGAAGAAGCATGAATCTGCGCTCTGTCCGACGTGAGTAGTCAATACATGCGAGTGCAGGCGGTTCAGAGAGCAGTTTGTCTGGTGTGTTGTGCCTCATCGTGCTTGTGTGCAGTAAGTGGGGTGTGTGTTGATACGTGAATCAGCTGTTAGTGTGTGCTCGGTGTCTGCACTGCGGGAGCGTGTTGTGCAGTGGTGCGCCCGTCCGTGCATGTATGCAGGAGCTATTTTAGGCTCTGTGGTGATGCTGCTGCTGCTGCTTTGTGATGCAGTCCATCTCCGTGTCCTCTGAAGGACAGGTGGAGATGGAGCTAGAGTAGATGAAAATACATCCTGTCTCCAGTTAGCAAACTGGACTGGAACAACCTTGAAGATATTAGATCACTGTTTGTCAGATGCCTTAACCTGGTAACACGTGCCTGATATCTGTCCATGGGTGAACACATGCACATCCGCTTTCCCAGTGTGTTAACTTTGACCCCTCTGCGACTTAATCCTTCGCTTTTATTTACTCTGCTTGGCAACAGAAACGGTAGCGCCCACCCTTGTCCTCTGCTCCTAAGCGTGTTTATGTAACTGCGCTGGATGTGTAGCCGGCAGCCGGGTTTTAGAGGGGGAAGAAGAGGAATCATCCTGCCATCCTTTTTCTACGAAACATTCACACCATGGCTGATCACACTCACAAGGCCATTTGGATGCTTTTGTTCGATTTGCGAGTGATTGCCTCTGGGTACGTTTACATGGGATAGAACCACATTTTTAGCACATCTGCATCCCAGTTCTAAGGTTCTGGGTTAAAATCTTTGCTCTGGGCTTCCAGTGTCGAGTTTGCATGTTCTCTACGGGCATGCATGGATTTTCTCCAAGTGCTCTGGCTTCCTATCACGTTCCAAAACCTCACTTGTTAGGGTTCATTGAAGACTAAGATGACCATAGGTGTGAATGTGAGCGTGAATCTTTGCCCATTTAATGCCCTGCGATTGGCTGGTGGCCAATCCTTGGTGTACTCCGTTCACCAATGACCCCAAACAGTACAAGCACTATAAAAAATTGAGTAATGAATGTTTGAGGCCGCCATTAATATTACAAGGTTGTTGACACCTGGTTTATCAGCACAAAGTGACGGCACTCGGCTTTCCTTAGCACGTTGTGTGTCTTGGCGATACAAAGGGAAGGGGGGGGGGTGTGGTCTAACGTGGAAGTACGTGTTTTAGAGGACAGTTCTGGCAGCAAATGGAGACAACATGGTGTGAAATAGTTCTGGCCACCATTATTTGCAGTTTGGCACTTATGAACTGTGTGTATAAAGTATAATGTAAGTTAAGTAGTATAAGTTAATGTAGTACATCATTTCAGTGAAGAAATAATTGTAATAAAGGCACCCAACCTGAACAGGCAAAACAGCTCCATGACATAATGGATTCTCCACCATACTTGTCGCCCCCCCCCTTCTCTGTTTCATTTTTTTACAGAACATTTTCTCAGAAGGACTGGTTTGTCCAGGTTTTCTTTAGCAAAGCTCATGGGTGATAATAATAGTGGTCAGAACTGTATTACAGTGGAACCTCCAAGGCAAAAAATTTTTTAACTGATTATTTGGCAGCATCCCCTTAACAGGACATGCAGCAGAATGGAAATAGATACAGGATTTTCAACAAACAGCGATGATATTGGATGCGAATGATGACTTCCGTGTGCAATGCGACTTAGGTGGAAGTGGTAATGCTATCAATATAAAAGATGTCCACGTTTCAACTTGTTTTCAAATTGTTGTGCTTTCATGCTCTTAACTACCATTAATCATGTAAACGGATGGCCCAAACAATATAATTTCAGTCTTTTGTATCCCGCCCCTCATGTTGACCTATTTCGGAAGACATAATATAGTATTTAATCCTTTGAGTTATTCCTGTTTCATAAGCAACAGTGGTAAAATAAACCCAGCATCTCATAGACGCACTAATGCATATTGATTTTTCTGGTTTCCTGCTTTGGGTGCCTTAGTCTTCTGGGTGCAACTCAGACTGCTTCCTGTTTGACACATAAGCCATCAACATGCATTTCCAGATTGCACATTCCCCTAAAATGGTGTCAGTCACAGAAGCATGTTTACCTCTTGTGTCATTTCTGGTTCGTCTTGTGTCTCTCTCCCCCCTCAGTCCTTGTTGTTAGCGGGCCAGTTAGGCTGCCCCTAGTAAAAGAGCACAAGGGGAATTGTTGTGGCAGCAGCTGCTCTGGTCGTTGTGTCGAATGTGTGCGCTGCTGTCTCCTGGCCGTGCAGGGCAGACAGTTCACATGGAGCCGGCTCCTCTTGTGTCCTTTGTTGTCACTCCCGGTAGTCTTTTTCCATCAGTGCGGGGTCGCTACTGTATCATGCCGTGAGCAACCGTCACAGTTTCTGTATATATATATATATATATATATATATATATATATATATATATATATATATTTTTTTTTTACAAATGGTCTCTTCTGCTTCCTACCCACAAATTGCCTCTATATCTCATAGCTCCCTGTGTCTTCCTCTGTCTGCTTTTTCTCCTCTACTTTTCCCCTGAGACATTCTCTCCCCCATTACTGTCTCTTTGTATTCATCCATCCATCCATTTCCCGTACCACTTATTATGTTCAGGGTCACGTGGAAAACGGAGGTTATCCCAGAGGACACGAGGTGGCGAACACCCTGCATTGCTCTCCTGTCAGTCACAAGGGTGACAGCAATCGCATTTGCATGCTTTTCAGTGCATTTTTGGAAAAGTTTCCAAAAAAGTTTCAAAAAATACCCCATTCAATAAGTCTCCAGATAAGAAAGTAGATCGTCTACGATCACCTTGGCAATGTCAGAGTTGCGCTTCTCCTTCTTATGAGCCAGTAACCATCAACATTTTTTGAAGATATTGTTGGGAGCCAGAAGACCAACTAAGAGGGCATAATAGCACGATACAATGTCAGCGTACCTGAAATACAGTCCGATGGGGGGCACAAGCCAGTGCAAACTGTAGGCCGGTCCCAAGCCCGGATAAATGCAGAGGGTTGCGTCAGGAAGGGGATCCGGCTTAAAAGTTTGCCAAACAAACATGAGCGTTCATCCAAAGAATTCCATACCGGATCGGTCATGGCCCGGGTTCGAGAAGAAGAAGAATCACTTTTATTGTCATGAACATGCATGCATGCACACAAGATTTGTTCTCTGCATTTAACCCATCACAGTGAACACATACACATGTTAGCAGAACACACTGGAGCAGGGGGCAGCTGAAGCGCCCAGGGAGCATTTCGGGGTATCAGTGTCTTGCTCAAGCAAACCACAGCCGTGAGTCTGGGGGATGTTGGCGGATGGTCCAGTCGGGGTCTTGAACCTAGGTCCCCCACGGTGGGAGGCGCTGATCTTAACCATTGGGCCATGGCTGCCCTAACAACGTCCGCCACCGGCGGCGTCAACCTGCAGGGTGCCGGTGTAAATTCAGCTACTGTGAGTCGAAGTCGAAGAAGAAGAGGTGGAAAGCGGGTTCTTCGGCAGAAAGAGAAGATGAAAGCACAGAACCTAGAACTGAATGTGGGGACTTTGAATTTTGGGACTATGACAGGAAACTCTCGGCATAATGATTAGGAGAAAGGTTGATATGTTGTGTGTCCTGGAGACCAGGTGGAAAGGCAGTAAGGCTAGAAGTTTAGGGGCAGGGTTTAAATTATTTTACCATGGCATAGATGGGAAGAGAAATGTAGTCGGGGTTGTTTTAAAAGAAGAGTTTGCTAAGAATGTCTTGGAGGTGGAAAGAGTATCAGATCGAGTAATGAGGCTGAAACTTAAAATTGAGGGTGTTATGTATAATTTGATTAGTGGCTATGCTCCACAGGTAGGATGTGACCTAGAGGTGAAAGAGAAATTCTGGAAGGAGCTAGATGAAGTAGTTCTGAGCATCCCAGACAGAGAGAGAGTCGTAATTGGTGCAGATTGTAATGGACATGTTGGTGAAGGTAATAGGGGTGATGAAGAAGTGATGGGTAATTACGACATCCACGAAAGGAACTTGGAGGGACAGATGGTGGTAGACTTTGCAAAAAGGATTCAAATGGCTGTAGTGAACACTTTTTTCCAGAAGAGGCAGAAACATAGGGTGACCTACAAGAGCGGAGGTAGAAGCACGCAGGGGGATTACATCTTGTGCAGACAATGTAATCTGAAGGAGGTTACCGACTGTAAGGTAGTGGTAGGGGAGAGTGTGGCTCGACAGCATAGGATGGTGGTAAGATGACTCTGGTGGTGGGGTTGAAGATTAGTAAGACAAAGGCAGAGCAGAGAACCATGTGGTGGAAGCTGAGACAGGACGAGTGTTGTGCAGCTTTTCGGGAAGAGGTGAGACGTTGGACAGGAGGAGCTTTCAGAAGACTGGACCACTACAGCCAAGGTGATCAGAGAGGCAGGCAGGAGAGTACTTGGTGTATCTTCTGGCAGGAAAGGAGAGAAGGAGACTTGGTGGTGGAACCTCACAGTACAGGAAATCATACAATGAAAAGCAGGAAGTAGCAATGATTAGTAAGGGGGAAGTTAGAAAGGCATTAGAAGAGGATGAAAAATGGAAAGGCAGTTCGTCCTGATGACATTCCTGTGGAGGTATGGAAGCATCTAGGAGAGGTGGCTCTGGAGTTTTTGACCAGCTTGTTCAATAGAGTTCTAGCGCGTGAGAAGATGCCTGTGGAACGGAGGAAAAGGGTGCTGGTGCCCATTTTTAAGAAGGGTGATGTGCAGAGGTGTGGAAACTATAGAGGAATAAAGTTGACGAGCAACACAATGAAGTTATGGGAAAGAGAAGTGGAGGCTAGACTCAGGACAGAAGTGAGTATTTGCGAGCAACAGTATGGTTTCATGCCGAGAAAGAGTACCACAGATGCATGATTTGCCTTGGGGATGTTGATGGGAAAGTACAGAGAAGGTCAGAAGGAGCTACATTGTGTCTTTGTAGATCTAGAGAAAGCCTATGACAGAGTACCCAGAGAGGAACTGTGGTACTGCATGTGGAAGTCTGGAGTGGCAGAGAAGTATGTTAGAATAATACAGGACATGTACGAGGACAGCAGAACAGTGGTGAGGTGTGTTGTAGGTGTGACAGACGAATTTAAGGTGGAGGTGGGACTGCATCAGGGATCAGCCCTGAGCCCCTTCCTGTTTGCAGTGGTGAGGAATAAGCTGACTGATGAGGTTAGACTGGAATCCCCATGGACCGTGATGTTTGCAGATGACATTGTGGTCTGCAGTGAAAGCAGGGAGCAGGTGGAGGAACAGTTAGAAAGATGGAGGCATGCACTGGAAAGCAGAGGAATAAAGATTAGCCGAAGTAAAACAGAATATATGTGCATGAATGAGAGGGGTGGTGGGGAAGAGTGAGGCTACAGGGAGAAGAGAGAGCAAGGATGGATGACTTTAAATACTTGGGGTCAACCGTCCAGAGCAATTGTGAGTGTGGTCAGGAAGTGAAGAAACTGGTCCAATCAGGTTGGAACGGGTGTAGGAAGGTGTCAGGTGTGTTATGTGACAGAAGAGTCTCTGCTAGGATGAAGGGCGAAGTTTATAAAACAGTGGTGAGGCCAGCCATGATGTACGGATTAGAGACAGTGGCACTGAAGAGACAACAGGATGCAGAGCTGGAGGTGGCGGAAATGAAGATGTTGAGGTTTGCTCTCGGAGTGACCAGGTTGGATAAAATTAGAAATGAGCTCATCAGAGGGACAGCTAAGGTACGATGTTTTGGAGACAAAGTTAGAGAGAGCAGACTTCGATGGTTTGGACACGTCCAGAGGAGAAATAGTGAGTATATTGGTAGCAGGATGATGAGGATGGAGCTGCCAGGCAAGAGAGCTAGAGGAAGACCAAAGAGAAGGTTGATGGATGTCGTGAGGGAAGACATGAGGGCAGTTGGTGTTCGAGAGGAGGATGCAGGAGATAGGCTTACATGGAAAAGGATGACACGCTGTGGCGACCCCTAAAGGGACAAACCGAAAGGAAAAGAAGAGGATGTCAGCGTACCTGAACACTCTGCCTATTCATTCTGTTAATTAACCGTAACCCACCTAAAGTGGGCTGTCAAATTCCCTTCAGCTGAACTTGCGCCCAAGGCAGATGAGTAAAGCCAAACCAACCCTTGGGGGCGCTCATGTTTCAGTTTTTGTTACTGAATGTATTCTAAATTTGTCTGCTCTACCAAGTATGAAGAAATGCGACAGCAATTTTTTTAGCTCACTTGTTTTGTAGCCTTTGTTTACCAACATGAGATCGCTTTAGTTCACTGACCTTGATCATGAGTCGGCGCTGACAAGAGAAGCTAAACAGAGTGTGACTGTTCAAATCTATCCCGGCAGACGAAGGTACATGGAACGCAAATGTTCAGGCTTCAGCTCATGTGGGTACAATTTTTCCAATACAATTAGCATTTTTTTACCACCTTTGGAGTGGTACGGAGAACCACGTGGCTAGCACGTCTGCAGGTGCTCATCGAGAAGTTTGGGGTTGATATCTCTGCTCAGAGCATTCTGCATGGAGTTTGCATGTTCTCACCATGCTTGTGTGCATTTTATTTGTATACTTCTGCATTCTCCCACATTACCGTAGAAAGACTCGTGAATTGGCCATTGGTCTGAATATGAGTTTGAGTGGTTGAGTGTCTATACGTATATCCCCTGGATAATGGTTGGAAATGGACCATGCATGTGAACCCATCAAGTTAAGTGATAAGCAAACAGACCTGAGCAGGTCTTAGTCGGAAGTCAGTATGTTGTGAGCTGTCATTTTCCCTGGAAACAGCATTGTTATTGCATTGTCTCCTACTCCCTTTTAAAAACTAAAGGCTTAACTTTCGACCATTCTGCCGTCCCAACTCTGATCAGCTCCGTGAAGAAGACGGCAAGCTCCAAGCTTCTGAGAACATCGCGGGGTGGAGTCTGTGTTGACATGGCAATGTGTGAATGATGAAGTGAGATAGGGTCTAAATTGCTTCTACGCAGCTGTAAGCAAAGGAAGGCTGCCCCTGTGGGACACAGCAGGATCTTCCCTTAGCTAGTAGCACGGTGATGGAGACGCAGATGTGAAGTGTAAATGCAATGTGTGTGTGTTTACCTGTTTGATGTGGGTCTTTTGCTCCACAAATGTCTTTCAGGGGTTCTTTATGGTTTAATCAAAGTACAATATTGTGAAAATGTAAGCAACCTGACTGAGATTCTTCGAGTGGAGCAAGAGTGTCTTCCCCAGTGATTACTATGAGTGGTTGGATTGCTGGCTCCTGTCTGACACGCCCCAGGTTTTTGTGCCACATGGCTAAGCCCAACACACACATTAACAACCCAAACTTTTCTCCACTACAGCTCTTTCTCCTCCATTTCAAGGACATTTTTTTTTTTCCATGCTAAATATCTGCATTGTTTACTGATTTCTGTGACATCACAAGGACAATCAGTTTGTCCTTTCGGAAAGTCCATTAAAAGACCGTGTAAATGAAACCTTGCAAAACAGACACAGACATAATTTATGGAGATCTGCCATTAGCGAATAATGGGTGAGATCCCTTTCCTGTGCTTCATGGTGTCAGATGTAGGTGCTGATTCCATATTGTTAGGACTCATAAAATGAAGGCAATTAAGTGAAACTTAAAAGGTTTCATAGCCATTATTCTGGGCAATGGCTTTAAATTGGGTCATAGGGCTTAACATGTGAGGCGCCTTCAGGCTTGGCATTTTGTTTCTCTCCAGCTGACCACATCCAGCGGCAGTGTCTCGCATCAACATGGCCCAGCTCTGAGAATTATTGGTGGGGTGGAATTACAGCTTGGTCCTCTACTCACATAGTTCAATTGTCTTGGCATAGGAATGGACGGATTTATCGGCTACCTGAGAGAGCATTCTCTCGTTCCCCCTGCACTCTCAGAATCTGCTTAGAGTCAAGCTTGAATTATAGATGAGCTTTTGGCAAGCGCTACACTCTCACACCACTCGGGTTACCCTCCAGGAGATAAATGCGCGCAGATACAATATCTGCGTTCGTAAAAAACATCATCTCTTCAGATCAGCAAATGAACAACTTCGTTTTTGAGATCTCACCAGAAGCATTTTTTAGGACTTGGACCTTTCCTTGAACCCATTTCTCAAGACCAACTGCCAAATAAATGCTGCACTGTGTGGAATCACAGCCTGTATTTTGTTAGCTTTAGTCAGCTCAATTGGTATCCTTCATATGCAAATGTCTTGCGTAATACACACAAATCTAAACTCTTCAGTCACGTCACTTCTTCAGACACTCAGCGCATTGTTCTGAAGCAGATGGAAACAGCGGATCCAAGGATATTGTTGGGCCAATAATAAAAGACTATTTGGAATTGAAAAAAGCTGTTTTGCCCTTTTATTCTTCCCACATTAAAATGTATTTTTTTTTTTTTTCAAAATCAAGGCACTTGTATCCTTACGTTTTTACACCTATAATGAAAGAAATGGAAGCACTTTCTATAGAATTTCGATGATTTAGCTCAGCTGCTTGAACAATTGAGTCGTAGGTATGACTCGTAGATGGTTAAATGTTGATGTTGAAAGATGTTGGCTTTATAAATAATATTTTCTCTTTCCTTGTATGTCTGTAACTTTCTTGTACGTTTTTGCTGCTGCCTATCTTGGCCAGGTCTCTCTTAAAAGAGGTTTTTAATCGCAATGAGACCGACATTGTTGACTACAAGTTAAATAATGTTTTTTTTTTTTTTTTTTTTTAAATGACATCTGTATAGAGTCAGTCGTCTTTGGAATGTTGTGCCATCTCCTTGACCTTCCTCTTGCGACACTAGCAGGGTGAGCGCTATATGGAGTCTTTTCTTAAGGACAATTGAGTATACCCAAGCTCGCAGGGTGGCTGCCGCGGCTAACAATGCGCGGCTGTGCCTGCTCAGACGTTGGCCCGTGCGTGCCAGATGTTTGCCTCTGAGCTTCCCTAACACACAGCAACAGTTTTAATCCCCGCTCGACTGATATAACACTCCCCCGGCAGTGTCGCAAAGCCCCAACTGTTTGTGTGTGCAATCGCGTTAGTCCAACTGTTTTCCCGAACCTTCCCAGAAATGAGGCTATTCTATCCAGTGTGATTTATTCATCCGGTATGCACTGGTTGAAATCCTGCTTGATGTTTTTTTGTAATTTGACCACTTCCGCCATGCAATGCTTGCACTCTTTAGTCAAAAATAAGTCATTAATGTAAGCTCATCCCTTGCCAGATCTATGAGAAGATTTGTCTTTGCGGAAGTAGTGAGAGCTCAGTGCGATAGTACTCATCTTGTGTTGCTTTCTAAGCAGTGAAATTAGCTTTGATCGTTAACATGTCTGTCGTTTTTTTCTTGTATTTTTTATTTTTTTTTACAGGTGATTCAAATACTGGTGAGCCAATGTGTTAGGACCACTCCTCACCAAGTGTACATAGCCCATGTTCACGCATGACATCATGGGAAGTTCCCCCGAGGTGCTCTCATGGACTTCCTGCCCCAGTATGCTGGTGGGCAAGCTGAAGGAGGAGCTCAAACACAGTGTAGTTGGGGACTCCATGAAGAAATCTAATGCACCAAACTCTCAAACGCAGCCTCCATCGGCCCCTCCTTCGTTTTTACCCCCTCAGATAATCGCGGACCTGGCCCCACCCACGCACCTGCCCGTGCCCCTGCAGCTGCTGCGCCCGCCCAGCCAGGACGAGGAGACAGCGCTGGGGGGTTTGAGTCCCCAAAACATGGCCTTGAGCGTAGACTCCACGCGGAGTGGCGGCGGCCACTTTGACAACAGTGTCCTGCAGCTGCAGGAACACGACCACGAGGAACCAGTCTCGCCGGCCTCCTGCGAGCACGGGGGCTGCAGGAGCGGAATGGAGGAGCAAACCGGAGACGGGGAATGTCATGTGGACCACAATGGAGAGGGGAGGCAAGGTCACCTGCATCACCCCGACGACATCAAGCTGCACTTCCACAGAGCAGGGCCCGGGTCGGGTGGCTTCCTGGAGGGGCTTTTCGGCTGTCTCCGACCGGTTTGGAACATTATAGGAAAGACGTACTCCACAGAATACAAGCTACAACAACAAGGTGAGTTTATGGCTGCCTCGCATGAAGCTGTGCTGTTTGTCAGCTCGAATTGAGGTCAGGAAGAAGGTCGACTTACCACGCCGCTGGCTACAGGGTGCGAATGCAGTCAGACAGAACTCGACTGAGTCTCGTGGTTGACGTTTTAAATTATCTCAGTGGTTTAACTCCACCCGCATACCACATTTCCTCATACAGTGGCCATGGGCAGCCTATTAGTGGGAGGAGTAAAATGGGGGGAGGGTATTAATTTTTAGAATTGTTTAAAAAAAAAAACACACAGTATTATATCATGTTATTCTCTTTTGCATAGGTTAAATATTCTTACTGTATACTGCGTCATCACTTTACTGGAGAGCCGTACGTTATTTCTTTCTTATTACTTTTCGGCACACTACCGCATTGTGTTTGTCCTGCATGGATCTACTATGCTGCCCTGCGATTGGCTGCCGACCAGTCCAGGGTGTAGTCGGCTTTTCACCCAAGTCAGCTTGGGTAGGTCTTGTTTTGGTCGGTCTACCGTAACATACTTTATGGTGGTATCATAATAAAGGTCATGACAGTACCACCTTCCACAGACACCACCTGTTTTTTTTTTTCCCTGAGGGGAACAAATGAAGCAATTATTAGGGATGTAGCGTTTATTTATTAACTTGCCCCGACGGTTGTCCTCATTACAGTCACAAGCCAGACAATTCGAGCACTGTGAAACCTTTTGATATTTGTTTTCCTTTTTTTCTCTGTACAAAACGCAACACTGTACTACACCCAAGTTTCCATTTCGCTGTTTCCAGACATGTGGGAGGTTCCATTTGAGGAAATCTCCGAGTTGCAGTGGCTGGGCAGCGGTGCTCAGGGAGCCGTCTTCCTGGGCAAATTCCGCTCTGAGGAGGTGGCCATCAAGAAGGTGCGCGAGCAGAAGGAGACGGACATTAAGCACCTGCGAAAACTCAAGCATCCCAACATCATCAGCTTCAAGTAGGTCTCCAAGCACTTTGTTTGCGCCATGTTGCGCGCGCTGCTGCTGCTCTGCTCATCATTTTCCTGTGTTCCTCCTAGGGGGGTGTGCACTCAGGCGCCTTGTTACTGCATCATCATGGAGTACTGTGCTCAAGGCCAGCTCTACGAGGTGTTGAGGGCAGGACGGAAAGTGACCCCAAGGCTGCTGGTGGACTGGGCCTCAGGCATCGCCAGTGGCATGAACTACCTGCACCTCCACAAGATCATCCACAGGGATCTCAAATCTCCCAAGTCAGTTTTCTGCCAGTGCTTGTATTGTCTCCATTGTCTTCAAGGCTTCATTTAGGTACTAGGGATCGAGCGACTTCAGATTTATTTCAGTAGTAGGTGATGAGTCAAGTCAGTGTCGATTAATCGATGACATCATGTCGTCAGTTGTCAACTCGTGTACGCGTTCGCCTCCAAACACAAGCTCGCTCACTCACTTTCCCCGCCCTCGGTTGCACCAGCTCCACCCCCTTTCTTGTTCATCCAATCACATTCATTCATGCTATCTATTCAGGGATACCGTTTGTTCAGATTTCCAAAAAGTTGGAAACAATGTAAATAGAAATAATCTATTTCAGGTTCAAGTAACATACAATGGTAAAGAATAGATTAACTGTTAATTATTAGACATTTCTGATGTGTCTCACACATCTCAGTTTTGAACATTCTTTGTCAGAATGTGTAGAAATAAGTTAACCCCTGTAAAACATCAAAACAGGAAAATGCAAAGTGGTGACACGCATCTTGGTACTCCCCCCGTTTCTTGTCTGGTTCTTCCTCTTTTCCTGACGTTCTTGTTCTCTCCCTTAATGAGGCTTGTCGTTCTTGTGAAACAAGCAACAAAAGGCCAGAGAGTTCTCTTAACTCTCTGTGAAAATTCTAGATTGTAAAACCTCGGAGGGTATTTCTTCTCCTACATATTCATATTGAACAGGACTCTACATTTATTATCACCATGAAATGACCCCGTGTTTCTTCACAGTGCTGTGAAATGACTTTCGCAGCAACAATTCAGCCTTTCAGTTCTTACTAGTTTGACATTAGCCCTCACGATTTTAATAATCAAGTGGCCTTTATGCGAGTGATGTCGTTTACCCTGAACATCCTGTGCACAACATCCGCGTCCCCCCCCCCCCCCATTTTTTTAATTCAATATTGAACACTGTATTAGTCAGCAGAACGATTTCATGCTGAGTCTTCTGGAAAAGTCCCCCGCATTTGATTAATTGGATGACTCACAAACAGAGTTTTTGAACAACAATGTGCTCTTAGTGGTGTTTTCATGCTCCTTAATAGAAGACTGCCTTCCTACCGCTTAGATATAATTATTATTTTCTTTCTTGTAAAGTCCCTTTGTTTACGAAGGGTTACAAATGCTGCGCGGTGTAAAAAAATACTAGGTCACACGACACATGATGGGACACTCAGTGACATCTTATTTGTGGTTTTTCATTTCATTCTTTTACATTCATGGTCTAGGAGTGTTTTTCATACAAATAATTAATTAGCAATTAATTATTACTATGGCTATAGCGGGTTTTGACTTGCTTACAAATTTGGGTTACATCTTCGCCATAGCAACGGTTTTCTGGTAAACTGAGGACCCCCTGTATTACTAAATACAGGGTGTTGCAAAACAATTCTACATTAATTTAAAATGTAAATATGTGAGTAACTCTCCTAGGCAAACAAAATTAAATAGGTTTCATGCTGAAGCATAAAAGATTTATCCAAATTCCTACAACATATTTAGACTGATATAGATTTTATCATCAATTTCACCAAGCTTCACAAATGTTCAATATTTGCATTGACTGTGACATCACACACGTTTTACTTTTTGCCTTTGTTTTTTTTTGTGCCAAGTGAAAATCTTTTTTCCAGTTGCTGTATTTTTATTGAATTTCCTTCAAAATGCAGGCTTGCACTCACTGTGTTCAAACACACAAAAAATGCTTTTTCACTGCGAGTGAATGTCATTCTTTACCCTGAAGAAAAAAAAAAAAGCTTGATTGAATTTAAACTCAAGGTTAATATGAAACTTAGTTTTTACACAGCTTGTTAAAATGTTATATCTTTTGAGAGGGTATTAACTATGTTATTAGACAAAATAATTTTCAGGAATTATTTTTTTTTTGGAACACCCTGCATGCATAGTTAAACTTCCCTTCTCTATTTTTTTTTTTCAATAGCGTTTTGGTCACTCACAACGACTCTGTGAAGATATCTGACTTTGGAACGTCGAAAGAGCTCAGTGACAAAAGTACAAAGATGTCATTCGCTGGTACGGTGGCCTGGATGGCGCCAGAAGTGATTCGAAATGAGCCAGTGTCGGAAAAAGTGGACATTTGGTGAGTTGTGAAGGACGAAAAAGCCATCATTTTGAGTTTCTTGGATGTTCCTGGTTGTGAGGATCCCATTCTGTGTTGCAGGTCATTTGGAGTTGTCTTATGGGAACTGCTGACTGGAGAAATTCCCTACAAAGATGTCGACTCTTCCGCTATTATCTGGGGCGTTGGCAGCAACAGTCTTCACCTCCCTGTGCCCTCCACCTGCCCGGATGGCTTCAAAATCCTGATGAAACAAACATGGTGTGTGGGTGCTTGTTTATTAATAGTATGGCTGTTTGGTGCAAAAACTCACGTAATAACTGACATTCTTATTCATTACAAGGCAAGGCAAGCCCAGAAACAGACCGTCGTTCCGTCAGATCCTCCTACACCTCGACATTGCCTCGGCTGATGTTCTGGGAGCTCCTCAGGAGACCTACTTCAAGTCTCAGGTCTGCACTGGATCTGAAGACTTACAGCTTTAAAGAAGCACACAATATACAAGCCAGGGCAGGGGGGGTTGTGACTTTGTTTATTCATTCATGGTTCAGGCTGAATGGAGGGAGGAAGTGAAGAAACATTTCGAGAAGATCAAAAGTGAGGGCACGTGCATTCACAGGTTGGACGAAGAGCTGATCAGACGCAGGCGGGACGAACTCAGGTGTGACCACGTTCAAGAAAAGATGCCCCGGATTTGTATATGAACACACTTTCCCTTCTGAAATAATGGAAATAGGAAAAATCGGTTCCAGAATTACTGTTAGAGTAATTGTGGTAACGTTTGTGTTGGCTAATCTGCACCATTTAAAAACAAAAAAAAACAAGAGGGACACTTTTAATTTAAATTCCTAAATGTCAAATGTGTTTTTAATTGTCTGCCACTGGTGATAGTAGCATTTTTTTCATGGAATACTTGCATAATTGGGTTTGACATGCCAGTGCAGATCGGGGATTTGTTTGAGCTTTTTTTTTTTTTTTTTTTTTTTGCTGTTTTTTATTTTTTATTTATGTATTTATGTATTTATTTATTTTTTCAACCCACTCAGGCATGCGTTGGACATCCGGGAACACTACGAAAGGAAGCTGGAGAGAGCCAACAACCTCTACATGGAGCTCAGTGCCATCATGCTGCAGCTGGAGGTCCGAGAAAAAGACCTAATGAAGTAAGTGAATAAGCGCCTTATCTCAGTAGGAGGCATCCTAATCTACTGCTATCATTCTTCTTGACTCATTAGCACAGCTTTCACCTCTTTAATCGTAGTTTCATCCTCTCACTGACTACTTACATTGACTCCACTCTTGAGCGAATAATTTAACCAAATTTCTCCATAAAAGTGATAATGATCAATTTTAATTGACATTGTCAGAGGGACAAATTTACAATGTTTAGTTTTTATTTTTATTTGCATTGCATCAAACTATGAGGGGTTTCTAATATTTGGGTGATCTACAGTAACTATATGAGGATCAAATGACAGTAAATTGTGTTTACATGACTAATTTAGTGTTCTTGAACCAGAACAAACCAGCATTACACTTACCGTATATGTCAATCTGGGTTCAGACCTTTGTTTACATTATGGGCTGAGCTTCCCAGGCCTGTGTTTATTTTTCTCCATGACATCCAGTAGTGGAAATATACAGTGTCCACCTTCTCCTTTAGATTTGTGTCCATTTTTTTTTTTTTTAAGTCAAACAGTAGCTTGTGTGGTTGTCTTATTTATGGAATACTAATCCTCACAGGAGAGAGCAAGCTGTGGAGAAGAAGTACCCCGGGACCTACAAGCGCCACCTCGTAAGACCCATTGTCCGGTCCAATGCTGTAGAAAAGCTAATAAAGAAGAAAGGGAGCATTTCTCACAAACCTGGGATGCCCACCGCCAAAAGGTTAGACTCTCACCTTAATCAGCGAAAATAAACATATCAACATGTCATTATGCTTTGATATGAAGATGTAAAAAAAAAAAAAAAACATAAAGATCAAACACAACCTGTTCCAGGATACTGGTCGACCTCCAATTTCCTCGGATTTAAACAATTATGAAAATAACCACTTTTGAGTCAACAGAAACTGTCACCATCATAAAAGCTTTATTAAGTGTCTGGGCATTGTTTTATGTAATATTGAACACGGTTATCTATCTAGCAAGTGTAAATAAAATTCATTAACCATTATCCAATCAAGCAAAACCAATGTTTTCTTAATTTACATTTTAATTATGGAAGGCCGAAGTGTAGTTTGTTGTAGCGTAAAGTCTCTTCACATTCAAACGAAACATAGTTGACTTAAAGTTGTACAGTAAGTTCTATTGATCTTGGACTTACTGTCCATTATTGTATTAAGCAGCCAGGACAGAAACGTATGCAGCACTTTTGTTGTTACATTAACTTTTTATCACACTTTTCCCCTTCGCCACGACCTTAGCGAAAACATTTATAACGGCACATTGTTTCTGTGTGTGCCTCCTCCAGGCCAGACTTGCTGCGTTCTGACGGTATCTCCAGCGTGGACCCCCTGCCGTCCCCGTCACCACTGTCCGCCAGCCCAAAGGTGTCCACGCCTCCTGGCAAAGCCCGCTACCGAAGCAAGCCCCGCCATCGCCGCGCCAACAGTAAAGGAAGCCATAGCGAGTTCCTCGGGGTGCTGAAATCGACCGCAGGAGTGCCGGAAGACGCCCAGTCACTACAGGAGCAACCTCCCCGCCACCATCTTCACCACCTCCCCCTGCCAACCTGCGGACCCACACTCCCGTTGAAGGGCCGCGAAGAGGCCGTTGTAAACTGTGCCAATAACCTGCGTTATTTTGGCCCCGCCGCCGCCCTCCGTAGCCCTCAGACTGATCACCTGCAGAGGCGGGTTTCGGGTTCCAGCCCCGACCTCATCTCCACGGCGATGGATGCAGACACACGTCAGCGGACCTCATCCACCAGCTCCAATCCCCTCCCCGGTGCCGGTCCTGGCTGTCCCTGCTGCCAGACTCACCCTCTCCCTGGATGCGTTCAATGTCAGGATACCACTCCTGCATCCATCCAGCCAGAGTTGCCCAGCTTTTCACTGCTCAGTATTCAAGAGGGAAGCCGGTCGACTTTGAGGGCTCCCAACAAAGATCCCGGTTCTAATGGGGAGGTCTCGAAGAAGCCCGAGCCTCAAGAACAGGAGGCCTTTCAAAACAAACACACCCTTCCTAATGCACTTCCCCGTACACTCAGACCTCTGAGGAAGGTAAGCAGCCATTTGTCAACTGACAACGAATTGTGTCTATGTGATGTTAAGTAAGGACGAGTGCAATGACACTGTGATTGCTTCTCTCCCAGGGTGGAGATGAGTCGTCTGAAGAGGAAGAAGGAGAGGTGGATAGTGAAGTGGAGTTTCCAAGGAGACAGAGGTAATCATTTCGGTGAACGGTTACAGGTGCCGAGGGGACTCTGTTTACAATGGACTTCCGTTCCTACGTTGGCAAAGTAACACAAATTTGTACTTTAGTTCGAGCACGCCGTAGTCTATGACTAACACAGTAGTACCTACCCCTCCCCCCCTTCCCATGTCGTAGCTAAGAACGATCCATCACTAACACGTCCTTACTTTTGTATTATTGTAGTTAAAAAAAAAAGAAAAAAAAAAGAAGAAGAAGCAGCACTTATTTTAGGTTCGTGTAAAACCTTAGTTGCTTAACTTGATTCTGATTTAGGACATGCAGTACAGTATAGAGAGTGGCACAGCATTTAGCCGGTTCGCACAAGAATGAAGTTGGCCTTTATATAATGATACGCTGTCATTAGCGTAAAATAAACCAAGTACCAGCCTGTATAGTAGTACCTCAGAGGTTAACTGTTATCGGTTCCCTGTCGCTAGTTAACCAGTCCAAACCTTTCCTGTCATAAAACCTTTGGTACAGACAATGTTTAAATTAACTGTTTCAAACATGTGTAAATGTATTTAGAAACAAATCTCTGAATTTCCTTTACAGCGTATTTAAATACACGACAATAGTCACAGAAAATCAAATCAAAGTGCTTTGTCCACAAAAGGTTTTGTCAATGGAATCGGGAGCGGAAACCAACCAACCAAAATAAAACTCGTAACAGTGCTAAACATTGCTCATCAGAACATTGCTTTAAATAAAATTCCATACCGTCGTCCTCATCATCTTTTTGTGTTCCCTCGCAGACCTCATCGCTGTATGAGCAGCTTCCAGTCGTACTCCACGTTCAGCTCGGAGAACTTGTCCGTGTCCGACGGCGAGGAGGGAAACACGAGCGACCACTCCCACAGCGGGCCCCTGGAGAGGCTGAGCGCCAGCCAGGAGGAGCACCTGGACGAGCTCCTGTCGCACACGCCGGACATCCCAATCGACATCATCACCCAGTCCGACGGCTTGTCTGACAAGGAGTGTGCCGTCCGCAGGGTCAAGACCCAGATCTCCTTGGGAAAACTGTGCTCGGATGAACACAGCTACGAGGTCAGTAGTTCTAAACAAAAGAGATCTTCCAACAGGAATGGGCAAGTCCTGTGAAGGCCACACTAAATTCATTCATCCATTTTCTACAGCACTTTTTCCATTTTTCCATTTTTCTGGAGCCTTTTGGGTTCTGGGTTGGAATCGGCACTCTGGCTTCCTCCCACATTCCAAAACATGCTTGCTAGGGTCATTGAATATTCCAAACTGTAAACTTCCACCCGTGAAAATGTGAGTGTGAATGCTTTTTTTTTTTTTGTCTATTTGTGCCGTGATCGGCTGGCGACCAGTCCAGGGTGTACCTCGCCTCTCGTCAGAAGTCAGCTGAGATAGGCTCCGGTTCACACGTGAACCTAATGAGGACAAGCACTATAGAAAATTGATGGAAGCAGATACTAACATAAATAAACGTATTCTATATTTCACAGCATTTCTTCATGTCACCAATACCTCCAAAACACCACTAGGTGACAGTATTACATTGTGTAAGTGTACCTAATTGTGTGTTCTGGAGAGCATACGCATGCGACATCAGCCACCACTGTCAAAGTCTACTTTCTTTTTTTTCCTTTTTTTGTTTTGTTTTTAAATCGATGGTAACTGTCTTTTTTTTTTTCTCCTAGAATCCTCTCCAGTTTGGGGACTCAGATTGCGAATCATCCGAAGCCGAGTGCTCAGATGCCACCATCCGAAACAACAAAGGGGCCCCTTCCTCGTGGTGAACGCTTACCAGGCACTTGTCTTCTTTTTTTTTGCTTTATTGTTTTGTTTTGTTTTTGTTTTGTTTTTTGCCTGGAACCAATAGTGTCCCACAGGGTCCTGCAGAGAATACAGCAATAAGAGGACAATGATGTCAAAAAAAAAATATATATATATATATATATAGCAATCTCTCTCAGAATCCGCCCTCCTCCTTTTACCAGGCCTTCATTCCCTTATCTTCAGCACAGCATCCAGGCAACCCATAGCAGGAATTCCCTTTTAGAATGAACATGTACATTAGATTCATAGTTTATTTTTTAATTCTGAAGGACAATTCAGGACATCGGAGTGGAGAAAAAGACTCCTAATAAAGCCTATTTTGCAATTTACGTGCTAACGGTTAACGGCGGTGAGTGAGATGAAGACACGGGTGGTGAAGAGTGAGGTGGACGCATGGAAGCATGATTGGTTTTAATTCTGACAGCGAGCGGTGGGGATTTCCATCATTGTTTATCTCTCAGGTGACCCAGATGTGGAGCTCCATGCCTTCATCTGGCTGTAGTCACTGTCTTCATTTTTGGGGGGTTTTCATAGCAAAATCCCCAAATCAGCACGCGGCACCATCTAGTGCAGTGTTTCCCAACCTTTATTGAGCCAAGGCACATACTATACATTCGAAAAATCTCACACCTTCTCACAGGGCTTTTCCACACCATGACAACGAGGCGCTCTAAAGCGACCACGCCAGCTCCAAGCCTCAGCCAACACACTAGCTGTCAAGTCCGACTTATTTATTTATTTTTTTTCCCCCTCCACTTGCTATTCCGCCTTTCTCTGCGTGACGTGCGTGCACTCACAGCTGACAATGAGGCGCTCTAAAGCAGCCACACCAGTGGACTAGCCGAAGGGCGGATGCATTTCCGGGATGTAGGCATAGCAACATGGCTAACTGCATGTCATAGTTATTTTATTTTTTGTAATCATTTTTTGTTTAACCAGGTAATGCATTTGAGAAAAAAAGATTCTCACTTGCAATGCCGACCTGGAGGCAATTTAGGTTTCCGTGTCTTGCCCAAGGACACTTCAACACTGAACCCTTCGGTCACTGGACGACCCACTCTACCAATTAAGCCATTGCCACTGATGCGACGGAAAGGTGCTCCAGTTCTTATATCGTGTACTACAGTATAGCGCCCAAAAATCAGGAAAACTTAAATTGTGAGAAAATAACGGTATATGGCCACAGCTGAGCACTACATAGTTCTGTCTTTGCACGTTTTCAGCAATTATCTTCAAACATGTATCATGTATTTAGAAACAAAAATGTCTGTATTCACTTTTCAGGGTCTTGAAGTGAAATTGGGTGATTTTCCGCAGCATACGTGATGATGTCTCACGACCACAATGGTTGGGAATCACTGCTCTAGTGCAGGGGTAGGGAATTTTTTTCTTATCAGGGGCCAAAGACCATACGAAATTTCTGAAAAGACGTGACAGCAATGCGTCATACAAATGTTAACCATATATCCAGAAAAAAAAATGGGGGCTTCCTCTGAGGTTTTATCAGGCCAGAAAAACTGCTCTCGCTGGCCATATATGTGCATGTACGGTTTCCCCCGCTCCCGCCCAAGCAGCAAAATATCAACTGACTTTATTTTGAGTTCACAGGAACCTCCCGTCCCACCCTCTTTGCCACCAGAACCGGTGGTTGTCCCATTACAAAGCTAACATTACAAACACCAGCATGACCAACCTTGCCTCATAGCCGGACTCCGTTATGTCCACTCATCAGGCTGTGAGCGCACCCAGCATGCATGAGACCGCATTAGGTGGACCAGCTATAACACGGTGAGATGGAGCTGAGGAGAAAGGCTGAAATGAACAAAACAAGGACGATATCCAGCTTATCCTTCTTCTGTCATCACGAAACAAATGATCCTATCAGTGTGTGAGGACACACAAAACCCCCGTTAGACATTACAGTTTCAAGTCTCATCTCAGGATTGTTGGACAAAAAACCGGAACAAACTGGACTGGACCAATTACTGTTTGTCAGAATGTTGTTTGGACAACCGTTGTTGCTTTTAGTACGTTTCCTCAAATAGTGGCCTCTCTTCTGCTGAGACCGTCACTACCTAGTAATAATTATGCACGCTAATCCCCTGCTAGTAATAATAATTAGAATTACAATAGCGAAAAACGGAGTAATTAATGCCCCCCATGAATTTTTTCATTATTTTTTTAGAATTGCCTATATTAATAGTTTAAAACTAAATATACAGTTAACCCCACATATTTGTCGTTTGACAGCGAATTTGTCTATTCACAAATTTGGGGGTGAGGGACCTAACCTGTTTGTTGAAAAACTCCTATTCCTTTGTTTTTGTTCTCAGGCCAAGGCAATAACAGTATTGTTTTGGCACTATCTGGTGGTATCTTGGTGCTGAAGTGAATTGAGGAGCTTCATTTAGAAGTAGTCTTTTGCCACCCTCATGTGGCATCTACAGGCAATTACAGTACAATATAAATCTTTTTTAGGGGGGCGTCAATTACTCGCAGATTTTCGCTATTCGCAGCAGAGCTTGGTCCGTACCCCACGTGAATACTGTAAGAAAATATGTAGCTAAATCATAAAAAGACAGAGACTGCTCATGTGAGGCAGATACATGTTCCATCCATTGTAACCCAACATAACAATTCACTGTCAAGCGATTAGCCAACATCAGTGTGTCTAGCTTCACTTTTTCAAAGGCCTCCTCTCAAACAGACGCCTCATTCAAATAAATGACCCAGGCCACTGTTTGAGGAAATAGTTTTCAGTTGCAGTATCCCCTTTTTCTTCCAATTTTTAGGCGCATCGTCGCTCATGTAACACTTTCTTGCAGGGTACTTTTTACTGATATAACCCGAAGTATGTGTGTAATGGCACTACTGTACTGTATGTCCAAAAAGAGCAAACCATTCCACCTGTGTTTGTGAATTAACAAAAGCAATTAAGAGTCTAGGTTTCTTGCTCAGGATCGAGAGCGTCTAGCTGGCTAGACACACTGACTAGTGGATAGCGAAGCTTGTATTGTAATTGTATTTATTTATTTATTTTGTTTTTTTCTTTTTCTTTTTTCTTTTTCTTTTTTTTTTTTCTTTTGCTGCTCAGGTTTGACGTTGCCGGTTGAGAACAAGAGCTAGGTGGCGACAAATACATTGATTTATTTAAGTGGCTCTGCTGCTTTTTTTTTTTTTTTTTTTTTTTTTTTTTATAATTCTGACCACAGAAGCTCTCCAAAATCACTCTTTTTGCTCTAAATGTATTTTTTTTTCAAGGGATGCTGCATCTGCTGGAGCTTCATTTATTCCCCCTTCTTTTGAGTGTTTGTCATTCCCTTGTACAGCATTTAGGGTAAAGGCAGAGTTGATTTTCACAGAAAATCCCAGCTCTCGTGTATGTAAGCAGGCTATAGGAATACACAAGCCAGATATCAATAAGGCCATGAGGCGCTTTTAATTTCCCTTTATTTCAGTGTTGGTTTACTGTTTATGTATATAAACCTCAGCAAATGTAACCTGATCTATCACCAATGAGCTGCTCAAACTGGCTGAAAAGAATATGTTTGTGATGTTTTTTGCATCAGTATTGAACTCGATGCACCTAAGATTGAATGAACTGCTTGATTATCTGTTTATTTGCGCTTGAAAAACTTTTGCAAAGGATTTATACTTAAAACAGGCCGCTGCATTAGCTCGAGCCTCCCCTCGACATCTCCGTTTGTGTTTACATTGATGTAAATTAATTAACCTCATGCGTCGTAATGATCAAGCCGTCGATAATGCCGGGCATCTTGTAAAGCATGATTGTGGTTGTTTTCTTTGTAGCTGGCCTACATGATTATTGAATTAATTTATTACGAATGGCGAGTAAGTGTTCTTTTTTTAATTTCAGGCAGCTTTAGCAGGTGTATTATTTAAAGCAAGCACAATGTCATGTCATGTCAATTGTCATATCGTCATCATTACAGATGAAGTATGGATGTGGTGGCGCTTAACAACAAAAATGTTTCCAAATGCTTACTGCGGTCAACATATCTCTTCTGTTTTCACCAAAAGCCAATCAGGGGACAAAGAGACCACAGGTCTGAAAAGCATCTATGATGCAGAATTATTCTCCCCCCCCCCATCCTTTCTGTTATTTTGATCTCATATTTAATACCAACTTGTGTCTGTGAAGTTGTTTCTAATCGTGGACATCATCTCATGTATCCAGCAAGCTGTTTCTTTACTACGCTCATTTTCCAGCTCCTCTTCATGTCCAATGGCATTACGATCAAACCAATCCTGTCAGATTCCTGTATTTTCCAGAGTACAGTACGGTGGATATCTGGGGGAATATAATCCAAGGAAGCAACTGCATGGAATAAATGCTGATGTACTGTACCCAACATCTTGTGCTGGTCTTATATTATTAATTCCATCCATCGCTTTTCTGTAGTGTTTGTCCTTATTGGGGTCACAGGTGAAAAGGAGCCTATCCCAGCTGACTTTGGGCGAGAGGTGGGGTACACCCTGGACGAGTCGCGAGCCGATCGCAGGACTCATCGACAAACAACCGTTCAGATTCACATTCACATCGTTTAATTGCAATTTAGAGTCTTCAGTGAAAAGATGGTGGATTTACAGCTTCATGACGGGCAGGACACAGCAGGTGAAGCTGGGGCACCCCAAGGGTGCGTCCTCTCCCCGCTGCTCTTCTCTCTCTCTACACGAACCTCTCTGCACCTCAACACACCGGCCGTTCAACTCCTGAAGTTTGCAGACGACACCACAGTCATCGGCCTCATCAAAGACGAGTCTGTGTATCGACAGGAAGTGGAGCGGCTTGACCTTTTTCGTGTGGCCGACACAACCTGGAGCTGAACACGCTCAAGACTGTAGAGATGATTGTGGACTAAACTGCATATTAATTAAATACCACAAGTACAGCATTGCAAACACTGCAAAGAAAGGTCCGAGCTGAGATTTGAACCCATAACCTTAGAACTGTGTGGCAGACTTGCTCACCACTGAGTCACTGTTCTGTCCAATCGGTGATTTAGAAATGTAAACCATTATTATTATTAAGTGACTATTCTCAATCAGTATAATAATAATAATATTGTGATGTGCAGTTAGCTGACTAGCTGTGCCTACACCCTAAAAATACATCTTACCTTCAGATTGTCCGCATTTTGTGGGCATTTTAGAGCACCTCATTGTTGCGGTGTGGAAAAGTTTTGTGACGCCACCTGAGTCACGAGTGGCTATATTTTTATAATTTGTTGTGTGTAGGCATACGAAAGATGCTAAGAAAAGTAGCATCCATTTTTCCAGGTGGTAGTAGTGGGGTTTGGTTGATAGTTGAGCAGGCAACCTGTAGTGTTTGAGAGTGGAGAGAACAGTTGGATTTGTCATAATTTTGAAGCCTCGTTTTATATATGCAATGATTTTTTTTAAACCATTCAAATTTGGCAGGGTTGTTGACATCACTCTTTGTGGTGTGTCAAATTTATGAGACATTTATTTTCACTTTAAAAGGACTTTGAAGTCTTTGTGTATTATGGTCCAAATGTTGTACAAACTACTGTAGTATCAAATAGTTTATTTGGAATATGGACATTCACTTTTCTCCACCCTTCCCTCTAGAAAACACAGGACAAAGTCTAGAACCATGAGGCTTAAAAAGTGCTTCATCACCAAGGGGTGCTGATTGATGCCCACCCAAGCCTGTTTGGATGCCCCCCCCCAACCCCACCCCACCCCACCCTTTGCACACCCCCGCCGGCCCTGCACCCTCCTCACACATATTAAAACACATTCAATGCCATTGACGGCTTTAGAAGTTAACTGGGAAGGCTGGCAGTGATTTTAAATGCAATCTAATGAAAGACTGTACAATATTGTCTAATCATAACCTGTGCAATAGCCGAACACCAGCCATTCCCCCAAATGCGAACAATTGTATATTCTGTAAATAAGTGTCTTTTGGTTTTTGTGAGTTCACGTGTATGCTTCTTTGTTCACGTCAGTGCTGCAAATTGGGAGATGCCTAACTGATTTTCATTGTTACTGTGAGCTATTCTGTTCTATTCGATGTTAATCACGAATAAAGTGTCATACATGGTCAATTTCCCTTGTCGAAGAAACAATTTTCTATCTATCTATCTATCTATCATGTGACACGTTCAGGTGTGACCGTGTTGTAATACTGTAGAAGTTCCTAGTGGTTAGTAAAGCCACGCCCACCATTAGGACTCCGTGTTGTACGTGCCTGAACGTTTTTCCGTCGTTTTGCCAATTAAGGTCTTGCGGGCGGGCGGGGCTTACGTTCAACCCAATCCGAGAACTGTGTAGCGTGTATTTCCGGGCTGAGCGGGTGAATACAACAAACCTATCCGCCTTCGGTCGGGCGGAGTCAAGAGTCCAACTGCTGGCAAGACGAGACAGTACATCGACTGACTACTAGTTTAGGTGGTAATAAACCCCGCCACTCTCAAGGAACGCGAACTCCCCTATCGGACCACCGGGTGCTTGAAACGAACGTCCACTCCTTCTCGGAAGCGTCACATTTGCACCGACAGGAGAACCAACAAACATGTCTTCCATGGACCTGGAAAAGTTGAAGATGACGGGGGCAGGCCGGGCAATAGCGGTGCTCACTAGCGGCGGGGACGCACAAGGTGACTCCAAACACATCACAACTTCCAAGTGTCTTTAAAACTTTACGGGCGCTCGAATGCAAGTGAAGCTAGCTCGTGCTAACGCGGCTAATGTTTGTCGCATCTGTTTAGCACACTAATACTGTGTAATAATTATCCCCCCCCCCCCCCCCCACCAGAAATTTACACATACAAATTTGAGCTTCAACACATTATTTCCGCCAAAGTGAAACCGTGCAGACCTAAGAATGAGGCGTTCAAAGACTGTGGTAAAAGTGAGAGTTATAGGTGTATGCGAGATTTAAACAGGTTAAAACCTCAACAAAACGACGCCAAGCTCTTGACAAATCTCCCTAAGGCATGTTCAATAATAACCTTTGACCAATATAAGGTTATGAAGTCATAAATGCTCCACCGCTTTCCTCACCAGGTTGATGAAGCAACACCCGGTGCGATTAGCAAGCGTTCCTTCACCGGCTCAGTCAGTATACAGTTCGGTACTATGTTGTACAGTATATTAAAAAGAAAACATTTTTGTTATAACTTAGACTTTATACACCACCACAAAGGATTTCAAATAAAATGCACCGGTGCCTTGAGATACGAGATTAATTCAATGCATGACCATGTTCGTTACTGAAGGCGTGTATCTCAAATCATCTTTCCCATTTGAAATGAATGGAAGTGCCACTAATCTGTTCCAGCCTCCCCAAAACACCCAACAAACATTTCTGTAATCTGATTTAAAGAAAAAAAAAACCTATAATATAATATTGTGCCCCATAAAATTGAGTAATAATATAATTAAATAGAATTTAAATAGCTTGTGCTTCATGATTAATTCATTGCAATGCCTTTGGCTATGTGTGATTTGGCCACCAGGGGCAGTATAATGCTTTTGCAAAGACACAAACGAAGAAGACTATCACTCACAACTACTGTCAGCACCGATATGAAGAGAAGACTAGAGCCACCAGCACGCTGTAGCTAACCCGGCTAACCGATGTGCCTACGTGGCAGCCGTATTGGCAGGGGCGGCATTCCCATCAAAAGCAATGCATATATATTAAAAATAGGTCATAACTTGCTCATTCATCAACCGGTTTTGATGAGGTTTAACAAAATATATTTTTACCTGTGAAAGGTTATTCCCAGTTTCCTTCTAACTGTACGCCGTTGTGCGGAACCGTATGCAGCACAATGTGCCGGTATTCCTGTTCTTTTGGTTTTCTTGCCGTCCACACACATGGACTGCGCTAATGACTTTTACCCCACTAGCTTAGCGTCACCGTAGGCACATGGGTAGCTTCACCATACCCCTTTTGAGCTATCTTTATATCTATGATCAAGTGACTCAGTAAACTGCAGTAATTTTTCTGCAGAGGATAAAGAATATAGGCCTGTGCGTATTTTTATTTCCTTTCTTCATGCGTTGCTGCAGCGTTAGTGCTCAAGTATTAGGATTATTATTAATTACTGATGTAGAAGATGATTTTTGGATCACACCTCAGAATTCAACATCAATAAACGCGTCATGTGGTATGCTTTGGATCACAAACTGTTCCTTTCAGAGTAAACATATTTGTTAAAATCTCGTGTGGAATTTTTCATACAGCTCTTGAATTGTCCTTTCCTCAGGGATGAATGCTGCTGTGCGAGCTGTGACCAGAATGGGCATCTATGTTGGTGCCAAGGTCTACTTGATATATGAGGTAAAAAATATAGTCTTAGTTTTAACAAATGGTGGTATGGCTACAGTTTTTTTTATGATGTCCATTTTTGTTATCCCATAGGGCTACCAGGGGCTTGTGGATGGGGGCGATCACATCAAACTGGCACACTGGCAGAGTGTGACCAACATCATCCAGCTGGTAGGTTCTGTGATCTCCTCAGCAGCCAGTTGGCAGTGTTGGTTCACCTAAAGCGGGGTACACATGTACCGGTTTTTAACCTCTTTATTGATTTTTAAATGTGAGAGAACCCACACGATGACAAAATGGGCAAGTGTCTTCTTACTACTCGTTATAGTGTTTGTGATCTACTTGAGATGCACAAAACCAAGTGTGTTGTAGTGCCAAGACTGAACTTTGGTTGTCAGCGGTGCTACAGGGCATCCACACTGTAGGAAAATACAAAGAAAAAGTAGTAGCAGTCGTAGTATTATGGCCCAAACTGGTGTACACATAAAAGATTTGTAAATATTGAACATTTAACATTTATAATTGACAGCCTGCATCTGTTTTCCAAGCAGATCAGGGAGGGAAAAAACAATCACTATTAAGACACCCCGCATCACGGGATAATCCCTCAGGATAATATTTTGGAGACATCAGATAATCAGGCTTTTGCTGACTTTGTTGGCAAGGGAGGGAAAAATGCTCAGATTTGCATCAATTATCGGTACGTGTGCACCCTGCTTTCCATTAATGTGTTTTTCCTTCAATGCCAAGCTCAAGTTCTCTTTCTTTTTTTTATGGTAGGACTTTTATTATATCATCCATCTTCCCACCTGTCTAGTAAAGGTTCAAACCTGGTAAGGGGTCTTGCTGCATGGAGAACCTGTGTGGCACTTGGAAGGCATTTTCTTCTCGTGGGAAGCAAATATCTTGTATTGTTGTTGTTGTTGTTCCTAGTCCCCATTTAGTGTTGTTTTTAGTGACAGTAGCAATGACATTATGTCCCATTTACTGTACAACCTCTAAGATCGAACACAATCCGGGATTTCTGTTGACCGCTGATTATTACGGATTTATAAACAAATTTTCATCCAGGAAATAATGGAAATCAGCTTAAAACAGCCACCATCTTAAAACCATTAACTTTTGTTCCATTCCTACAGTTGCGACGTAACCCAAATTTGTACATAAGTCTATCACTAAGATACAGCAAGTTGTAATTACAGTAATATTTGTGTGAAAAACACAATCCGGCTGTAAAAAATACAATAAGGAGGACCGAAGTATAAAGTAGGTAAGGCTTCAAGAAATATTTAACACATTCATGGCTTGTCTAAGCGAATGTAAAAAAATAAAATAAAATAAAAATACACTCAACTTTGATGCATGACTGACATGGTGGGCTTATTCTTCACGCAAGGAATAAATACAGCTCACTTTATGGTGTACATTCAGGCTTGCTGTCAAGCTATAGTCATGTTGTCATTAGCAGCCAGGGCAGAGACGCGTGTGCCACTTAAGTTGTCTTTGTGGTTCTGCAGTTATGATCACGTTACTATTCTTCATCACTGGTGTTTGCATCAGGAGCACAAAAAAAAAAAAAAAAAAAAAAAAGCAAAACACTTAGCTGAGCTGTAACACTTCGGGGCATGCAAATGTTGAGGTTCTACTGTCCCTGTTCAAGTCCTTTTTATTTAGCTGTGTCTTCCCGAACTGTTATGCGTGTGATTGCTAAGAGACAAGCATGCCATTGTATTGTGTTTGGATGAACATGTTTTACAACTCTTTCACTCGTTTTATTGCACTTGGCCATCGCTAGGTGGATTAGAACTCACCTAGCATCAAAGAAACGTTGCGGCATGGATGTCATGGCATCACCAAAAAGCACTTACTAAGCATTACACTGGGGACATATTTGCATGGTATCTTGAGATTGTTTGGATACGTTGTGACTGGCGCAGGGCGGGACGGTTATTGGCAGCGCGCGATGCAAGGTGTTCACGACCCGCCAAGGGAGGCTGGCGGCCGCCTTCAACCTGGTCAAACGTGGCATCACCAACCTTTGCGTGTGCGGCGGCGACGGCAGCCTCACCGGCGCCAACATCTTTCGCAGCGAGTGGAGCAGCCTGCTGGATGAGCTCATCCAGAGTGGTGAGCCCGAGCCCGCTCGTCGACCCCCTCCGTCACATTGAATGAAAATGAGATATTTTACCACACTGTGCTCCTTTCAGGGAAGATCACGGATACGCTGGCGAAGCAGCACAGCCACCTGAACATTGTGGGCCTGGTGGGGTCTATAGACAACGACTTCTGCGGAACTGACATGACCATCGGAGCGGACTCTGCCTTGCACCGCATCATGGAGATCGTTGATGCTATCATGACTACTGCTCAAAGGTGAAATAAGCACCACATTTACATGCGCTGTTATGAAATATCTTTATTAACATCTTTATTGCCGTGCATGTTTATTTTGAATCCAACCGCTTACTTCCACCGACTAATATATTTGTCAAGTACGTATTTAAATGAGTCGGCGTGAAAGAGGGTCTCGCCCGGCTTGTCGGTGAAAATCAGGTTTGTAAACCACTGTATTGTCCAACGGTTCCTTGGAGACGGCGGCGTTGCATCGTCTTTGGATTTGTGATCAGCACAGCTTTTGAGTAGAGAATAAAGATTAGGTGGCGAGTCTCGGCTTGTCATGTCGATTTATGAGGGAGAGAAATGCCAACATCTTAGAAGTTGGACAATTTTAGGCACCTGACACCTGAACACAGTGTGTATACAGAATGTATGGTATCAACAGAATATGGGTCGCGGTAGTTAGTAGAAAGTGTGTCGCTATCGTGAGAAACGATGATGCAGTTCATGGAGTGAATGACAAATGCCATGTAAATGAGCCAGTAATGTTCAACTCAAGCCATGCAGTGTCAGTCTCACGCACTGTGCTTTTATTTAGTTGTATTTATATCTATAAATTGATCATTATTTTGCCATCAAAAGCCCTTTCTCAGTTTCGTTTTGGTTTCACCAAAAACTATTTCTAGTGAACTAAACCAACCCAGAACTAAAGAACGGAAAAAGCTAAAAACAAACACTTTTTTTCTGGTGAAAGAAAAATCGACTCTTTCTTTTGGTAGCTTCAGTGCTTATATTGTCACAAAACATAATATACTGTGTACTTGACAGATCAGGGAAAATGCTCCAAAATGGCTTGCAATATGGGGAACTCTGAAAATGGCTGGCAGTGAATGAGTTAACTGTACAGATTTGTTTTCAAGTGACATTTTACATTTTAGCCAAATGGACTCTAAATTGCCCGTAGGCATGACTGTGAGTGCGAATGGTTGTTTGTTTCTATGTGCCCTGCGATTGGCTGGCAACCAGTTCAGGGTGTACCCCGCCTCCTGCCCGATGACAGCTGGGATAGGCTCCAGAAGCGGCTCAGAAAATGGATGGATGGATGGATATATAGGTACAAATATATATATATATATATATAGGTACAAATTAGTTAACGGCAGATATTTAGACGTAATAACAAAACACTCATCCCTAACTTCAATGATGGATGACACTGGCGGTTTTTTATGACACTGATATGAAAAGAAGTTAACCAGCACAAATAGCATAAGCACAAAACAGTCTGCCTTGTTTCTGAGAAGTTGTTGTCGCGCCTTTCGACTTCGCTCTGGCACAGTTTTTGCAACGGATGCCCTTCCTGATGCAAAACACTTTATGACAAATTCTCTGCATGTGTGAGCGCAGAAATAGAAGGCTTACACTGAATTTTACAATGAGTATAAAGAGAACGCTAGCATCCAAAGGAGAGTTTGTTTGAGCCTGCTGGGTCTTGCCCAGACTTGAACTCTCAATCATCTGTAGGCTGTACAATCTCAACATCTTTAGTCAGTAAGCAGAAGGTCCTGAAAAAACAGTTTGATGTGCTTGTTGTTCTCCCGACAGCCACCAGCGCACGTTCGTCCTGGAGGTCATGGGGCGTCACTGCGGGTAAGTTTAAACACTTGCTTTTTTTTTTTTTTTTTCGTTGTTGTTGCTCCCGTCTAAACTGACTCAAACTCTAATATTTTTAATCTCTAGCTATCTAGCCTTGGTGTCTGCGCTGGCATCCGGTGCTGATTGGCTCTTCATCCCAGAGGCTCCTCCAAAGGACGATTGGGAGGATCGCATGTGCGACCGTCTCGAGGCGGTGAGAGGTCCAGACTGTGTTTAACATTTTGAAATGACAAACAAATATGTTTTCCCCATAAGGATCAAGCTGTTTTTTATTAAATGCCCATTTAGATCAGTCTCTTTTTTTTCCCAATTCAAAAAGTCTTAACATATTGTTGATATCCTTTGTGTATGTGGGTACTTCCAGAGTCGTATCAAAGGCTCCAGACTCAACATTATAATTGTCGCAGAAGGCGCTATCGACATGCACGGCAAGCCCATCTCCTCCACTTATCTGAGAGATGTAAGTTTGAAGATTTGATCGTCGGTAAAACATACAACATGTCTTCCTCTAATATGCCGGACTTGCTCTTCATTTGTCCCTGAAGCTGGTGGTGAAGCGGTTGGGCTACGACACCAGAGTCACTGTACTCGGACATGTTCAGCGAGGAGGAACGCCCTCGGCGTTCGACAGGATACTGGTGAGTTGTGTGTTGGGCGTCACACAGCGACAATGCGTAGCAAATGTTTTGCAAAATCACTGTGTGGGAGTGGCCCAACTTGCAGTGTGAAGTGGTGTGTGTGTATGTTTACAATTTTACAGTAGCACGCTGTGTGGCGAGAATGCTTCAATCTGAAATATTCATATTTGAAGTAAAGTGCCTATTCACCTATTGATGTTTTTATTCTGTAGAACCTATTCTTTGCTATTCGCTGTGTATTTTGGGACTCCTTTTGTAATGCCATAAGATGGTGCCAAGGCCCTCTCTAATAGGAAAGCAGTCATTGGTGTCATGGAAGTACTGTATGTTTAAGTGTTCTCAGGTCTTTTAGCCTGGATTGTTACTTGCTAGCAGGAGTCACTGAGACTGTTCGCTGCATGTGTTAAGTGTACTTCCCGTGCATTTAAAATGAATAAAGAAAAAGTCAAATCTGTTAGCCATTTATTCTGAAGGTTAATGTTGTAAGGTCAGTTGGAAATTACATTTAAGTGTTTCGGGATCATAGTTTGTGTTATATTTACAGTTCAAACTATTAATAGAGGCAATTCTAAACAAATTTAAGGGTTGCGTCAATTACTTGCCATCACATTGGAGAAAACGGCAAGGTGTGAAATTTTGCCGCATGTTTGTAAATAATAATTTTTTATTTACATCGTTTTTTGTTGCTCTGAACCAATGCGTCTGATTTGGTGTGGCTTTGGCATTTTAGGCTAATTTCAAGAACAACAATAACTGATCCACATTTAAAAAAATAAGAAATCGACCTATACCCATTCAACCCAACCAATACGGCTTAAAAAATAGAAAACTAAATCGCACATAATGTCCCTAGGATCTTTTAAGCGTTAAATGAGTCCGAAAGTAGTGTTTCTCGAATGTTGTTCCATTCTCCCCCCCCCCCCCCCCCCCCCCCCATTCAGTGTTCTGTTTGACATGTTTACTTATCCCTTGCTCTCATCTCAACTCTCAGAATTAGGCACTGTCACTTTCCACTTTCAAAGGGCTGACTCGTATAATCCGATTGATGGTCTATACATAGACGGTAAAATGTAATCAGGCTCTCTGCCCGTCGCCACCCTGTTGGTTTTCAGAGTAGCAAGTTAGGCGTGGAGGCGGTCGTCGCTCTGATGGAGGCGTCTCCTGACACCCCGGCCTGCGTCATCGGCCTGTCGGGCAACCAGGCTGTCCGTCTGCCTCTCATGGAGTGTGTGGAGATGGTGAGCTCGTCTTCTGCTGTCAATCTTACGATTTAACCGCCGATTGGCGCTGCTCTACTTTTGTCGAACTCTTTTTCAGACAAAGTTGGTGCAGACGGCCATGAATGAGAAGAGGTTTGATGAGGCTGTTAAACTGCGTGGAGGGTAAGCACTAAATTTTGTGCCATGTCATGCAATAATTTTCGATTGCGCTTGTTCTCATTAGGGTCAAGGGAGAGCTGGAGGCTATCAGCCCTGAACTCGTCCCCAGTCAATCAATCACAGGGCACATCTAGACCAACAACCATTAATATTATGGACAATTTAGAGTCTTTAATGAGCTTAACATGCATAATTTTCAATGTGTACCCAATGTTGTGTCCCACGAGCGTAGATTGTATGTTTAAAAAAAAAAAAAAAAAGTTACAACTGAACTAAAATGTCCTTGCAGGAGTTTTGAGAACAACTGGAACATCTATAAGCTTCTTGCCTTCCAGAAGCCTGCCCAGTCAAAGGTGAGTCTCTGACTCCAGTGGAACCTTAATTAATCCTTAATCCGAACCCTTAATGGCCTTCACTGGATTACTGCGAGTCATTTTAACATTCTTAAAGGAGGCATATTGTAAACAATCAACTTTAACTGCTTTTATTACACGTCTGTGTGATGCCTTCGTCAAAATACTGCATGGATCAACAATTACAGGCATATTTTACACCATGTTTCTTGCCATGGGGAATCAGGCTCATTTTAGGGGCGGAGCTGTCATGCAATGGGCCAGCGCTCATCCCGCCCCTATACTGCCGGGCAACGGCGAGTCCGTCTTTTGTTTGATTGGCAACCAGTGGGGTGGATTTTACCGGCAAGTTCCTGCCGTCATTGACTGTGGTTGTGTGAATTAGCCCTGTTGTTTTGTAACAATGGGGCAGAAGTGCACTCACTGACACATTTTCAAAAATAAATAAGCATACAACTACAGATTTGCTTGGTTGTTTCATTTCATACTTGATGGTTGGCCAGGCACTTCGGAGCTATTTGTATACAAACATTAAAAAGTCAATGTTCAGTAATATATTTCCTTCATGGCTTAAGGTGTCATTGCTGTGCCAGTCGTTTTGTTTTTAAAAGAAGTGAAACTGTAAAATGTAAAAAAAAAACAAAAAAAAAACAACAACATAATATTCCACTTTGATGGTAAGTGTCAAAGTGAAAGGGGACACTGGATAAAAGATAGGAATGAAACTGAAAGTACTGAGTCTCAATCCTCCTCCCCGTAGAGCAACTTCTCCCTGGCCATCCTGAACGTGGGCGCCCCGGCAGCGGGCATGAACGCGGCCGTGAGGTCGGCCGTGAGGTTGGCCATCGCCCACGGACACAAGGTCTACGCCGTGCACAACGGCTTCCAGGGCTTTGCCAATGGCGATGTGAGGCCTTCCTCCTCGGCGTCCTTGACCGCCTTCCCTCCACCCCGGTACCGAGGAGAATGTGAATTTTTGTGACTGCAGGTGTTTGAGATGGAGTGGCACAATGTAGCTGGATGGACGGGCCAAGGGGGCTCGCTGTTGGGTACGAAAAGGTGACATCTGGATTATGCGGAGTAAATGTCTGTTCTGCTTCTTAACGACAAACGAATGACACGCTTCCCTGTCCTTGTTCAGAACCCTTCCCAGCAAACACATGGAGAAGATTGTGGAGAACATGGCCAAGTTCAGCATCTCAGCTCTGCTTGTCATCGGAGGGTTTGAGGTACATTGAACCCTTCTTTATAATGATTGAAACGTTTCAAAACCATCCGCGATATAGATATAGCATAATAATAAAAACACTACAAACCATATAAAGAAAACGTTTTATATCGTTTTACCCCTCCTACATGCTTTAAACATGTTTACACTTATTCAAACACAGCAGTACAGACACGCAGCTCCTGCATGAGGGCGCTTATTGTGTTTGTGTTTTATTGTTCTCCCGGCATTCAATGAACGGCTAAAAAGTGCTTCGGCGACTGTGGCTCGCCTTTCCCACGTGTGACTGCATTAAATTAAGTAAGTATACTGTAAAAAAAAAAACTTTTTAAAAAGTCGCTGAAAAGATCTGCAGAGGGGAACACCATGGACTCCATTTAAAGAATCAGAGGTCTTTTCCCCCCCAAGTCTTCACAATTTGTGTTTGCTGCTTTCAAAGGCCTACAGAGGCGTGCTGGAGCTCTTTGAGGCGCGAGGGCTCTACGACGAGCTGTGCATCCCCATGTGTGTGATTCCCGCTACCATCAGCAACAACGTCCCCGGAACCGACTTCAGTCTGGGGGCCGACACCGCCGTCAACGCCGCCATGGAGGTAAAGCCGAGCGCCTAAATGGTAACGTAAAGAAATTAGATTTTTATATATGGAGAGTTTTTAAAATGCACCGCATATTTTTGTTTTGGTATTTACATAAAATGCCTCACAGGTTAAACATTTATGATTGTCGGCCCCACCGTTTTTCGAGCAGATTGCCGTGGAAAAATCCCTCTTAACTCAGCCCACACCTCAGGATAATCTTTTAGAGATATCCAATAATTGGGCCATTGATGACTTTGATCAGAAGGGAAAAGAAATGCTCAGATTAGGCCCCGTTACCCGTGTACTTTAATCCTTTAACAGCTGTTCAAAAGTGCCACAAACACAGGAAATAACAATATATTTGTAAACAATTTGACTGATTTGTAATTAGTCTGCAATCACCCAAAAAAAATTCTGATCTGCTAATCTTTATATAATCTACTATAGTCCTGTTGTGTGGTAAGATTAGTTAACATTTTCACATTCTTGCAGCGCACACACCCAGCCTGGAGTTATCTCCTCTTGACACCTTTCGTTGGTTAATCTCCCCCTTAGGGCTGCGACAAGATAAAGCAGTCTGCTACGGGGACAAAGAGGCGCGTGTTTGTGGTGGAAACAATGGGGGGCTACTGCGGTTACCTAGCGACGAGCACCGGCATCGCCGTGGGCGCCGACGCAGCCTACATCTTCGAGGACCCTTTTAACATCCACGACCTGAAGGTGACAACTGCAGATTCTCTCCGCAGTTTGTTTTTCTTCCGCATTCAACTCCCCATTATGTTGCCTTTCACAGACCAATGTGGAGCATCTCACGGAGAAGATGAAGAAGGACATCCAGCGGGGCCTCGTTTTGAGGTCAGATGGGTTCACCTGCATCCAATGCTGTCTGCTTTAGCAAAAAGCCTGTCTGGTCGACTCTATTCATGCTATTCTATTCGATACATTCAATGCACTGCGCTGTCTATGTGCTGTTTATCAGGGGTTGGCAAACGTTTGGGCTCATTTCAGTTCATCAGTCACATTTAGAAATGGTAAATGGACTGCACTTATATAGCGCTTTATCTACACCACCACAGTGGCCAAAGCGCTTAATACATTTAAATAATAAAATTGTAAAAACATATTTTCTCCCCCCCCCCAAAAAAAAAATAAATTCACCAATTATTTTATGAGAGTAATTAATAAAAAAGCGAATTTTAAAATACATGAATAAATTTTAAATTTAACAATTTAGGAACAAAAATGGGGGCGGGGTAGTCAATTATCGGCGGACACACCATCTCCAACTAGCATTAAAACATTTGTTAACACTTGTGTATTTGACTTCTTCTACTTAACAGGAATGAAAAATGCCATGAGCACTACACTACAGATTTCCTGCACAAGCTGTATTCCGCCGAGGGGAAGGGCATTTTTGACTGTCGGGTCAACGTGTTGGGACACCTCCAGCAGGTACGGTGCCGTCTTGTGTTCTTCATTCACCCTTAAAAAAAAAAACAACAAAAAAACCAAAGCTGAGTGACTCTATCTCGTTCACCAGGGAGGGTCGCCATCTCCCTTTGACAGAAATTATGGCACCAAGCTGGGAGTGAAGGCCATCCAGTGGATAAGTGAGAAGGTGACAGAAAACTACCGACAAGGTACGAGGAATCTCGTCTTGAGTTGAGAGAAAAAAAATGGTCAAATTACGAGCAGTAGGTGGTGCCAGCGACCGTCACAGGCAGTTTGGCAGATAGTGAACACATCTTCCAAAATTAGGCCAAGCGCTTGCTTCAAGCTGTTTATTGCAACTTCCAGTTGAGGTTTATTGTCAAATTAAACACACACCAAAAGAATTACAAGTATTTAAACAAACTAAACTGCTAGCTCTATGCTAGCACTCAATGCAAAACACCATAGACGGGCTAATGAAAATAGCATCGGCGTCGATGTTATAACCCCTGATGCAACGGATATTTCCCCCCCAGATTTGTGACCAGCATTGGCCGGGAATCAAACCCACGGCGTCTTCATGCAAGGCACCAGCATGCACCACTAATCCTCATCGTACAGTTAAGTGACCTTAATAATTGCAGTGTGTGGCATCATTTCAGGTCGCGTGTTCACCAACTCTGCGGACACGGCGTGCGTGCTGGGCCTCCAGAGGAAGGTGGTCTCGTTCAGCCCCCTCACCGAACTCAAGGATGCCACCGACTTTGAGTAAGTCCCCAAGAGTAGTTGAGATGCATCTTACAGTGCGTCTGGAAAGTATTCACATTGCTTCCCTTTCTCCACATTTTTGTTGTTACAGCCTTATTACAAAATGGTTTACATTTTCTTGCCTCAATATTCGACACACAACATCCTATAATGACAGCATGAAGCAATTTTTTTTTTTTAATAATAAAAATAGCACTCTATATTAAATTAATTAAACGGTGTGCATCGCAATTACGTTATTGTGATTGTCAAGCTCCTTCTGACCTCGGCTACCAAATACAGACATACAGATATATATATGGAGATGGTCACAACTCCTCAGAAAGCTGCAGTAATATTGGTTGTTAAATAATATATGCTAGTGAATTTTGTAGTATTATCTGTCTACGTTCCATTTGACGTTAAAATCTAACTGCTAGTGTCGATAAACAGCCTATTTTTTTCTCTTATTTGGTTGTTCTAATCATGAAACAATACTAAATAAACAACAGTAATCAGTTACTAAATAGTAATTGGGGGGGAAAAAATTATTTTGCAATAAACTTAATCCAACATACCTTTTCATCGATCGATTAATTGAGTCTAAAAATATTCGATAGCTACAGCCTTCGCTGTAATGTGTCAAAAGTGAAGCGCTGTGATTACTTTCCAGGTGCACTGGACGGCATGATGGCGTGTTTGTGTATGTTTCGCAGGCACCGCATGCCCAAAGTCCAGTGGTGGTTCAACCTGCGGCCCATGCTGAAAATGTTGGCCAAGTACCAGACAAGCTTCTGCGAGTACGTCCCGGGAGAGATCGAACACGTGACCCGTCGCTCTCTCAGTATCGACTCAGGCTTCTAGCCGTTTTCCGACTGCACTTTTTTTTTTTTTTTTTAAAAACCCCAATCAGCCCCTGTTTCCGTGACATTTCTACATGCCTGCTGACTTATATTTTTAAATCTGAACTGTTTTAGCAACTAGATTTACGAGGGTTAAGGACATCTTACCTGCTGTTATTTATTGAATTGGGCAGTGAGTACAAAACAGGTTTTATTTCAGTGTAACCGCCAAGGTCAAACACAATTCTGGGACCCGGATCAAAGAAAATAGAAGGAATCTGTTCCTGGGTCAAGCTGTCACCATTATAAAGCCTTTATTAACTGTACAATGTTTTGAGTTATATTTTAACATTCTTAACTCATAAAAATGTAAAAAGAACTTAACCGCCTTTGTAAGGCCATCTGATCGTGTAGCGCTTTTCATCTGTGATACAGTCTGGACTGCTAATCACAGCATGACACGTAGGAGGAATTTGAATGTGGAGGAGAATAGGCCGTATACAAGACAGATGCCCTGCGGTTAACTGGCAACCAGTCCAGGGTGTACCCCACCTTTCACCCAAAGTCAGCTGGGGTCGCCCGCCATCCTAATGAGGGCAAGCGCCGCAGAGAATAGATGGATGGCTGGATGAATGAATGTTAAGATTCCACTGTTCTTTATTCCAAAGTGCAGCCAAAGCTTTACCTTGTCAAGAGATGAGTTAACTTTGTATTATTACTACTGAATCAATCATGAACTGGAACCAAAAGAAATTCCGATGCATGTTGTCGCCTTGTCCCGTCATTTTACACTAAAATGTTGTGGACTTGAATAAATATTTACACACTGAAAAGGAGAGAAAAATTCAGATTTTTGTTTTGTTTTTGAGTTTGAGTATTGTTACAAATTACATTTATTTTTATCTTGAAAAAAGGGCTCCTACTAATAAGTATGGAATTTGATTCAATACATTTCCAGGTCTAGAAAAGTATGGAAACATTCATGTTTCCAAGAATATTACAACAGCTCTATTTTCTAAAAAAAAAAAAGGTTTTTTTTAAGGCACCTGGAGGCACAGCTCCAATGTTTGTGTGAGAGCACACAGTATAATATCATGGTTTGGGTGATTAGTCGATTCTGATTGGTTCTGAAAATTACATCAGTTTACATGATCAGTTGATAATGCACACCCTTTGAACGTCTCAAATAGTTCCTGTCTAAAAAAAACATTACATTGTTACAAATTAATGTGCAGCACACTTAGCTGTATGAGCAAACAATGTTGTCCTGACAGTAAGATTATTTGTAAACAAAGTCCTCTTGAGGACAGAAATGAGTGAATTTAAAACAACAAAGCAATTTATTCATTTACTTTATTTGTTGATTATATCTTTGACTGGGACACTGCTGTGGAATTGAGGAAAAAAGGAAGAGACTGAAGCGGCACAAAGAGATATATATATATATATATATATATATATAGATATATATATATATATATATATATATATATATAGATCTATATATATATCTATAGATATAGATATATATATCTATATATATATACACATACATACACATATTATGAGACTTCAGTTCTAAATTCCCAAAGAGATGTTTTCATGTAGACATGTATATGTATTTAATCACAGGCTTTGAAACGTGCAACCAGATGCCAGAACATGCATTTGGACATTTCCAAAAAACATTCTCTGAACATCCTTTACAAATTTTTTTGCAAGCAGCAAAGCGAATGCAAATGTCTTCTCTCAAAAGTTGAATGAAAAGGGGAAGTCGGTGGTGGTATCCTTGTTATCCGTGGGGCTCTCGGAGGTGAAGAGGAACTGGAAGTTGTCGCTCTGCTCCGGCTGGTTGAACAGGAAGTCCAGGTCTGCAGAAGTGCACGCGTCAACATGTAACAGTGGGGGAATGAAGGATTTGAGCCCCTGCTGAATTTGTATGTTTGCTCACAACTTCTGCGTGAGTTAGAGTACATCTCGGCTAACTTCGGGCGAAAGGTAGACTACACCCTGGACTGGTCGCCAGTCAATCGCAGGGCAAATGTTCACAAATAGTGCACCAGTAATGGGACATTGTGATTTCCTAGGAATGTTATCGAAGGGATCATTTGAAAATATAAACACTTCCAGGGATTTACCGAAATTAAGTGTTTCATACATCGTTACATCATTGTTGATAATTATATCATTAATTATTAAAAATAACATTTTTCACATTAACAAATTGTGATTTCGGAAGTGTGGATCAATCTTCTCGTCCTTCGCATCAATCGGTACCCAAGAAGTAGGTCTGGGTTCCAAAAAGGTTGGTGACCCCTGATTTAGAGTCTTCAATGAACCTAACATGTTTTTGGAATGTGGGAGAAAAGCCAAGCATCCACAGGGAAAATATGTAAACGCCACACTGGAAGACAGAAGCCCGGATTTGAACCCCCAACTTCAGAACTTTGAGCCGGATGTGCTAACCACGCGAATAGTGTATTGACAACATGCGCACCAGCCAATCTCAATTCTGGCTTGAAGTGGATAAAATAGATTTCACTCAATAAAATTAAATTAAAATTTTAAAAACTTTTATATTGTGTGTTGTTTTTGCAATGCATTTTTTAAACAGTTATTCTGTCTATTAATATGATTAATAACCAACAAAATTGGAGACTGGTCATTTCTTTCTAAGTGAGCAAACTTACAAATTCAGCAGGAGATCAAATTATTATTTTCCAAAAGCAGGTGATGCATGTTTGATTTACCTCCTGATTTGGTCTCCTGGTTTTTCTGAAAGCAGAGCACAGGGTTTGGTGTTTTGTATTTATTTATATATTTTGGGTTTTTTTTGCGTTGAAATACAAGGAGAAAAAACACCAGAGGAGACTCCCATACCTTGTCGGTGAAAAAGGAGCTGCTGAACGGGAACGACAGAGCCTGCAAACAAAATGAGGTTCTAAGTATTTGGTTTGGCCTCCGTCGCCGGCTGTGTGGTGTGCGTGGGGTGATATTTTCTCCATCGTTACCTCATCATGGGAGGAGACCGCATCAAAGACGAAGCCTGAGCAACCTGGGGTGCTGGGATTTGAGCTGAGTGAGAACACGAAGGCTGGAGATTTGCTATCAGACAGCCCCTGAACTGGGGACTGAGTCGGGCTGAAGCTAAAGTGAACACACACACATTCACCATTTTAGGTTCTTGTTTTGATCAGGATTTGCCAAATGAAACCTACTTAAAGTTGAATGTTGGCGTTCCAGGCACAGGGGAGGACTGAGGTTTTGTTTGTTCACACTGCAGTGGCGGAAGAGCAGCGTGTTCCTGTGGTGCCAGCTCCTCTTCCTCCCCTGGACCGCCTTCCTCCGTTTGCTCGCGTGCCGCCTCCTCTTCCTCCGACACAGTCGACTGCTTTGCCTGTCAACAACAACACCGTATAGAAAGTAAAATGGACGCTACCCTACAAAAATCTTTGGCCAACACCTAAAAGAGCAAATAGAAGAACAAAAAAAAGTTTTAAATTTTAAAACCGCCGTATATATGGAGTTCATTTATTAAAATACACAGTATATTAGAGATTTCATATCTGTTGAATTATGTAAAATGTACAATTATTTTTCATTCAGCAATCATTTTAAGACAAAAACAACATAATACAGTCAAATGTTTTCAATTTTAAAAGGGCTGCAAGTAACGATTACTTTAATAATCGATTAATCTGCCGATTATTTTTTTTCAGGTGAATGATGAATCAGATTAAAAAATGTTTAAAATTCCATCACTTCAAATTGAAATTGCAGAAAATGCAAGAAATAAATAAATAGATAATTTAATTGCTGGTTTGGTTTGTAACATGTTAGAAAATAGCCCAAAAACGTTGATAATGCCCCCCCCCCCCTAAGAAAAAGGACAAACAGTCTGCTTTCATGGAGGACTACAAATTGGAGCAAATTTTTGTATTTCAGAAGTCAAAATGGTAGCCCGTCGCATTAATCAGTATCCAAAAGTAGCTCTCGGTTTCAAAAAGGTTGGTGATTTAACATATTATAATATAGGATGTTCATCCATCCATCCATTTTCTGAGCCGCTTCTCCTCACAAGGGTCGCGGGAGTGCCATAGCCTATCCCAACTATCATCGAGCAGGAGGCGGAATACAACCTGAACCGGTTGCCAGCCAATCGCAGGGCACATATAACCAAACAACCATTCGCACTCACATTCACACCTACTGGCAATTTAGAGTCTTCAATTAACCTCGCATGCATGTTTTTTGGATGTGGGAGGAAAGCGGAGTGCCCGGAGAAAACCCACGCAGGCACGGGGAGAACATGCAAACTCTACACAGGCGGGGCCGGGGATTGAACCCTGGTCCTCAGAACTGTGAGGCAGACCCTCTAACCAGTCGTCCACCGTGCCACCTAATTGGATGTTGTTTTGTCATTTATAATGCCAAATGTTCAAAAATGTAAATTGAAAATTTTAATTTAATATTTATTAAAAAATGGTTAACAGTAAATTTTACAATGATATAAAACATTTAACATCCACTTAATTTATAATTATTATTATTCAATATTCTTTTAGAAATTATTTGAAATACTTTATCTCACTAATTGTTTTCATTAATTTCAGTAGCTATTTTGAGAAAACAAATAAAAAGTAAAACATCTTAATTTATTTTTTTTACATTTAATTTATTACACAATTCAAAGCTATTTTATTAGTAATTAATGCGTAATATTTTAACATCACTTATCAATTTCAGGTATATTATAAAAATGACTTATTTTTTCCTCATATTAATTTTTAAAACTATAAATACAAAACTTAATTAAAATATTTTAAGTGCTTGCTCTACTGAGATGTGGTCACAATAGCATTGTAAAAACGACTAATCTAATGGTGCTCCAAGACTTGCGCACCGGCCACTACATTAGGTACACTTTCACAATCCAAACATCTTGTTTTTTCCTTTCTCCAAAATGATTATTACTATCCTCATAAAAATGTATCAAGTTGGCTGGGTGGATTCTGTTGGAATTACTTGGCTTAATGGTCCCATCTCCTTGTCCTCCTCACCCTCACTGGACATCTCATCTGGTCCACGATGATCTAAAAACATATTTAGCACTCGGGTTTGACTGTGCATGCGAACCGGGCAAAATGTGTCATTCTACAGCCGTGTGCTTACCTTCTGCTCTCACATGTTGCTCACTGCTTCTTGTTTCATCAGCACTGCAGAAGAATGATTCATGGGCCTCACTTTGCGCATCCATTTCCTCGGGGTTCCCGTCCGCAGAGGTTTGCGGACTGCTCAGACACCTCTTTGTTTGTCACATTGAGTCGAAACAAGACAGAAGGATGATGTATGATGACGTTCTTACCGGACGCGCCGCAGTCTCACCTTTGTCTCATTCACATTCACAGCAGAGATGACAGGCAGGGATTCCATCACAGGTGAACTCTCCATTTCCATGTCTGCTTTTGTGCACTCCAGATGAAGGTCACTAGAGGGGGGAATAGAAAAAAATAGCTGATATGATATACAGTGGATATAAAAAAGAAAATTACACACCCCTGTTCAAATGCCAGTTTTTCTTTTGTGATATATAAAATGAAACCAGGGTAAATAATTTATAAACATTTTCCAACATTAAAGTGACCTATAACCTGTACAACACAATTTTGAAAAAAATGAAGGGTCTGTTTTTCTTCTGCTGGAACTTAGTCAAAGGGAAGGGAATTAATTATAACAGCTCTGAATTGCAGTCAGCGTTAGCAGAAAACCTTCAGGCTTCTGCTAGACAGCAAAAAAAAATGTTAGGAAAAGGCTACAAGAACAGCTGAAATGTATTTGGGGTTCTCCAGAGGCACTTTAAATGGGGGCAGGTGTGTGCTGAATTCCATTTTACATGAGTTACAATGTGACTGGTTGATTCTGAAAATAGTCACATCCCCAGCTCGAAGAGGGTGTGCACACTTGTGCAACCCCATTATCTTAGTGTTTTATTTTTATTTCCGCTCTCAAGAAGATTCAATTTTTTCAATTGAGTTGTAAAGGTTATAGGTCACATTAATTGTTGAACAAGTTTTGAACTCAATTATGTTTTTTATATATCATAAAAACCTGGCATTTAAACAGGGGGGGGTGTAGACTTTTTTTATATCCACTGTAATTGTCACTAATCTACTTTCTGTGTAAGTATACAGTGAAAATACCTGTCAGGTCCTTTCTCTGAGGAGGAACAAGGAGCACCAGAATCTGCGAAATCAAACATTTCAATCTTTAAATGCTCAATTCACTGCAATACAGCTGTAAAGCTTCAAACTTACAATGGTATACTAACGACACACTGAAATAAGCAATAATATCAAGAAAAAGTCGAGAACTACATTTCCCAGCTGATCTATTGCTAATTTCATTTACTGCGGGGGTCAGGGGGAGGGGGTTACGTTCTGGAACGTAACTATTGGCTGCACATGTTCATTACCAGTGATGTAGGCCCCGCCTCCTTCCTTGGCATTCACTGTCACATCATCTTGAGAGGCCATGAGTGGGCTCTCCGTGTCGTCATTTTGCGCTTGCAGCTTTTGCGCAAACGGCTTTTGATGTTCCTGAAACAGCTTCTTGTAGCTGGCAATCTTTTCTTCGAAAACTTCCCTAGGTAAGTTAGAGATAAAGAGGGGAAAGATATGCAATATAAATTCCCAAAATAATTCGCTAAACAAACAATTGCCAGACTCACTTGTCATTGCTGTAACTGGCTTTCACACTCTCCAGTTCTGCTTTCAAAGTGTGCTTATACTGCAGAAGTAAGCCCTGAGTCACCTTCATGCTAGGAGGGAGAAAAAGCAGTTACATAATAAATATATCACAGTGATCATTTAGCACTATTTCGGGCTGGGCACGATGGCCGCAAAATAAAATCTCCTTGTTTTCACAAAATTCTGGTTTCCTATTTGAATCACTTTACCCCCATTTACATAAAGAAAATACAAATTATAATGACTTCATTCAAAACAAGTTTAGCTTTTTTTTTTTTTCCTTTCTAAGATTTTCTTTATTTTGCCTGATATAGAAAACAAGATTTGAAACAGTTTTTTTCCCAAGCATTAACTTGCATCAACTTCCACAGAAGTAGTAGTGATAAAAACAAAAGTCTTGCAGATAATGTGAAATTCAGTGCTTCCGCTTGAAAAAAAATTCCTTATGTCAAAACATGTACAATGAATATAAAAAGTCTAACGCCCCTGCTTAAATGCCACATTTTTTGTGCTATGAGACCAAAATAATTTGAATTCATCTGGGAGGGGCTCAGAGTAGAGCCGCTGCTCCTCCACATCGAGAGGAGTCAGATGAGGTGGCTCGGGCATCTGATGAGGATGCCTCCTGGATGCCTCCCTGGTGAGGTGTTCTGGGCAAGTCTCACCAGGAGGAGACCCAGGACATCCCCAGCCACTTCATCCCAGCTGGAGGAAGTGGCTGGGGAGACTGGGATGAAGTGGCTGGGGAGAGCGAAGTCTGGGCTTCCCTGCTAAAGCTACTGTCCCCGTGACCCGACCTCGGATAAGCGGAAGAAAATGGATGGATGGATGGATATTTAAGTCGAGTTAAAGCGACACCATTTGAAATGTCATCTGAATTTTGACGCGTCGACTTAGAGAACCCCTCGTAATTTTGGCCCGTACGAGCTTATTGTTTATTTCATAACTGAAACTTGTCAGTCAATCGGAGAAGGGGCTCCCCGAGTAGCAGACGAAATGAATGTGTCCAGGAGATATGTTGAGAAATAATGAAGTTATACTGTTTTTCTCTAGACCAGATTTTCGATACGTGATATCACACAAAAATGTTCCCCAAAAAGGCCATTTTTACCCACACAAAAAAACTAAAATTTCATCGGAACCCACCATCCGATTTTCAAGATTCTTACTGCATTGTACTCGGGTTGAAGTTGTCATTGCAACCAGCCTCTGCATTTTGACAGACTATCCTTTTTGTGAACTCTTGTCCAATTGCTACTAATATAATGTAGTCATACCTTTTTGCGACTGCCCGGTTGTGTTTCAAAGTGTTGCGTTTCATGTCCGTATCCTCTTCCAATGCCTTGATAAGTGCGCGTGTTGTTTCAATGCAAGTCCTCCTCTCTGCAATGTCAGCTTTATAAACTGTGGCCACATGCAACAAGCCAAAGTTAATGACACAGGATAAGAAACTGAATGGGTGCCTTTTAGTTTATTTCAAAACGGCCGAATTACATTTTAAAATAACAACTTTAAAGCGTTACCTTCTACTGCTCGATCAATGTCATTCTTCTTCTGAGAAAGCTCACGAATTACAATGACTACACAAAGAAAAATAAAGATACAGTCATATAAGGCTTTTCAATTCAGCACAGCGTAGCTGTTTGCCAATTAGATCAATCTGTGCCAATGTCAACTGAAGGTAACCACGTTAGCTTAAACCGATCTTAACTTATCTTTAATAGCAGACAAAACATGAAGTAAAAGGATGAATTTGATTCACATTGTAATAAAATGACTTACCTAACCGGCAGAGGAGGCTATCAATGGCTCTGAGCGTATTTTGATAGGCCATATTAGTTTCAGTTACTTAAGCTTTAGCATTAGCTAATTAGCTTGACTTCTAATTGCTGTTTACTGACGCCATTTTTTTGGCTCAGATGACCTAGAGTTAATTCACAATGTATTGGATTAATTACGAGCCTAATTTACTAACTAACTGGTCGTTATTTTAAAAATCTACGCTTTTTACACCGCAAATTATTGAAGAGTCAATTACACGTTTTCAAGCTCAGACGTTTGTTGTAGCAGCGAGGTTAGTTTACGTAAAGAGAGTTTATGTAAATTCACCGGGTAATGAAGAACCGAATTTCATCTCGCATTTTTTATACATTGAAATAGTTTTGACTCAATCACTATTCTAGTTAAAAGACTGTTGTTTTTATATTGGAAGAATTGGCGTATTTTCGTTACGTTTGACTGAAGTAAGGGCGGGGCTTAAGTGCTACTGTATTCTCGTAAACGTTTTACGTAACGCATCTGTCCACACGCCCGCTAGAACCCTGTGGCTAGAGCTATTCTGAAAATAACTTTACGTAAGGCGTCGGTCTGGCGGTGCGAGTCATTTTGGCGTAACCCATCTGTACAGCTCAATGTGTGATGTGGTCGCTTGCCGCTAAGTGCGACACAAATATCGGGTTTTATCTTTTAAATTATTGCAATTCTACCGAATGCTGGCGTAGCTCCGTTAAGGTAAGAGTTACTATCGGTTGTCGTGCGTACGGGAGTGACTTGTCGTACGTCGGCTGTCGGAAGACAAAAGAGCGGACATGGGTGTGATTTAAATGGGAGGAGAATGGCTTACATTGTCAGTTTAATTTCTTCATTTGTGGTTAAAATGTTCACCGGAACCGCGCAGCTCAACAAAAACGCTTCTCTAACGAAACTACACAGCTTGTGTTATGATACATTAACTTGACGAAACCAATGGAAATCCCAAACATTTTCTGTCAAATCGATCACACATTGTTTATTCGATACTGTATATATATATCTCTCTATATATATATCTATTAAACATATACAGTATATGCATTGTGTTTTTTATAAGCTAACATCAGCACATGCATGGACGCACACAGAATGTAGGTCACCATCGTTGTGCACATGTGATTCATGTTGTGGCTTGAAATAGAAAAATTGTGGATTTTTTTAATCCCTCTCCCTCGACTTGTGTTTATGTCATCCATCCAGTCGCTTCCTGCCTGAACGTAATGAGTGGACAATAGTCCTCATTCAATATAGTCTTCATAGAGTTGACTATATAGGCCAGCTGCAAGGATGACCCATGTGGAGGAGTCTCCGACCGAAGGAGAAGGCAGTCCCCAGATCATCTCCCTCGGGTCAGAATCGTCGACGAACCACGTAGATGACGGAGACGTGGGACCGTCCGTGAGGAGAAAGAGGAGGAGAAAACGAGAGCAGCGTCCCGAGTCCGTCATCGTCTATCGCTGCGACATGGCGCGAGGCCCCGGTGAGGACCAAGGAGGCGAAGAAGAGGGAGCTGAGAGGAGCACTGAGGAGGGAGCCAAGTTCCTCTGTACACCCACAAATGAAGGTGAGTCATCTTCGTCTCATTTTAGAGCATCAACGTTACGTACTTTTGCACAATCCAACAGAAGCATTTAACAAAAAAAATCAGCTTTTTCTAATACACATAAGACCTCCACCGAAGAAAAACTGAATTTTGAGAACATCACCAATATCCATCCGCATCTGACCAAATTTTGTGATTTTAAAGTGGACATATTTCGCAATATTTTTGTTAATACCCAAAGATTCAAGACTTAAAGGTCTGTGGTTCGAGTAGTATTGGTGGTACACGGGCTCTCTCTAGTGGTACGCTATATCATCACTGAATAAAATACAAATCCTGTGATTGGCTGGCGACCAGTTTCAGGTGTACCCCGCCTCTCGCCCGGAGATAGTTGGGATAGGCTCCAGCACGCCTGCGACCCTAGTGAGGATAAGCGGTATGGAAAATGAATGAATGAATGAATAAAATGCAAATCAACTTAATAATTTTTAAAACACCAAATACAATCAAACATGTTTGAATGAAGCTTGTACTCTAGCTATGCATACAGCCTGATAAACCTTTTTGTCTATCTAGTACAGTAAAATGTTTTTAAGTACAGTTCGTTTGTATTTAACTTTCAGGTACAGTGCAATACACGTCCATTTGATCTTAAGAATTGTTTTTTTTAAACAAATAAGTACAAATTTGATTTAACATTTATGTGCAGTACATTTAATTGGATCCTTATTTAAGTGCAGTGTTCATGTTCAAATGTTGGTCATTATGGTGGTACTTGGAGAGTTACAGTAAGTCTTCTTTTAGGTGGGACTTGATGTAAAATGTTTGAGAACCGCTGATCTAGTAGATCTCTTTACCTCTATCTGCTCCACAGACGGAGGCTGGAGCCTTCCTCCAGACAGCCGCTACGTAACCTTGACGGGCACCATCACGCGGGGCAAGAAGAAAGGCCAGGTGGTGGACATCCATGTGACCATGACGGAGAAAGAGCTCCGCGAGCTGGCCAAGTCCAGGGAGCGTCTCGACGCCGAGTGCGAGGCCGGGGAGGACTCCAAGCGGTCATGCAGCCTGGGTGTGTGCCGGGGGCCTCACGTTGTCCTGTGGAGCATCTCCTGCGCCCCTGTGGTCTTCCTGCTCTCCTTCATCACGTCCTTCTACTATGGCACTCTGACCTGGTACAACGTCTTCCTGGTGTACAACGAGGAGCGGACGTTCTGGCACAAAATCACCATCTGCCCTTTCCTTATCATCTTCTACCCCGTGCTCATCATGCCCGTGGCGCTGTCCCTGGCGCTATACTCAGCCGTGGTGCAGGTGTCTTGGGCCTTCAGCCGGTGGTGGCATGCCGTGAGGGACCTGGAGAAGGGATTCTGCGGCTGGGCCTGCGGGAAGATGGGCCTGGAGGACTGCTCCCCTTACAGCATCATCGAGCTGCTCGACTCCGACACCGTCTCGAGCACGCTGCAGAGCAAAGCCCCCAGGGAACTCGCCCAGACGTCGTCGGTGTGAAACTGGATGGAACCAGTTCACGTGCTGGATAGGCGTAAACAAGTGCAATGAAGAAGACAGAGTGCTACCTTTGATAACGTCATGAACAGCAAAAACGACAATAGATACAATACTGTGCAATCGTCTTGGGCTTCCATTAGATATGTCACGCGGGTGAGCTTGAGTTGATCCCGGCTGACTTTGAGCAAGAGGCGGAGTACAACCTGGACTAGTCGTCAGTCAATTGCAAGCACCAAATAGACAAACTGACAAACTTATGAACAATTTAATTTAGAATCTTTAATGAAGCAGACGTGCAGACCACTATCACACCGTGTTGTCCTATAATAACCATATATACCACATTTCTGCATACAGTCAAAGAAAGTACCATTTAGTACCATTGCATTTATTACTCCTCTGGCTTTTATTTAATAAGTTATTAATTAGATTATTAAATATATATATTCTAATACCTCCACAGATAAACTGTTGAAGTATCATAACATATGTCCCAAAATATATTATCCAAAATAGACAGTGCTGTATTATATTTACAGTTATTTGTATTCACATATATTTTAATTATTGTTCATTATTTTATTTACATATTACATTTATAATAATACATTATCCATCATCAATTCTCTGAACTGCCAGTATCAAAATAATTCCTTTTTAAAATTACTCTAAATTATGAGAGCCACCAATTGGCATCAGCTTTTTTTTTTTTTTTTTTTTTTGAGAGAGGGTAAAAAGAGGCATCTTATTGCTCAAGTGGACACAACCAGTGATTAATTAAAACACGACATCAATTAGAGTGGAGGCTACTATTTAAGGAAATATGGTCCACTTGTCCATTGTCTAAAACATGTCCGCCTTTTTTTATTATTCCTAGTCAGATTCTCACCAAAATCAAACTTCTTCTTTGGCACATGCACCACCCCTTAGCAAAATTTGGTGCGCAACTATCGACTGTTTCACGTTGTCAGTGTGACTTCTGTGAAAATGGGACTAAATCAACAAGCTAGTCGTGGACTTTTGCACACTATTGTATGTTTCTAGTATTCACAAACACGTCTCTGATTCACAATTATTTCATGAAAAAGTTTACTTAACGTATCACCATTAGTCACTTTTCTCTGGACTATCGTTACACTATTTCCCTTTTATGCTGACTTAAAATGTTTTCCGACGCCAAGGTTTTTCACTCTCAACTGTATGGAAGTGTTTGTATTTATAATCAATTCACACCACTGTCCACTGTTTTTTTTTCTGAGTTTTAAAAGTCTGTGAGACGTCTCACCTCTGTGTTCACTGTAAGCATTCATTACGCAGGCTGTCTGTTATCTTGAACTGTTTCACGTTCACATCATTGTAATTGAAATTCTCCCAGTGAGAATCCTTTGTTACATTTTCTATGTGTTGAATGTTTGTTTAATTTATTGTAATACATGTATTTAAGTGTAGATACAAGTGTTGAAGATATTTGTTTTATACTGAGATTTTTTTTTCTGAATTTTCTATTTGTTGTGATTTGAACATTGCACACGTGTATGATAAGTATGACCTCAAAACAGTGAACATGTAATGTCATGTTTTTCAGACGGCCAGGTAATTGGAACTTTTTGCATCCTATGTTATATATTCAGCATGGAAAACGGTTTGACAAATAAAAAGATAAACTTGTTGCATGACAACTCTATGACTATTATTCATTTACATGGGTGTGCTTTTTATTTTATTGCTGCTGTGCTCCGCATTTTCTATCCATTTTCTATAGCTCTTGTTCACCCTGGACTGGTCGCCGGTCAGTCACAGGGTACATATTATAGACAAAGATCAATTTCACACTCACACCAATGGACAATTTAAAGTCTTAAATTAATCTAACATGCATGCGTTTGGAATGTGTGACTGTGCCCTCACAATTCTGAGGTTCCAGCCCGGAACCTCAGAAGTGTTAGACAAATGTGCTAACCACTATTTCAGCGTACTCTCAACTCAACTTTATTTTACAATAAAATAAAGTAAAGTATAACAATAATAATAATAATATAAAAATCCAAAACCTTCACTTTGAGATAAGCACTGTCATACTAACCTGCCCCAAAAATAAAACAGAATGAATACTTCCAGTTATTCAGTGTTGTCCTAATTACCTAAAATACGTAAACGTATTTATAAAATAAAATGGATACAAACAAATAGAATATTTAATTGTACGAAATTATAATACGAAAATAACAAAACGAACCACCTTCAAAATCGTGGAACTATTTTATATTACAATACATTAAATAAGGAAGTGAGCGCTTTTTCACCCGGACGTTTAATCAGGTGACACAGAGGCTCTCAAGGAGGGAAACAAAAATGTCCAAAGTAAGTACACTTATATTTAATGGCGGCTCGTAACTTTTAAACACGTTTCTGCTAACAGTTTTCTACTGTACTGCATTTTATTTTGGATCCGTAATTCACCGTGTCGTTCATGAAGTGAAAAGGCATGTTGGGACATGTCTAAAGGGGCAAGCTGAAGATGATAGTAATAATTAGTAATAATTATTAGTAATAATTCACTGGACTGTAATAAAATGGCCAACATAATAACATATTTGTTTGTGTTTCTGTATGTGCACTGCAGTCGTTTCATGTGCTGTGCATGGATGTTGGCTTTTCCATGTCCAACTCGGCACCAGGTGAAGACTCTCCATTTGAACTAGCCAAACAAGTCATTCAGAAGTTTGTCCAACGTCAGGTAAGCTCGAATACATTAAACCGCAAAATGTATTTATTCATTCAGTACGGAGGAATACTAGTGGTCGTGTTAAGTACACACTGAAAAGAAAAAGGAAACGTACACAAAATGGAAGTCGTAATCTCAATAGAATATAGCTGTATATTTTTGATAAAAAAGATTAACGATAAACGATTACTTTCAACAATATTTGACTTTAATTTCGAAGAGATTTTTCTTCTCATAATATTATGACTTTAATCTAGAAAACATGACGTTTTACTTAAATACAACTATTTTTGTTATATTGCAATTAAAAATATACATCTTTTCTTACAAAAATATATGACTTTATTCGTGTAATATTGCAATTTTAATTTAAAAAATAGCTTTTTTTCTCAAAACTTTGACATTCTCATAGAATTACACCTTTAAACTTGAAAATATACAACTTTCGTTCAGTTTTTCATATTACGTGTAGCAAAATATTTCACTTACATCTGGAAAATTAATATACATATTTTATTTAATTAAATTTATTCTCGTAATATTAAAACTTTAATCTTGAAAATATACTACTCTATCTCAAATATCCCACTTTTTTTCCCTCCAAAATATACAACTTTATTCTTGTAAAATTGTGACTTTAATCTAGAAATTAGCTACTTTATTGTCTAGAAAAACCAAAACAATACAACTTGATTCTCGTATGATTACAACTTAAATTTTGTAGTGTAATAATTTTTTTTTATTTTCAGAGTTTTAGAATTAACTAGTAATTTAGCATACAGAGCACATGTCATTGTTATTTGTTTTCCCAGGTGTTTGCCGAGGTAAAGGATGAATTGGCTTTGGTTCTGTTTGGGACAGACTCGACCAAGAACTCTCTGGCTCAAGATGGCCAGTACCAGAACATCACTGTGCATCGCAACCTGATGGTACCTGACTTTGAGCTCTTGGAGGAGATTGAGAATCAGGTCCACCCAGAGAATCAACAGGGAGATTGTATCCTTTGCTTTCACTTTACACTTATGAAAAATAAAATAACTATATAATGACATTAAAAGAGACATGTCTCCTTTAACTGTTGTCAAAAGGGTTGGATGCTCTTGTGGTTTGCATGGATCTTCTTCAAACAGGAATAAAGTAAGTTATTTATTTATTTATTTTTTTTAAATCTGATAACTCTTGTGCACTTGTGTCACATAATTTTTTATATTTTTTTTAAGGGGAAAACGTTATGATCGACTTAACATCTATTTCCTGAGTGACCTCAGTGTTGAAGCAAATTCGGAGCAGCTGGATGTCATTGTTGAAAACCTGAAACAAGCTAACATTACGCTGCAGTTCTTGTAAGTTCCAACATCAAGTTTCCTCATATAAGAGCCACCGCTCTATCAGATGCCGCTTGAATAATTAATTACCGCCCCCCGTTTTCACCTCAGGAGAAAAATAACAGGTGCTCCCACTATATACTGGCGCAGTAATAATCTTTACTATGGCTGGTACTGCCATGTGTCGCAGGAGACGTCATTACGACAACACGCATCACCGGGATAGTAGGAGATAGTTGCATGGCAAAAGCTGTAAAACATTTGACCACAAACAAAAGAGGATCTTCTGTGAGAAACCCATAAGCGACAAAGGCCCAGAATACAATATGTTATCATAATTCTATATTAAATTGTATAATGATTTTAATTAAATTGTATATTTGAAAATCTTGCCCTTTACTTCCCACCGTAAAATACTTTATTCTCGTAATATTACAGCTTTTTACCTTAATAATATAATACTTTTTCTTGAAAGTATAAAAATATGTTCCCATATTGCAACTTTAGAATATGAATATACTGTATATACAACATTGTATCTTATATATTTTGTTCCCATTATAAATATGCACATCTACACATGAATACCTACCTGATACCTTAGCCCCAACTGATGCCTGGTACTGATTGTATTTGGAGATCTTAAGTCCCGTCGCACCCTGAGCCCTGTAGCCCAATGCCGCTTAAGTGGACCAGTGCCATAAAATTACAGTTAGCGAGTCTTTGCCGCACATCTGCAAATGCGCTGCAATGGAAAAACTGTAATATAGATTGTAAATGCACATTATTCTAAGAGTATTTTAAATGAGCTCCTGTGCAAGGGATGTTGTTTGTGTAACTTACAGTAAGTTCCTTGAATCTACTGTATCTTTCAACCTATTTTAAAGAAATGGTTCCATTCTTTGCATTTTGCAGTTTACCCTTTCCTGCTGAAGATGAATCAGTGGATGAAGCAGGTGATGCGAGCAGAGGAGGCCCCAGTGCACATGGCTTGGGCAAAGGCCTGTCCGGGGAACAGAGGAGTGGACTGGACATGGTCAAACACATCATGCTCAGCTTGGATGAGCAGGATGGTCTTGATCAGATTTACACACTCAGGTTAGAAGGCCTTTTGGTCTCTTTGAAGGAAACATAACAACATATTTTTTTCCCCCCAATTTAAAACGTCTGGGATAGTCTGCATTCAGAATGTGTTACACTTTACACACACAATTTCTTGTCTCTCTGAAATTAGCCCTATTTTGGGGGTCAGCCTTGTTTCATGCAAGTGAGCAACATTTTTTTTTTCACCATGAAATATCCCATTGAGATTAAAAACCTCTTTTTCAAGGGAGTCTTGGAGGCAGCAGCAAAAACAAAACGGGTACATATTTTCATAGCTACAACACGGAAGTTAAAAAAGTTCACATTCTGGAAATGGTCTCAAAAACTCTCCATTTGGATTTAAGTGTTCAAAGGAATGAAATAATCTTCCAGTCTTTCTATAGTCTATTCCATCCATAAGGAGCAGAGTAAACAAAAGCCCTTTTACCCAACTCTGTACAAGCATAAGGGACAGAAAGCAACACTGAAGAGAATAGGATTCATAATTTCTTTGATTAATTAAGACCCCTATTTCACTGGTGGAGACTCTGGGACCCGGGAGACCAAAATATTGCTTGCGCGCTCACCGGAAAGGTGTCTGGGAGATATCGCCAGACGACGTAACAACCAGTTCACCTGGAAGTCGTTGATATAGGCCTATATTCAGTATATATATTCTTTAAATAAATATACAATGTATACAGTGTGTGTACGTGCTATGTGCGTGTTCCTCGCTCACCGGGACAGTCCTCTGATGAGGAAGATGCTTTAACCTCCATTAAATCCAAAATATTGGGGCGATTGTTATGATATTTTTTGAGGTTGAAGTGGGCATAGGTAGAGATGTCCATGTGAATTTTGGTGATGATTGCTCACAGTTTTGTGACATTAAGCTCCGTAAAAGTATTTCTCTATAGTGGGCATATAGAAGAATCGCCAAAAGGTCTCCAAATCGAACATGTCCGAGACTCCTTGGCGACCCGGCTAGTCTTCAGGAGACATCACGGAGACGTCTCAACAACCAGCAGAGACTCAAGTCACCATCAGGTCGCTAACTAGTCTCCGGGCCACCGAGAAAGGGGTCCAATCCACGCATCCAACAAGAATGAATGCAGCTCTGCCTACCTTTTGACTTTGATATTAAAGCAGCAGCTTCGCACCTGTGAGGGATGTGGGTGTTTCTGCATGATAGTGTTTCACACAGTGTGGTGCAGCCAAATGTTTGAAAGTGGCCCTGGATCTTCGCCCACCCTAGATGATCCTGTCATGCGGCAAAACTCTGTGTGAGGGTGGTTATTACGTCAATTAGCCCCAGAGCTACGGAGCAGTGGAGTGGAAGTGCCGTTCTGGTCGCTCACAGACATGTATTCAGAAATAGGCAGCTCACAGATTTACTTGGTTTTATTATTTCACACTTGATGAGTGAGCAGGCACTCCAGAGATCCCTTTTCCTCCTTAAATGAGAAGAATATCATTGGTTTAATACGTCTTAAAGTGTTTTTCTTCCCATGTGCACAACTCGCAGGAATGCTATTGAGGGGCTGTGTATGTTCAAGCAAATCGAGAGAAGACCCATGGCGTGGCCCTGTCAGCTGACCATCGGCAGCTCTCTGTCCATCCGCATCGTTGGCTACAAAGCTGTACGTGGTTTGACAAGCACGTTGCATGAATGCACACTCACAAACCAACACATGAGGTACACCTGCATAATCTAATGTGCTACAGTGAAAACAAAAAAAATGCCTCACACAATTGCAAATCAATAGTATTGGTCTGTCCTCACTTCGACTGTTATTTTTATGAAATATTAACCAATTTAAAGTGGTGAAACTAACTTGAGAACAAATCTGTAAACGCTCTTGAATGCTTAAAATGTCAGAGAAGCGTTGTAAAACTCTCATCTATTTCCTCGTTCTGTGGTATAATTGTCACCTATATTGAAAGTCTGGATTTTTTTTTCTTCCAATGACAAGTGAAAATAGTGAGGTAAGAAACATTTGAGTAGACTTTTTTCGTAAAATCGATTGCTGTATTGCTTCATTGCAAAAGTAAGCCGGATGAGCCATATTGAGGTAAGTGTGTGCTGATTCATTTCTGCCTATATGCTCATGTTAAGTGAGCATATTGCTATATCGATTGCATCGCTCCTGGCTCTAAGACTTTTGAAAAACAATTTGGGGAAGATAAAATAAGTGTTTGCTTTTATGAAGTTAAAGCATTTTTGTATGGTTGGTGGCGTCGTGCGACAGCAGCAGACTTTGAAGGCTGCGGCTGGAGCCGTGTTCGTACCATTAATGACAGCGTAATAAATTAAAGATAAAAAATATATATATATATATATATATATATATATATATACTTACCATATTAAATGCGCTATTGAGTTTAATTTTGAGATGGTGTTTCCATGTGAGTGTGCAATGGTATATCATAGCAACATAAGGTATAATACCAACTTGAACAAAGCGGTGTTTGGAAACTCAGGCAAAACAACTTTTTTTTTTTTTTTTCCTGAAAGTTGGGGGATTTCGCCCAACAGAGACGATATGTAAAATATGAGTAAATACTGCCACTTTATAGTGTAGTAGATTCCTTTGTTCACACTGGCTACGCAGCAAATTTGGTCTTGAGTTTTGTCGCTGACATCACACTAAGACATGACGATGTAAACAGTACTGTGCGTTCCCAGGGCAATTAGTTATACGGCAATTGCTCCAAAACATTGACATTATTGCAAATGACTGCCAGTTTAAATATCAATATGCAACACTTCTATAAATATCAATATACAACACTTCTATAAATATCAGCAAGTGTTTACATTTTCAGATGATCACTTCTACAACATTTATAGTAAGTCACAATGTCCCATCACCGGTGAGCTATTTCTAGAACAGACCCGTGGGCTACTCATGTGGTCCTTGGGGATACTTATGATACCCGTGGCCACCTTGTTGGTAACCTCCTGCTGTAGGTGCTCTACAACTGTGTTCATGCTATATTGTGACCTTTTTCTAAATGGAAGTCACCCTCCTTTTATGAGTCCCGCTTGTGTCTGCCAGGTGACCGAGGAGAAACTAAAGAAAACATGGCTCACGGTGGACGCTCAAAGCAACGAGAGAGACCATGTGGGGAGAGAGACCGTCTACTGTCTGGATGACGACAATGAGACAGAGGTGCAGAAGGACGACCTCGTCCAAGGTAACTACATTCCGCCAAGGTTCTGTTACCGCTTTTCAGAGCATGTAAGGCTATACATTTAACCATAATGCTTCCAGAATTATGGCCATACTCAACATATTTTAAATAGATGTATCCATAAATGTCCTGCAATTGGCCTCTCGCCCAATGTCAGCTGAGATCAGCTCCAGCTCATCCGCAGCCCCTAATGGGGACACTGAAGTAGTATCCATATAATGTTTTCTTTCATTGTATGTGACTTTTTCATGATCATCATTATGTTAGCTGATTGGCTGAAAGAAATCACATGGTTCTACTGCTTTATAGTGAGTTACTCTATGTGGCATGCTTTTTACCAGCTAGGATTCCTTGCTCAGTCGGCCGAGCAACAAAGTGGTAAAACCATTTGAAAACCAACACTAGACAGTAGGCACCTCTCAGTCGGTGTCAATAGGTTTTAAATAAAAATCATTAAAATAACATCTTAATTTGTCACTTGGGGGCAAATTGAGATGGACAGTTGCTCTGAATAAACCATGCAACTGCAAAGAAAAAACAGTTCTCTGTGAGGGTCGATGACAAAGAAAATTAAATTAAAATGTATATAGTAACTATGGTTAAAATGAGTGACCTGAGGATTAATTTGATGAATTAACTGACTAAATCCTTGAAGTCAATTGCACAATGGAAAAAAATATTTTACATGCACATCCTATAGATACAGTAATACTACAGGTTATACAGAATCATAAACTTTGGTGTGCTAGGATCATATCTCTCTAACCAAACCCCTCTAAACGGCTGGTGTGCTTGTTTTGTGTTACCAGGTTTTTGCTATGGGAGTGACATTGTTCCCTTCTCCAAAGTGGATCAAGAGCAGATGAAATACAAACACGATGGGAAGTGCTTTGCTGTTTTAGGCTTTACCAACCAAAACCTGGTACTGTGCTATTTTATTTTATTCATTTATTGTGATGTCTGTACATGTTCAGTGTTCATGTTTCCGGCATGCCTGCAGGTTCCTCGCCACTCCTTCATGGGAATTCAGGCCATCAAGATCTTTTCTCCAGACGACGATGAGGTTAGATCAATAGCAGAGTTTGTAAAATGAACGCTGGCTTTGTATCAATACCGATCGCTATTTCCTGGACTCAGCACGCGGGGGTGGCGCTATCCGCTCTCGTCCGGGCGCTGGATGAGCTCAAAATGGTGGCCATTGTTCGTTACGCCTACGACCGGCGATGCAACCCTCAAATAGGAGCAGCTTTCCCTTGCATCAAGATGAACTACGAGGTGACATCTAAACACCTTCTTAACACCATTATTGTAGTATATTATCCATCCATTCATTTTCTACAGCACTTGTCCTCACTAGGGTTGCAGCTGAGCTGGAGCCTATCACAGCTGACTTTGGGTCTGTTTGTGTTATCGTATTATTTTTACTCATGAGGAAGGTAACAAAGAGTGACAGTTTTCATGAAAAATGGTGTTTTCCAAAAATTCGCCATAGGACGAATGTCAAAATCAAAAAAATGTTTTGGTCTTAAGTGAATAATTTTTGTAAACGCCTGTAAGTATAAGATCACATTTTAAAATTGAATAATGTTGTTTTCATGTATTATTTTGTTTAATTGTTTTTTCTATTTCATTTATTCTCATTCTATTTGAACACAGTATTGTACATTTTTAGATTCAAGGCCTTGTTTTACATCTGTAAATTATTTTTAAAATAAATATTGCTACATTATCTTACAATGAGGTAAGAGAAGCTGTTCCTATAAAACAAAAAAACGTTTTACTTATATAAACCTAAGCAACTAAACCGAGAAAATTATGTAGCATGACCCCAATGCGATATTTCCATTCATTCCCATACAGCTAAGCTAACACATGTTGCTCTCCACAGTGTCTCATATATGTCCAGCTGCCCTTCATGGAAGACCTCCGACACTTCACATATGCTTCTCTGAACAGCAAGAAATTCATCCCCTCGGGTATTGTTCTTGTATATTGATGTCATCCTTTAATCTTAGTGCATACAGTATATGAATATTTTTACAAAGCTAAAAAAAAATTCCATTTAATTTGATATTACACTAGCCGCGATAGTAAAAATTGTTGAAAACCTCCCTGGCCTTGCCAATCAAATTTGAGATTACAGTGTATACACAGACACACAGCTGCAGGCTGTTGACTCTCTCATCGACTCCATGATGTTGGTGGAGAAAGATGAAGATGGAGAACTAAAGGACTTGGTTAAAGTCCACCACATTCCCAATCCAGAGTTCCAGCGGCTTTTCCAGGTACTCTCTTCGGTTCACATCAGCAGAATCAGAGTAGAAAGTCTAATTTCTTGCCTTCTCATTTCATACCTCGCATGCACAGTTTGTCAAGCTACAACTACCGCAAGGCATGAAATCTGTTCTCTTACTATACTTGTGTTTGCAGGAAATCTGGTCCATACTTTATGACCTATTACAAACACAAAATCTTGGCCATATTACAACCTTGTCGTCCACTTCATGACGAGTTTCACTTTTAACATACTCAAATGTGTGGTCTACTCCAATCTGTCCCAGTGCCTGCATCATCGAGCTGTCAGCCCCGGCACAGCCCTCCCCCCAATGGAGCCGTGGCTGAAGGCTGTACTGGACTGCCCAGATGTCATCAAGGAGCGTTGTCGAGCGCCACTACAGGAGGTGAAGAAGAGGTTTCCTCTCAAAGTGGTGGAGAAGAAGAAGACGCTGAAGACCAGCGCTCAGATATTTGGAAAAGAGTAAGTCTGGTGTTTTTGGAAAGCCAAATAGACAACAGTAGAACCTCCAAAATTCAGCACCTTTTTTCAACCAAACTATGCATCAAAAGTCACAAGATGTACTTTGAGGTCGAACCAGAGAGATGTCAGCATTTAACACACTTCAGTATAGTCCACAAGTGTGTTTAGCTTTTTCTCTTGCATTTTCTGTGATTCCCTCTACAGTAGGGTACCAGTGCCAAAGAGGAAAGTGAGCTGATAATCATAGTGGTATTTTGTTTAATAGCAAAGCGCTACACACATCTCTTTCTTGACTGCTTAGTACAATATTAAGTATATAAAGCTCGCTAACAGAGCGTGTTTGTACTTTATTTTTTAATCAACAATGTTTAGTATCAATTTCTTAAATATGGCACATAGTACAGCAACAAAACGTAATAAATTAGTACTTTATGTCCACAACGGGATTAATAGTTTCTACCTGCCTACCTAACCAACCAACCACAGCGAAGTGGCATTACTACCAGCAATACACATAAAATGTCATCGCCAATTACAGTAATGCTCCGCAAACATTTCTTCCTATGCATAAACAATACATGAACTGAAAAATATTTTTAAACAACAAGTCATACATTTGTAATACTTTTTAGCAATTGTTTTATTTGGACATAACAATTCCACATTAAATAGTGTGGTCCATGAAGTTGATACGAAATTTGCAATTCTCTCTCCATTTTTTGTTTGCCAGCAGTCATTAAAGGATTAGTAATCTTATTTTAGTTTAGTTTTATTGTAGTGGTGAGCTCTTTCCACTTGTATGAGTGTAAAGAATGTTAAAATGATACATAAAAAAATTCTGATACAATTAATAATGGGTTGATGGTGGCACTTTGATTGTGGAACTGCTTAGTTTTAATTTACGTTAAATATTTGATCGGAAAAAAATGTTGTTTTCATTTTGGGGATTTTTTTCAACTTCAGTTGTTCCACTGTAATATCAACGTTGTCTGCCACTGTGTTGAAGATGCATGTGTGGCCAAGGTTCTTCAATGTACTTTTCATGGTCTTCTACTTGAACCCCTTCCACTGTCAGTTCTGAAGAGCCAGATGACAAGAAGGCAAAGGGAGGCGCTGCAGAAGAGGAGGAGGAGTATAATCTGGCTGACATTTCTGAAGGCTCTGTTACTTCGGTAAAAAGATGACGGAGTGGTGGGGAGGGGCTGCTCTACGACTCACCATTTTCAACCTCATTCCTCCTTTAATCCAGGTCGGAAGTGTTAATCCTGCCCGTGATTTCCGCATCCTGATCAAGCAAAAAACGCTTACATTCCAAGGGGGTGAGGTCCAGTTTCTTCCATTGTTCACATTGTACAATAAGCTGTGATCATGACTAATGGGCAGCTATTGTAAATTCTGATTCTTTGTTTGGGTGTGATGACCCACTCACCCACCCAGCCTGCGAGCAGCTGACTCGCAGGATAGAGCAGTTGCTAGGCAACAAGAACACAGAGTACTACATGAAAAGCATCACCTGTATCCAGGCCTTCAGAGAGCAGTCGGTAAAGGTAAATAAACATTGACTATTTCCTCATTCCTCAGAACTTGAACCAATGCCAGTTATTGCTCAAATATGCAATTGCTAGTCAGTGTGCACTTTTGGCAAGTGTCTGAAGGATTTCAGAATGTTCCATATCTTTGGACGTGCAGCTGGGGAAGGCCGATCTGTACAATAGCTACCTCCAATCCCTGAAAGGAAGCATTCCAAACAGGGGGCTGGAAGTCTTCTGGGACCTGCTTGTTCAAGGTACGCAAAGCCTACCCATTCATTCTGCCCGGAGATGTCACAAAATTTCCACACTGTGTTTTCAGAATTGAGATAAATATGTAGCAATTGTACAGTCCCTGTTTAATAATTTTAGCAGCTTTTTGCTGCTGTTACAGGCTCCATATCTCTTATTGGCCAAGACGAGGTGGAAGGAAGCTCCGTGTCCAAAAATGAAGTCGCTCAGGTGACTCATGCTAACAATTTCACAGTGACCCTGACGTTGTCCTAATTTCTGACAAAGCTCTACTCTGTTGTCAGTTTCTGCTGGCTGACGAGAAAAAAGAAGAGCCAGTTGCGACAATGGCAGATGACACGGGAGATGTTGACGACTTGGTAATTTTTTTTCTTCACTTTTACTGCTAGGAAACATTAGGTCACTACTGTGTGAGTCAACCTCATTTAAAAACAATTTCCTGCGTATTTTGCATCAAGTCTCCCTGATGGTCCAGCCGTATTGCAGTCTCCAATATAAATTCCCAATCACACATCTTTTTTCCTTCTCCCTCTTCCTGTGCAGCTGGACAACATGTAAGAAAGAAGGCGATGGGAGCGTCTGCAGGAAAAATGCGAAGTATGCATCGTTGGGTCCTTCTGTCCATTTTTCCATCTCCCATATAGAGACCGTTGGGTACTTGGGAGGAATACTGTACCGAACACGACCTTAACCTGAGTGTAATGTTTTGTGGGGGTCTTGACAAAAGACAGGACACTGTATGTTTGTTTTAAATCTGATTTATTGTGTGTGTATAATGCACTTAGGGTTGCTACAGTTACAGACTGTACAGTGCACCAGGCGATGTGGTATGTTTGAATGCCAGATTAATTAACATTAGTAGCACCAATACTTGGTTCATGTCTCCTGTGTGGTTCCTCTTTAACATATCCACCGGATGAAATGGTGAAGCATGCCTGACTGCCACTGGGACCAGTGTTTTCCTTTGAATATGGCGTTCTCGTCTCCCATGGCCAGCTTCTTTAAGACTTCTTGATCCACATCGCTTCCCATGGCGATCACTGTGGGGACGACCTGTTCCCTACGCATGGCGTGCACCGCCTCCTCCAGGTTTTTCCTGTCTGTGACGCCGTCTGTGATGAAAACGAACACAATCTCGGCATGGCGTCTCGTCTGCCGAGTCGTTCCCTTGCCAAGCACTCTGTTAATAGCGTGGGTGATGGCTGGCCCCACGCTCGAGGAAGCGTCCAGATAGCGCAGTCGGGCCACACCGTCAGAGACGAGTGCAGGATCATGCGTGAGCGGGAAAGCCAAATAGTTCTCCCCGTCCGTGCCGTATTGCAACAAAGCTAAGCGAACTCGCATGCGATCTGTCCTGCTCCGGGCCAGTACCAGACTGTCTACCACCGTTTGTAAGAATTCACGGACGTGACGGAAATTGTCCACCCCGAGGCGCTCTGAGCCGTCGAGCAGGAATACCACATCCACTGGCCGCTGGGCGCACGGGGCAACATCAGGCTCTACAAGGAGAGCCGACAAATTGCTGAATTAGCTTGCATTCCAGATTTTACTTGACATCAACTACAGCTAGTACCTTTCTCAAGCAAGCTAGTCAAAATTGGAGTTTAGTTTCTCTACCGAGTAGCAAAGTTTGTAAATTATAGTGTCTTCCACCCTAACACCTAATTTTAAACTCTCATCCCGCATTCTTACTCTAACCCTTAACCCCACCTTAACCCTAGCACTAGCTACAACATGTTTAACCCCTTACCCAAACTCTAACCCCCAACCTCCCAACTCTAAACCTTTACTCTAAATATAACCCTAACCTCAACTCTAACTCCTAATTGTAACTAAAAGCTAACTGACGCCTCCAACAATAACTATCTTAAATCATATCTCTCACTGTAACCTCAAACCCTACCCAGCCTCTAGCGCAATCCCTACCTTAACCCCTAATACTTAACCCTAATGCTTTTTAAGTTCTCGTTTTGGCCCATGTTGTAATTAAAGTATCGGTGTAACCAGACAACCATGTTCTGCTCACAAAATCCGGGTGAATTCAAGGAGACCTACCTCTTTTGCAGGGGAGATCGGGGCACACAACAACTGGATCTTGACGGGAAAACAAATGGACTTGGTTAAAACACTAATTTGAGAACATTCAAGATCGTCCCACTGGACTTACCAGGACAAAGAGCAGTTTCCATTTTGTCTATGAAGTCTTCTGTGACCAAATCAACAAAATTCTTCATTCCAATGACCCGATCCTTTTTGTCGCACGCTATGGAACCCAGGATCTCATCGTCCTGTGCTTTTCTAAACATGTCTCCGACCCCGATGGCGTTCACCACGACGCTGCCGTCATGGCATAGGTACTTCAGAAGATCCTCATCGTCGCGCGGATCGAAGCGTCCGTCGGTGATCACCACCACGGACACTTTGACCCTGGCTCTCTTGCTGTCTCTGATGAGATGGTCATAGGCAAACTTGAGAGCCGAGGGGGTGAAGGTGCCCCCTGCGATCCACTGAAGGTTCTTCACCGCCGTTTTAAAAGCAGACATAGAGTTTATGTTGGGGTCGTCGAGACGGATGGCCTCAAAGGTCCCGTTGTGGCTGTATTGAACAACTCCAACTCTTGTTCCTGAAATAGGTGGATGTAAGAATGATTAAATTGAGTAATCCAAGAGTAGAGGTCTCACAATTTATGAATTAATAGACAACTAAATTGATCATCAAATTAATTAATCGATTAATCGAAGGAATAATCGCTAGAATAACCAATTGTAAAAAAATTCCCACTTTCTTTTGTGGCAAACCCTTGTCACGTGAAGGGTTTTACAATATCATTTACAAGGCGATGGTGCCAGACTACCGGTTGGGGATGCAGGGTCGTTGGCCATAGAGCCCAGACGATTAATGGTGTTGATTACAAAGTTCTTTTCCAAGGTGAAGTTGGTCAGACCGACACTCTCCGAGCTGTCTATGACAAATACAATGTCCAGAGCACCGCAACGCTTCTCGCAGTCTGTGACAAAAGGTAAGAACAAGTTTAGTCTGTTGAAATATGTAATAGTAGCTAACTTCGCATTTGTACTATGATACGAATTTATGGTTTGCTCACCACAACAACCACAAGTCTCCCTGATGTAAGTCATGACGTCGCAATCCTGCAATGTCAATTCGGCAATTTGAAGTGGTATTTTTTTTTTTTGTTTTTTTTTTCTCGTTCTCTAGGATGTACTCACAGTAATTGCAGAATCGCCCACTGGTCCAGGGTAACCCTGCATACAAGCAATACAAGTACTTAGCAACACACGAGTGTTCCACTTATTACAGTGTGTGCTGTTGCTCACATCAGGCCCAGGGTCCCCTCTGGTTCCTCTGGCTCCAGGCTTTCCTGCATGACCTGCCTCCTCCTGAACAGAAAAACAAGACCAAATCATCAAATCACCTAAAAATTCTATCGCGTGTTCTGCTTCAAATTTATTTGTTCCGCTAAGAATGAAATGTGAACTAAAAGGCTCCTGTATTTCAATACCTTCACAGGTGCTGTTACGCTTGCAACGTTGTCTGTTTTAATCAAACTTAGGTGTGAAAGCTGTAATCAAACTGTACTGCAGAATGGTACAAGACCATCTCGAAGGAGCAGTTTGAATCGCTTTGTTTGTAGTCTACGAACCTATTGACTGATTTGGACCTGAGAAACCAAACTATAGGCGAAGTCACCCTAAAACAATGCAATTCAGTTCACACTTTTCAGGATTGCTTTAAAAAAACTAGTGCGGTTGCTGATAGTCCGATTCAATTCAGGTGTGAAAATAATCATCCTAACCGTGGTGGGCACCAAAACAAGCAGTCTCTCTGTCCACCGTATGTAACCCAGCAGACATTGTTTGGAACGTATGGATTTTGTCACACTGCCTCAAAAACGCTCTCCGATCGGGTGACAAATGTATTCGTATTTTTACTGGGGAACTTTTGGCCTGTTGCTAAATATGCCAATGTGAATGCAAAATGATTCATCAAATATGACTCAAAAGGTGGCCTAAAGGTATGGCTTAATTAAATCAAACCACAAATCGATTCATCTTACAGATTCCCCACGTGGACCTTTATCTCCTGGCTCTCCTTTGGCTCCACATTCACCGTGACCACCCTTGAGTCCTTTTTTCCCTGGATCACCATGGTTACCCTGAAAAACAGTTACTTTAAATTGGCTCTTCTGTTGTACAGTATCACAAAAATCTTGGAATTGTTCTTGGTAAAGGTTAAAAAATGATTTTCCCAAAAATGATTTTCTCAGGGGCCACCATTGCATTAAATTACATTACGAATATACTGCGAGCTTGCAGTGCCTTGCTGGCAGAAGGAAACGCTATGTGTTTTTCTGGTTATTGCCGGTGTCTATATTTGAAAGCGGCCATCTGTCCTCTTCTGCCTCACTTTTGCTTCTTTTCAAATCTGAGAGGTACTCTGCCAGCTTAGACAAAATATTTATAGTATTTAAAATTATATATATATATTATTAATTGTATATAACCTTTAACATAGCGTTGGATTGACCCCCCCCAAAAAAAAAAGAAAAAATCTTTCCATTTTCCAAAGAGCTGGTTTTCATTAGGGAGACAGATGGGCGAGAGGCAGGCTACACCCCGGAATGGTTGCCAGCCAATCGCAGGGTACATATAGCATTCTCACCTATGGGCAACTTTAATCTTCAGTGAGCATAACATCCATGTATTTGGGATGTAGGAGGAAGCTGGACCACCGGGTAAAAACTCACGCAAGCGCGGGTAGAAACATGCAAACGGTGTGAAGGAAGGCCCAAATCGAGATTCAAACTCTTGAGTCTCAGAATTGTGAGGCAGATGTGCTAACTCCTCGTCCACCCTTGCTTCCCTTACATTAAAAACATGCATCTACAATTTTTTTTCTTCCTTTCCCCAATAAGAGATTTCTGGAGATGCATGCTTTTCACTGCACAGCGGAGAAATGAAACACTTTTACATAGCAAAGAGAACATTACAGTTGGTCCTCTTGGTCCAGGGTAGCTGAATCCTTGTCTTCCTTTATCGCCCTTTAAAGGAAGAAAAAAAAAAAAAAGCTGTAACAGCAGTGGTGTACTTTATGGTTTGATTATAAAACACCTTCGTTTAAACAAATTCACAATTAATGAGAGCTAGTACATTTTGTTACATAAAATTTTAGTTTCACCCACCCGTGGTCCTTGAGAGCCTGAGTCTCCTCTTGGTCCAGCATCACCCGGATTTCCCAAGGTGCCCTGCAGAGCACACAGTTATGCACATGTGTTGACATCCACTGTTGTGGCTTCTTTTGTAATAGGAATCATTTCAAATTGTAGGCTACAGTTGGATGTTTTGAACAACCCACATTTTCTCCAGAACCTCCCGGTTCTCCTGCCTGACCCCTTGGGCCTGGTAGTCCAGGATCACCCTAGAACAGAAAGAATAGTGTCATCTTTAATGAACTTACTTTTGAGATAAACAATTGAACAAAATCTGGGTGTCAATGCCAAAACTCCAACCTTACCTTTGCACCCTTGAAACCGTCATCCCCTGTTCGTCCCCTGGTTCCCTGTGGCCCTCGTTCTCCCTTCAAATGACAGAGGTCCATCAGTCAGAATAATGCGTACAAACAGATCACTTCCAGAGAAGCAGACACAATCCCAATATGAATCAGCACCAAATTGTACACTTCCATTGGTAGCCACCCTGAGCTTATGTACATTGTGTCATTATTCTATGAAAAATGAAGGAAAATGTTAAAAATAAACATTAAAAATGCCCGTGCGGCAAACTTTTTTGTTTAGCGTTGTCTTTTTTTTTTTTTTTTTTTTTTTTTTTTTTTTTTTTTTTGTTAAGACCGCAAGGGGTGTTGAAGAGAAGAAGAAATACCCTAAATTATGTGAGGTCAGCAGGCCCTGATTGCAACAGTTAGACCCTGGACTGTTATTTATTTTTACAGTAGCTATTTCCGATTGAAATAATGCAAAATCTGAACCTGAATGGAAATGACTTTCATCCATCCATTTTCTTCCACTTATCAGGTTGTGGGGGCAGCAACTTAAGCAGGGAAGCCCAGGCTTCCCTCTCCCCAGCCACTTCGTCCAGCTCTTCTGGGGGTATCCCGAGGCATCATTCCCAGGCCAGCCGGGAGACATAGTCTCGTGTCCTGGGTCGGCCTCGGGGCCTCCACTCGGTGGGATATCCCACATGACGTGGAATATTGCATTCCTGTGAATCTCAATTCGGATTCAGCCTATTTATTCAGATTGCGGTGTTTATTTGGAGCATTTTCATTCGGTTTGGGTTTCTAAACTGGTTATAATTAGAATACAAGGCTCCATGTAAACCCAGCTATTGTAATGTGATTATAAAGTGTTTGTTTTTTACCTTATCTCCCTTTTTCCCAATAGATCCCTGAGCTCCCTTTGGCCCTTCGTGTCCTCTCCTTCCCTGTGGACATTCATTTCTTTACAAACTGCAGTGAAGTCACCAGAAGAAAATAATTAAATGGCAATTGAAAAAAAAAATACCAATTCGCCTCTTGGTCCAGGTAAGCCATGAAGTCCCTGAAAGAGTTTATTGTATTATTTGACACTTATTAACTGTCTTGGTTTAGTGAAGATAATTACAATGAAAGTCAATATGTACCGCTGGTCCCTTTTCTCCCGGGGGTCCTGGATTTCCTGGATTACCTCTTTCACCCTGCAGACATTCAGTCAGTGTTATGACTGTGGTGTAAATGTGATTATTCAAGGGCTGTTTTTATTAGATTTGCACCTTTGCTCCTTGTTCACCCTCAGGGCCAAGAGCACCTGCTTTGCCAGGAAGGCCAAGGTTTCCCTGAACGAAACGAAAAAACAACCAGTGAGGATGTGAAACGCTCCTCAAAGAAGAAAAAAACCCTCTCGGTCAATAATGGACCCATTTAAACAAATCAGCTGAGAGGTTGGAAGATGCAAACAGCTAGCATGCTAACTAGGCTAATGGCTAAGAGAGCGGCCTTTCTGTTTTTGCTCCTGGATAATGTTCACTCACGTGATCCTGAATTATTATTTTTTTAAATAGTCATAAGAAATGTATTGTGATCAGCCACTGTGGCTACTGTTTTCCCAGAGTTACTAGTTTACTAGTGACGCAACATTTTTACTTGCCACAGAAAAAATGCATTTGGCGTAGGGGTGCTGATTGAACTTTTCCCTAATCGAAATACATTCGTCAATGCGGGGGGGGTATTGAGAGAATATTTTATTCATTGACACTATGCGTAGAAAATAATAACAGGTTTTTAAAAATACACAAAGGGTTACATTTTCGGAGCACCACACTCATCTTGTGAAAAGTTTAACAGCTCAAATTGAATGTGTCTGTCGCACTTTGGTCTGCCGTCTCATCACATTACACTCGTGAGCAGCCATGTGAGGAAAAAACACTTAGCTCAGACTCTCGGTCCAGCTGAGAGATGTGGGGATTTCTGTCATCCACGTTTAACTATTAAATACTGGTTTTTTTTCAATATTCTTCATAAAAAAACTAAAAAACCTTTTCTCCATTTTTGCCCAGTGGGCCAACATCCCCAACTTCTCCGGAGTAGCCGTCCAGCCCCTTGTTGAGACAAAAAACAACAACAACAACAAAAAGCCTCAACATTACTCACATGTGAAGTTCACCAAAATTCCTCAAAAGGACAAAAAAGCATAATTAACTCACTTTGTCTCCTCGTTCCCCTTTGCAACCTGGAGCTCCAATATGGCCGATCTTACCCTGACGATATGACATAACATCACTACAGTCACTAACTGGTCAAAGATTAGATACACCCGCACAATTTTTATCAGTCTAAAAATCACCTTCTGTCCATCGGTTCCATTGTGGCCGGGTACTCCAACCAAACCCTGAACATTTCAGGAGATGATGTGCTTGCTCTTATCCAACTTATTATACCAACAGAAGTAAAACTACCTTTGTTCCACTTGCTCCTATTTCACCCTGTTGGAGTTGAAGAAAGTTGTAAATTCTAACCATTCCCTCAGAGAGATCATGAAAGCACTGCTAATAAATATCAGTCTCACTTTGTCGCCCTTCAACCCGACTTCTCCCTATGTCAAAGCACAAAAAGGACTTGTGAATTATTGAAATGAATACAAATGAACTACATTATTTGTTGTTCAATAACCATCAGCAAACCTTAGGTCCAGGACATCCAATTGGACCCTCAATTCCAGGATCACCCTGTCAAAGTAAAACAAAAAATAAAGAATTCAGAACCTTTTTTTGTGAAGTACCCCAAAAGAGTAATAAAATGTCAGCATAGCCTTCCTACCTGACCTCCCTTTTCACCTTTTGGTCCACGATAGCCAGTGTCTCCTTTTGCACCCTGTGTACATCACAATTATCGACATAGCAAATGTTTAGTGGCCTTTGTGGAGCATATTAAGAAATATGTGGTGCATATTGCTATAGTAATATCTATCCAAAAATATCATCCCATGCAAAACATTCCATTCCTACCCAAACATTCCAGTCAAATGTCTGTCCATCCCAACCCAAGCTATTCCATCGATCCCGACCCAAACGATAACAATCTTCACAACTGGTCATGCTATCCATCTCAATCATTCCATCCATTCAAACTAAAGCCACACCATACATCCCAAACCAACTCGGTCCAAACATTCCAACCCAAGGCCTTCCAACAGTCTCATCCAAAACATTTCATCATTTCCAAACCAAACTATCCCATCGCTCACAACTGAGGTCATACATCAGTCCCAATGCAACATCGCATTACAACCAAGCTCCAGCCATTCCATCTATTCTTACAAAATGTGATTCCTTCCATCCATCCATCCGTCCGTCCCCAAACATTGCATCCTTCCGAACTAAAGCAGTCCCTCCCATGCCAAGCCAACCATTCCAACCCCAGCCATCCCCCAAAACGGCCATTCCTTTCAATCTCATCGACATCATCCATTCCTCATCCTAATCTTACTTTTGGCCCTCGAAGCCCTCTTGGTCCAGGGATCCCTGGGGTCTCGAAGCATTGCTGTTGGTAGCACTACAATAACAAAATACCACCCAAAAAGGAAAGATTGGTCACACGTGCAGACACATTAAGGTTGAGAACAGGCCACATTGCTGTAGTTCTTACCTCTAAATAGGCTTGATATTTCTGTAAGGAAAAGACTAAAGTGAGCGAAATGTACCTGTCATTAAAATGGTATCATCATGAGATCGGAGATCACCATGGCTTGTATGATACGATCAATGGATTCTCTCTTTATTTTCGGTCTACCGTCAACGATTTCCACGGCTATGTACTCGTCGCGGTAAACTTCAGTAGGAGAGCTGGCGATCTCCCTCATTCCCGTTTCGTCGATGGACTTGGACGCCGCCACTGAGAAAATCCGAATCCCTTGCTCACGGGCCTTGTCAGCCGTCGCCTTGATGCCGCCGCAGGGACTTCCCGTCACATGGCCGTCGGTAATAACCACGGAGAAGAGGACTGCCTTCGTTTCCGGGTAGTGTTGAGTCATTTGGTGCGTCATGTTTTTGAGGGCGCAGTCGATGTAAGTGCCTTTGCCTAGGTATCGAATCCCGCCAAGGCTCCTGATGAAGCTCTCCCTGGTTGCAAACCGGCTGAAGACCACCTGCTTCTGGGAGAAGTGCAGGCCTCCGATGGACCAGGTGATACGGACTAGACCGCGGTATTCCTCATCCACCAGCTTCTGGGCAAACATGCGTGTGAATTCCTTGATATTTTCCACCAGTATTCCAGGCGGGGACTCTTGCAGGGCAATGGTCTCAGAGGTGTCGATGGTGAAGAACAGTTTGACGGGACAGTTGACTGTCCTGGCTGGAAGCGGTTAACATACTGACATTCACCACTTGACATGAATTACAATACACGGCCACGCCCATTATCTATAAAATGATGCCAACTCACTCTCACAACCTTGTGGTTTTGGCAGATTCTCATCTGTAGTGTCTCTGGGATTGGGTACTGGCCTGGGTCCACGAGGGCTCAGTTGGGGAATGCCGGTATGGACTATGCACAGGATGATGAACCCTGAAAGATGTATTTTTGCCATTTTCTTGAACCCCTCCCGTCTCCTGCGACAAGCAACACAGAGACGAAGCTGTGGAGGGCTTGACATTAAATCCAGGAGCCAGATGTCAAACAAGTGGTGCTTCACAAAAGACCCCACCATAGCAACCAAGGATGTTTATATCATTGTTTTAAACAACGTGAATAACTTCGCTGTTTGGAAAAAGCAGCATGATTAAATGATGGCTAAAGTGGAGCTTATCGCTGCTCTGTTAAATGATCAAAGTGGGAAACTTGAAAAATAAACTGTTTTTTTTAGGATACATTTTGCGCAATGTCCTGTGTGACTTGGATTTCACAATTTCTTTCATCCAAGATCATTTAAATCGATTTTGTGAGGAGAGCAAAAAATACGGTTCTGGATTTGTGCACTTGGCCTAGCTCCCACTTGGCCTAGCTCCTTCTCTCAGCTGTAACACAGCTTAGCGAACAAACAACTTTATAATGAAAACAGAAAAGATGAATTATGTGACTGGCAATGCTTAAAATGTTACGATTAGACAGGAAAAGAGCAATGACTGCTGGAAGCTGGAATCTTTAAACATGAACTCTGGAATCATTTCCGCTACAATCTGCACACTTATACGCTTGGGAAAACTTCCTTCATTTTCCCCCAATACCGTTATCAAGTTGGTTTTCTTTTCCATACTATCTTTCTAATGCATCATTCGGTGCACTACAAACCGCTACAACATTAAAATACTGTATTTATTCCATTTTGTATCACTGTAAAAGACCTACATGTTGATTGCTTTTACTTTCAGTTTGCGTCTTTGACTGGCCCCTTTTTTCAGCACATCTCATCCATCAAATTCAAGACCTGCATGAAATTGTATGCGTTTATAACGATAACAACGTCCAGTGTCAGAGCAGTATTGATGTTAGTTTATTATTGTAGTTATAGTTTTGTTGTGCTCTGCATCACACTGAACACTTTCTAATGCTTTGGTTACCTTATTTAGTTACATTAAGTTTTAAAAATAGCAGAAAAAACTTTGGCACGCTTAATCCTAATCTTGAATATAATTTAATTAAAACCTCTGTTCATACAGTGAGTAAAATTGTTACATTGTTTTATCATTGTGATAAAAAAATGCTTAATGTTCTTTGTACAGGCAGAATTTTTTATACAGATCCAGTCAGCGTACATATATTTTCTGTAATTCATAACATGCTGTTTCGAGATAGTTTGACTGAGCCAATTTTGTATTTATTTAAACTGTATGTACAGTATCAGTATTTCCAACTTCCTGAACGAACCGATATAACGTCAGCCACAAACTAATCGAGGTAATAGCTGCACATACTGTATTTAAGGCGAGCAATAAATACAAATAATTTACTCACCCAAAGTGTAAGAAAAAGTGCTTCTTCACTCAATCCACCTATTTGGGAAAATCTCGCAATCAAAGTTTAAACTAGATGAGCATCTTATTCTGCAGTCTCGGTTTGGGGGTGGCTTGTCTGTTGCGGGGGGTTGCTCAATTTATTCTATAGGAGAGCGCGCCCCCGCCACAGCTGCTTGCATGCACACGCCTGACGAGTGGAGACAGAGCGAGATGTGCTCAGCCTCAACTCCCCAAAAATGTAATAGTGTAATAGAAGGCGTCTGTAAAGTAAATAGTCCGGCTGCAATTGTGTATTTATCTTGCTGCGTGGACACAAGAAGTGTTTCACAGACAAACACAGCAGCTGCTCTCTTTCTTCTCCTTACATGGAGACACTCCCTGTGTGTTTATACGGCACCGACATAAGGCCTCGGTAAAACACATTCGTCAGGGCTGAGAACATGAACACAGTCAAAGTACTGCATTACATCACCTCAGTATTATTAGAATAATACTGTGGATGTTGATTGAGCTCAAATTTGTTCGACTTTGGGAGAAACAAACAATTGATAGTTTATATAAAAATCCATTGTTGCCACTTTGACTCAGGTTTTAATTAATTATAGTTCATTAAATGAATTACCGCAATTTCTTATGTATAATGTGCACCCATGTATAATACGCACTCCCAAAGTTGACCTAAAAATTCTGGAAAACCCTTCTACCTATGTATAATACATTTTTACAATGCATGATTTTGCTTCTACCCATATGATCAAAACATGAAGTATTATCTGTATTTTGTTCATTTTTTTCAAATAATTATTCTGAAGTTAAGCGCTTTATTTGAACACGTAATACTTTTTATTTACTTTCTCTTATTTTGAAATTCACAGCCCTACTTTTATTTAGTAAATGAGAAAACACACAGTTGTGCTCATATGTTTGATTACCCAGGCAGAATTTGTAAGATTGGTACAATTCTTTAAAGAAAACATGAAGGACCAGGTGAACCACATTTAGTTTTATTTTAACGGGATTCAAATTAAACTGTCAAGCATTTCAGAAAAGCACTATCATCAAACAAAACATAACCATAAATAAATTAATGATGGTTGTTGTTCAGTCATCAGTCGTATTTATAAATAAAAACTATTTCACAAATTCTGCCAAGGTATGTAAACTTATGAGCATAACTGTCCATATTTTGCAGTCATATTGGAATGAAAGTGTAGGCTACACTTTTTTCATAGCCTCTAGGTAGCGCTGGCATATTAGAATGAAAGTGTACACCTTTCTCATAACCTCGCTGTGGCATACTGAAATGAAGGTGCGCACCATTGATTTTTACATTTTATTTGGGGGGGGGGTGCGCATTATACATGAGAAATTACGGTAACACAAAATATTTGTTTTAAAGTATTGAAACAAATTGAAAATAACATTTCACTCAAAGTATTTAGAAAATACTTTACTAATCTAAGACAAACATTAAATTGACTTGATACACTCCTAATAGTGAAAGTTTAGAAACCAAAATGTCAGAACCTGCTCTCATCTGATGCACTGACATAAAATACTTCCTTCTGCCAATCAAAACAAATGATCAATAATACATTTAATGGTTTTATAGCTGCTGTTGCGGCCCTTCGTTGGCAGTGCATTAACATCATTCGTTCCAGTTTCACACAGATGGGCACAATCTACAATAACCTCCGCTACGGCCTCTGTGTTCTAATTTATATACTTACCAGTTTGCAACTGTCATGTATCACATGGAAATGCCCTTGAGAGACACAATAAATGTCCTGTGGTCATGAATTACAGCAGCAGTGGTGTTTTGGGGGGGAAAAAAAGTGTAAACAATGATTTAATGTGCTGTCACAGAACTGCCTGCTCTCACACCTTTAAATCTCTCTCGCATTTTATCAACACCAACGTCAATGTGAGCAGTGACCTGCCCCTCAATGTGAGCAATATAACCATCAACCACCAGGGGGGGAAGTGCTGCAAAAAGATGATTGAGACGCATATTCCTTAATAGGAGTCGAGTTATGAAGCAAGAATAACGCCATTAGGTTTTGTTGTTGAAAACAAAATTTGACATTGCCGCTGAAAAAAAATATGCAATCTTGGATTTTGACGTTTTTTATATATATTCCTGATTTCAATGTCTTCGGATTTTCCTATCGTCCATCATTTTTAAGTGGCAGTCCTTTTTATTGTTTTAGTATTCCCTTTTTCAGTTTCAACTTCCAGCTTGGATTTATTATAATTTTTTTTAACTTTAAATGTTTAAGTTAGTTCTAAGATTTCCCCTTCACGTCACCTTAAATTTTTTGGATTATCGTTTAAATTTAGTTGGCAGCGCTGTTTATCCACACATCCCATTCCTTGCATTTTGATAAAAATCTGAATGGTGAATTATGTAATGTAAATCCAGCATAGATTGGGCACCGGAGAGCACGACCTTTATGAAATCCTTGAAATCCCTTCCCCACCCACCGCCCCCGGGTCAATGAAAAAGACCTTACATATGTTCTGGTTCCATAACTGGTGGTCATCCAGGGAATTTGTAGTGTTTGCTGGATTCCTGCTGTGCTCTGGTCTCCATTCTCTCGCAGTATTTTGGTGGACATAATGCACCAATCTATCTCAACGCCGATGTGCTCAGCTTGTTGAAATGCAAAATTTCTTTTGTAGAGGCAGCAGAAGTGCCAAGGGGAGTTATGATAGTTATGTTAATATGCCACTTTTATCCCAGAGTGTTTCAGAATTCAAATGACACCGACTAAAAGCAGTTCATCCACTTTCAACAGTTCACCGAGTCCATTTTGGAAAGTTTTTCTGTGCCTTAAAGCTCATAGTTGTTATTAATAATAATGTGCATGGACGAGGAGGAGAGCAGCTCGTGAAATAACTGCACACTGTGTGTTTGTGTGTGCTTCACACTTGCTTTGAGAGTCACATCACTGATTGCATTAGCGGAAAAGCTTTCAAATGAAATACACCATTGATTTGTTGAAGCTGTGCTCTTATGACTACATAGAACTAGAATGTCACTCAATAGAGCGCATAGTTCACCAAGGACTCTCAAAAAGTGGAAAAACTCACATTTGTGTTTGTTAGTTAGTGGGCTACTTCTTGGTTGATGTAGCATGGATGACAAACAGATTGGAGGTGCCGTCATGATTCTAAGAGACAGACTCAAATGACAGACTTCTTTTTACACTTGTATGACAGTTAATAATGTCAATGTGCTACTTGAAACATTGACAGTGCTGTTAATAAAGGTTTTATTATGGTGACAATTTGACTTTGGAGCGTATCAACTTGGAATTCAATTATTTTCTTTGGAAAACAATTACCGCTTTTCCCCTCTTGCATACTTTTAATAAATAATGAAGCAAAAGCAAGATTTTGCTATGGGAACATTATGTTGACAGTTTACGAGGAGTGCATTGCTTCCTGCGTTGGTTATTTCCCTGACGCTGCTTTCATCGTGGCGTGTACGCCCATAGTTTAAAATGTGTGAGGAGAAGCGAGGCGGGCAGATTGGCGATGAACTCTCGACAACCTCGTTGCGGCTCCTCGCTGGATGGTGCGTCAATAATTCAGCAGTCAAATCGCGCTACGCTACCTGATTCTATGAATATACTGGACTCCTGGCATCAGCTTGTCAGATAGAAAGAAGTAATGGGGGAAAAAAAAAAAGGGATCCACAGGAGAGTGCTGTAATTAGGGGGAATAGTGAAATTGATTTTTTTCCCATCATGCAGATAATTTAAAGTATTCACACAGTTACCCATTGATCTGTCAGTATTAGATTGAATTCTTAAATATAAAAGATTACAGTGTTAGCTTGTTGAATGATGATGTGGCTCTGATCCCTCCACCCAAGAAGTTTTATTTATATCAGTTTAGTAAGATTGTTTGTGTGCTGTGCAGCCACTTTGCGCAGGTGTGTGGCATAAGTCTTTTTTTGTACACAACCGAAATTTTCTCTATGCTTCCATTGGGTAGTTTTATACAAAAATAAACGAAGTCACTCAATTGGGACACTGAGAAAAGTTCTATAGGTCACTTGGAGTTCAGTACTTACTGAATGTGTATTTTATTTCCGAGATGTTTCCTTATTTTGTTAATTTATCACAGTAATTAGTGTGCTAATCAAAATGTATGACTTGAAGTCCCAGCTCTAATAATAATGAATATTAAAGTATCCTAATCTAATTTGAAGACAATCTTTCAGGGTCAGAAATTGCAGTCTGGCCATTTATCATAGCACATGAAAAAAAAAAATCCCATTTAATATGTTCAAATGCTGTACTGTGTGTCTCTATAGCATTATTGGAATTTGAATGAAACATTACCTTGATTCAGCTGTTAATATCTCAAGATTGTAGCTGTTGATTTCACAGGGGATCCCTTTGAATCCACCATTAGCATTGTTGTTTGAATGGTATGCCGTTTTGCCATAGTAAAATAGTATAACATGGATGCAGTGAGGATTAGAACCAAAAATACAAACCGAATTTCCACAAAACCCATTCAATTTTGGTGAGGATCTGGATAGAGGTGGGAATACTGTGCATATCAAATGTCTACAAACTCCTGTTCAAATTCCTGTTTTTTGGTGATATAAAAGGATGAGACCGAGATGAATTATATTCAAAACATGTTCCACCTTTTGATGTGACCGATAATCTGTACAAATCAATTGATTTATAAAAAAAATATATATATTTTCAAGCGAGGAAGTAAAATTAAACATCCCATATAATTGTGGTTACACAAGTGCGCATGCTCTCTTGTAGCTAGTATGCGGCTGTGTTCAGAAACGAGTCACATTCAAACTCATGGGAAAAGGGGAATTCTAAAGGTATTTTGCAAATACTCCTTCCACGTTGTCTCAGGCCCAAGAGGAAATGGGGAAAATGTGTTATGGTCTGATGAAACCAAGGTTGAACCTTTTGACCATTTTTCAAAAAGATAAGATAAAGAGAAGATAAACAACATTGCTCATGACCGAAAGCACGTACCGACTGTGAAGCATGGTGGTTTCAGTATCGTGCTTCTCTTCAGTTGGACCGGGACCTTAGACAAGGTTTAAGGAATTAGGAACCCTTCCTAATAGAATGTGTAGACTTTTTATATCCACTTGATACTGTGTTTTCGCTGTTTGAGTCAGTAATCCACTCCAGAGAATCATAACTGCACCTCCCGTATGTTTTTCATCCTCCCTGAAGTAGGAAGTAGTCTACCAACTAAGAAGTTACAACTTTTGCCCCCTTTTGACATTTGCATTGAAACTAGAAATTAGTATTTCTTGGTTTGTTTGCTAGTTTTAGAATATTGTACCAGGGAAGTAGTGAGGTTGGGTTATTTGTGTCCCCAACTTTAGTACAATGACCAGCAGCAGACACTTTCTTCAAACTGACATTCTGGGGACATGAAACAAGAGCAATGAAAAAGCATATTTGAATGAGAGAGGCTGCGAGATCAATGGCGGTTTGAGCCAAACGTGAGCCATGAATACTGTACGGGGGCAATAGACTGCAAGTGACACCCGTACTTTGGCGCATTCACTGTCCCTCCACTCCCACCCCCTTCTCGTGCATACTGGGAAATGTTCCCGTTTTTAGAAGAGGTGTCAAATGTGTGCAAAGGAAATGCTAAAATGTTTGTTATTGTGCTTGTTGTGTGCTCTGGTATACAGCACAATTGAAACTCATCTGGCTCCTTTCGATGTGGATGACCAAGCTTCATACCGTTTTGTGTTCAGAACCACCACACAAGTTTTCACCAGGGTGCACGCACAAATTGGAGTGTTTTTGCACATGTTTAAGCCCCCAAATGTTGATGTCAAAGTCCCTACTAGGAGTTTGTCAAAGTATGAGTTTGGAAATTACGGTTTAAAAAGGAAATGGCCGACTTCCTGTTCAATTTCTGGCATGGCTCCTTGAGAATTTCTCATGAGTCCTGTTATGACAGACGGGTCCACCCAATTCATGTTGATCAATGAAATTGGTGCCGAGGGCTCATGTCATATCCAGTAGATGGCAGTGCTTATTCCACCAATATGTGTTTATAATGAATACAGATCATGATTCCCATGCAAAATTGTCTTTACATCAACTTTTTTTTTTTTTTGCTGTTTTGGGAGTATTTTCTCATTATGCATGTCTGACATCCTCTGCCATCAGCCCTAAGTTTGTCAATTGTGCCTGAAATAGGACACTTTTTAATGTTCTACAGATGAGTTGATTGAGCAAGTAGTTGGGCAAATGTTTGAAGTGAGAAGGAACATATATCCAAGCTATAATGTTGCTGCACCTGCAGAAAAAAACAAAATATCATTAAAAGATACTGTAGTGTGTAGTCTACTTTGTCAAAATTAGTTTTTATTTTTTTAGTACAGGTGGTCTTCAGCCGTAGCTCCGATCCTTCCTTCTGGCGATGATGTAACCCAAATTTGTACAGAAGTCAGTACAAGCCGTATATCATTAATCTACGCTAATGGAGTAGTAAAGTCCTAATTACTGTAGATATTGGAATGTGTAATTGCTGTCTACTCTGTTTTTATGGGGTGACTGCCCTTTTAGAAGCCTTCTAATGTTTTCAGTGACATTACAACCAGCATTTCGTCTGTCTTTATTGGAGGCTGCAACAGTGCATAGTTGCAGAATAAATATTAACGTTTTGGAATTTTCATAATATTGTTTGGAGTTCGATTGTTCTCAAATTAAACATGTCCACTGGTGTAGTGTAATATCAATTGATATATAAAACCTTCCAGAAAGTCACAATACATTTGTTCAACAGTACACATCCAGCTTGCTTACTGAATCATGTTGCTAAGCAAAGGTCCACCATGAGCTCATAAAATGCTAACATTAGCCAAAAATGTCCACCCTGTCATTGTCCACCCTAATTTATTTTGATGTTTGCATGTATAGCCGCCTTCCAGTTGATTAAAAAAAAAAGTGTTGGGAGCTTGACCAATATGCAATTCTAACAGCATAACATTTCCACTTCTAGGCTAAGAAATCGAGAACAATCTAATGAAAAACATTAAGTACGGTGTTAAAGGTCGTATGTCTGTATTATGCATTATGAATCCCCAAAAGAACAATTTTCCAGGCAGCTCTGCAAATTAACCAATTTATATTTTTATTCAATCCATGGAAGGACAGTGATGATGCAAACAAGAAGTCAGTTCAGTCCAGTGCAGTTCAGCTGCTTCACGAGCATTACTCCGCCCCACCACATGAGAGATAAGGCCTCATCTGACTTCTCAGACTGTAGTGACTCTCATGACCAGCTCTCGCGTGTTACCGCTGCTTTGGCTGCGGGGCTCCGACGGCCTCAGGTGGCTGAGCAGGTGCAGGAGGTTGTAGGGGCAATGCGGGTCGGCCACCGCGCCGCCGTCAGCGTTCCCGTCCGCCCCCGGTCCTCCGGCGGCCGCCGCCACCACGGTGGTGGAAGTGGAGCCGGCGGCTGTGGAGGCGACCACCATCAGCGAGGAGGTGGAGGGGGACACCCCGAGCCCAGCTTGGTAAGCTTGGCCGGGCTGATGAGTCCTGTCCACTGCGACGTCTTTCATGTCAATGTTGTCCATGGACTTGTCATAGTTGAGGACCTTCCACTGCTGGTTGACAGCCTGCCAGCGGTGGAAGATGCGGAACACGGAAGGCCCCTCGTGGACAATCAGCGCTGGGGAGGGCATCAATTAAAAAGCGCAACATTCATTAGGTTCTGGTATAGTTTAGCACAAACAAGGATTAATTTGACCCAGAAAAACTGTCAATATAGTATTTTCTTTTGTTTTAAATTCAGGTTAGCAAAAGTAAAATGTTTGTTTTCGGGTGTTGTTCAATAATCTCTTGGCGCAGTTTGAAATTACTTATTGATTTTCTGTTCTATGAACTCACGTTGGAGAGAAGAAGAATCCATTTGGAACACAAGAAGCTTGGAGTGCACAGTCCATCTTAAATAAGCATCTTAACATGTATGCTACCACCAACAAAACTTTGTTCATCATAAAAATAAACCTGTCAGAACATTAGCTACCCATGCACAACCGATCTACAACCCCAATTCCAATGAAGTTGGGACGTTGTGTTAAACATAAATAAAAACAGAATACGGTGATTTGCAAATCATGTTCAACCTATATTTCATTGAATACACTACAAAGACAAGATATTTAATGTTCAAACTGATCAGCTTTATTGTTTTTAGCAAATAATCATTGAGGAAGTTGAGGAATGCTCATCAAACACCTGTTTGGAACATCCCACGGGTGAACAGGCTAATTGGGAACAGGTGGGTGTCATGATTGGGTATAAAAGGAGCTTCCCTGAATTCACAAGCAAAATGAGGTTCACCTCTTTGTGAACAAGTGCGTGAGAAAATAGTCGAACAGTTTAAGGACAATGTTCCTCAACGTACAATTGCAAGGAATTTAGGGATTTCATCATCTACGGTGCATGATATCATCAAAAGGTTGAGAGAATCTGGAGAAATCACTTTATGTAAGCGGCAAGGCTGAAAACCAACATTGAATGCCCGTGACCTTCGATCCCTCACTGCATCAAAAACCGACATCAATGTGTAAAGGATGTCACCACATGGGCTCAGGAACACTTCAGAAAACCAATGTCCGTAAATACTGTTCGACGCTACATCCGTAACTGCAACTTGAAACTCTACTATGCAAAGCAAAAGCCATTTATCAACAACACCCAGAAACGCCGCCGGCTTCTCTGGGCCCGAGCTCATCTAAGATGGATTGATGCAAAGTGGAAAATTGTTCTGTGGTCCGACGAGTCCACATTTCAAATTGTTTTGGGAAATTGTGGACGTCGTGTCCTCCGGGCCAAAGAAGCAAAGAACCATCCGGACTGTTGTGGACGCAAAGTTCAAAAGCCAGCATCTGTGATGGTATGGGGCTGTGTTAGTGCCAATGGCATGGGTAACTTACACATCTGTGAAGGCACCATTAATGCTGAAAGGTACATACAGGTTTTGGAGAAGCATATGCTGCCATCCAAGCAACGTCTTTTTCATGGACACCCTGCTTATTTCAGCAAGACAATGCCAAACCACATTCTGCACGTGTCACAACAGCGTGGCTTCGTAGTATAAGAGTGCGGGTACTAGACTGGCCTGCCTGCAGTCTCCCATTGAAAATGTGTGGCGCATTATGAAGCGTAAAATATGACAACGGAGACCCCGGAATCTTGAACAGCTGAAGCTGTACATCAAGCAAGAATGGGAAATAATTCCACCTACAAAGCTTCAACAATTAGTGTCCTCAGTTCCCAAACCTTTATTGAATGTTCTTAAAAGAAAAGGTGATGTAACACGGTGGCAAACATGACCCTGTCCCAGCTTTTTTGGAACTTGTTGCAGCCATAAAATTTAAAAAAAGTTAATGATTATTTGCTAAAAACGATACAGTTAATCAGTTTGAACATTAAATATCTTGTCTTTGTAGTGTATTCAATGAAATATAGGTTGAACATGATTTGCAAATCATAGTATTCTGTTTTTATTTATGTTTAACACAACATCCCAACTTCATTGGAATTGGGGTTGTAGTTTATTGGAAAGGTTCTGGATTTACAAAACTTGAAACCTTAATGAACGCAAAACCAATGTTTGTTTGTTTGGCCATGAATATGCTACAGCTGGCTAGTCAGTGGTTCATGAACAATGACAGGTACATACCATTTTTCTTTTATCCTGGGGCGGGTAAATTCCTCTAAAGTGGGGTGCACGCTTACCAATTAGTAATATAAAGTATTTTGTTTAACGTCACAATCGCAAAGTCCGTGGCTTGCCCCAACCGACCACACCTATAAGGATTTGTAAGCAAGTGTAAATATTGAACAGGTTTAACATTTCCGATTGTGGGCCTGACTGTTTTCAAAGCAGATTGCCGCAGGAATAAAAAAAAAAAAAACCATCAATGAACCTAATAAGCATGTTTTTGAAATGTAGGTGAAAGTTAGAGTACCCAGAGAAAACCCACACAAGCACATGGACAGCATACAAACTCCACACAGCAAGGTCAGTGCTTAGATTCAAACCCAGAACCTTTTGACTGTGAGGCAGGAGAGCTAACCACTAGCGGACTATGCTGAATGCGCTGATGAAAGATACATTTCACAAACCACATTTTCATCAAGGTTTTAACCCAAGTCCTTTTCACTACCCCTCAAGTTTCATGAAAGACAGTTATGTATTTTAAAATGATAATTATAATAAAAAGCAACAGTGATTAAAAAACAAAAACGATAATAAACTGTTAAATTAACAGTAATCTGACCGTATCAATTAAAAGTGAGTATTATCTTTATTTATTAAACTGCTCTTGTATTGAAAGTCATTCGATATGCATATTTATTGAATGTAATAATAGTACCGCGTATATATATTTTTTAATATCCTCTGAAATTAACTCAAACTGCAGCGATCACCTCTATTTTCACATTGTTTAGTGATAGACAAGCAATGATGTCGCCGTCTTTTTAACACGCCCACGCTCACTTGAAATGAAAGTCTGCCAGATGACAACTTCATCTCTTAAACGACTCTGCCGTCAATTCTGACCACAGTGGCGATAATCAAGACTCCCCTCCTCCTCATCCTGCTTATTCCTGCAGTGACACTCAAAAGAGTTTTCCTCATGCCGGATGCAATCCCACCATCCTTCTCGCAGCAGGACGTGGAGCTTAAAAGGGATGATGCTACAAATGTCACTTTCATCATCACATGCAGAAGATACTCAAACCCCACCACCCCGTGCGTCCTTCAGCAAAGGACTCTCCAAAGTGTCACTTACTTAGAAATCTATTCAAATGTATGCCATGAAACCTACTTCAAAGATGAGCATGTTCATGTTCTATGGATCAAACAATCTGTAACTCAGTATTGCAATAGGAATAGTAACACATTTCATTGACCTCATCCATCACAATGTGTGTTTAAACAGACATTATGACCGGTTGCACAATCCAGTGATATCTAATACAAGAACTATACGGAAAATTGTGCCTTTACAAAGATAATGCTCAGGAAATAATTCAAGATTGTCTATTATTGTGACGTTTGCAGGGGTGTTAAGCTGCACTGCATTTTACAATGAGAGATGTTTCTCACTCACATTCACACTTGTGGACAAAGTCTTCAGTGACTCTAACGTGCATGTTTTAGGGATGTGTGCGGAAGTCGGAATACCTGCAGAAAACCCCCACAAGCACGGGAAAAACATGTGAAATTCCATACAGGAGGGCCTGAGCCGAGATTCGAACTCGGGACCTGGCAACCGTGGGGCAGACGAGCGACGCAGTATTAGACTAATTAGGGTGGTGACTTTGGGCGAGATGTGGAGTAACCCTGTACTGGTCAGCCAATCATTAACTTGAAAACATATTTGTATTTATTTTTTTATTTTTTTTCAAAATTGCGATTGACTATAAGAAAGAACCTAAATGTTTCATTTGATTTGAATCCCGGACTGACAAGCGAAAATCTGCAAGTAATTGACGTCCACCCAAAAAGTGCAATTGCAAAACATGAACATGACAAAACAATAATTAAACATTCATTGGTCGTTTAGAATTCTATCGATTATGTGGAACTGATTGATAATTACCCAACCACTTTGTAAAGAAGGCCATCAGCTGTAGAAATGTAACACTGGCATGGTAACAGGAGTCCGCAACCTCCAGAGAGGGAATTTCCACACCCCCTCAAAAATGTTCCTAACATGACTTATTCAGCGCCGCTGACATTTGATTTGTTTGGTTTTCCTAAAAATCCATCAGTGTCCGGCTTACCTATGCAAACGACATCCATGAAGCCATACATGCCGTAGCAGATCTGGAAGAGCAGGTCTTGGCGCTGCCAGCGCGCTGACGGGCTGAACGAGGACCACACCAGCCAGGAGATGCTGGCCATCAGGAAGAGAGAGCCCAGGATGGCTGCCGCGATCTGCACTTTCTCGATTACTGTGAGCGAGATGGCCTGCCACTGCCAGACCAAACACACACACACTTTAGGTCAGTAATTAATGATTTGTGACATTCAAGTTCATGTATACAGGTACATATCGTTGCCATTAGAATACAGTATTGTGGAAACGAATTTATTTCAGTAGTTCAGTTCAAAAAGTCAAACGTGTCTATTGTATAGAGTCACTAGATAGAGGGAAATATTTCCTCGTTTTGATTATAGCTTACAGCGAAAGCAAACCCTAAATTCCCCATCTTGGGAAATTTGAATATCACATGAAAAACAATCCAAATTATTTGTGATATAAAAGTTAGATAGGAATTGGCCTTCTGAAAAGTAATTTCCTGTGTTGAATGAATTTATTATACAAATCCAGTCCTTCCACTCCATCCATAAAATGTTTAAATTCTACTAAAAGTACAAGCAGCACGTAGCACTAGTGGTTAGCATGTCTGCTTTCACAATCCGGACAATGTACAAGGTGATTTAAATGAGGTGGAACATCCATTGGCACCTATCCCACCATTTGAGGAAATACAAGAATATTTTGGGATTTTTTTTTTTTTTTTTTTGCAAGAACATCTCAACAGTTTGGATACTATGAGATTGCTGGAAAACCTCTCCCCATCCTCTGAACTACTGTATGTAGTGATGTATTACTAGTCCTTGGTTCAAATTGTTCTCACAGCAATCAACGCACAATCTCTGAGGGGAATTGCCAGTCCTAGTGTGCACATCACTTTGAGCAAGTGCCTGGAAATTGAATACATGATGTAAATAGACTGCAATCCCACCAAAGCACTTTATATTGCGAGTTATTCACCCATTTTACCTCCCACTCATGTGGCAAGAGTTGCAGTATAAGGTACTTTGAGTTCTGCATTATGCTCACAAATGCTTCTTTCGTGGAGACGGTAGCAGTCTGGGAAGGAAAAATCTGTCATCCTTTTTAAGTGTAAATTGAATCTGTCCAACACTGTCAGCATTTAGGGCAACTCGGCAGATCTCGACAAACACCCACTTATGAGTCTAAGATTTGAGACCGATCCACGTCGTCACCTGCAGTGGGTTCTTTGTGCTTATGGCGATGACCTGGTACTTGTAATAGCAGAGCTCACAGGCCCAGGAACCCCGCTCGCTGATCCACTTGATGAGGCAGGGTTGGTGGGTGCAGCGGACCGAGCCACTGCAGCGACACGGGCTCAGGAGCTCCCCCTGCATTTAAAAAAAAAAAAATGAAAAAAAGAAATAACTTGGCGCCTCTAATGGAATTGGCAGTGATTTATTGAAATGGTACACACATCTTTAACATCTTTACCAATCATTAAAATGTGAGAAAGCTCTCACATGATGATGAGAAATCGTGTGATTACTGTGTCTTTAAGCTTGTTTATTAAACAGCTTTTTAAATTTGCAACGTTTTTTTTTTTTTTTTTATAAATAGATATCTTTGTTTTAAAAGCCTAACAAAGGCTCAGCCGCATGTCTTATAAACTTAAACAAATAAAGAGCTTGCTAAAGTTTTCTACAGTTACATAGTTTTCCAAAATGTCAGTATAAGTGTAATGTTAATCTTTGTTTTAATTCAAACAAAAACAAAAAGTGCAGGGAGTTCCCAGGGTCATTAGTTAGCATTTCTTATAAAGTAAACAGAAAATATAAGTAAGTAAATGAAAAAAAATAGTACCCTGAAGTTTACCCAGTTTAAAATTGATCTCTTATCAGCTGTCGGATTTATAAAAAAAGCAATATTACACAGGGTTTGGCCTGAGCACACAACAGCAAATTGGTAGTTTTTCACCAAATAACAGAGGATAGGTTCCAGAATAAAAAAACCTGTAGACAAATCATTCAGTCACATTTACGCCTATGGACAATTTGGAGTCTTCCATGAACCTAACATGCATGTTTTTGGGAAGTGGTAGGAAGCCTGAGAAATCCCAGATTCGAACCCAGAACTGTAGAGCAGATATGCTAACCACTTTCAACTGTGCTGCCAGATTATAAAATGACAAATGAAAATAAGTCTGCACAACTTTAGTGTGAGGTGGAGTAGAAAAAGGCCGGTCCACAGATGGTCCGAGTGGGCGTGTATTGGCAGGGCCATCAGAACACTTGTGACGTGTACAGCGGGACTCGACACGCTCACTGTGACTGTCCCCATCGCCACCAAAAGCTGAAAAGCCAGGCTGGAGAGCGACCGGGAGCATCTGATAACAAACGTGGCATTCCAGCCCACATGCGCAGGGAGTGACAACTCAATGTCCTTTTGTTGATCACACAGGAGAAAAAAAAAACTGAACAATGTGGCCGTCTGTGTTCAGATGATGCAGATTTTGCATTGTTTTGTTTGGCATTAGCACCAAAAAAAAACCCTCAGTGCAATGCGTTTTCTCACCAGATGTAAATAATGGCATGATGCTAAATTAGCACTACCTTCTGGCATTACCCAAAGGACTGGCATCGCTCCAAGTGCCCTCCATTAACTTTAGGAGAAGGGAAATTGTAGCATAATAAACTCTGCAACAGAATGTGAATGATTCAAATAAAATAAGTGGGGCAACTGCACTCAGGCCACAAGCATTTATTTTTATGAGTGCCAGCGATGCGGCAGACATCCGGAAAAACAGGCAAATAAAATTGTTTTAATATGGTCTTATTCAATTTCAAGGGAGGATAGGTGGTATAGGTCACTCAGTCGCGGTATAGAGGATTATCAATTAAGGTCAAGTGCCTTTTACTTTAATAGCAACATTCAGACTTTGCAGGAGCACTCCAAATTCAGATTGCGAGGGCATCTCTTGTGCACAGACTGCTTCAGATCAGTTCACAGATTTTCAGTTGGATTTAGGTCTGGGCTCTGGCTGGGGTGTAGATTTTCTCATTGTGAAGACATTCTTTTGTTTGTACAGGTTAAAGTACATTGTACGAATGTCGTAATCAACAAGTATAAAGTTGTCTCCCTCAAATTTGTTCATTTGCAACTTTTACTATTTACTCATTTAAACTTGCAACATTATTCTTGTCATATTGCAATGCCGCCGCCCCAATACAAAATGAAACTTTATTGTAGCATTACCATTTTTTTTTTTTTTTAATTCAAGGCCCAGGGGCCAAATCTGGCCTGCCTACATCATCACCAAAGCAAATCATGTGGCTTCTGGTTTCAAAAATAGATATTAATCAATTTGTTGTGTGCACGTGTGAGGCAATTTTACATTTGTATTGTTTCACAGTCATAACGGCCCTCTGAGGGAAACCCTAACCACAGCGTGGCCCATGACAGAAATAAGTTTGACTCCCCTGGCTTAGACGACGAAACGAAGACAAGTGGTGGTCGATCAATAGCCTCTTTATTGTGAAACTGAACAGTTTATGTCGACCAAAAAAAAAAAAAAAAAAATCATATTAGCGTTTCTCTCATCTGTCAGCCTTCATCCTGCAGACACTCCCTGACTCACTCATCTAATCGAAAATCACAGAAAACCTTCATGGTCTCATAGACAGTCGGCTGAAACTCTTGCAAAAAATGTACTTAATAAAAATGCAGGTTTGCTACAATATCTTATTGCAAAGCATTCCCTCCTGTATATACTGTAATTTTTGTTGTATGCTATTATAATATACTGTAGCGAGTAGCAACCTTGCGTTTGTGTTTCGTGAATTGGTGTTAGTTTTACAATTTCCGACTGTCTGCGAGGCAATGAAGGTGTCTGAATGTGAACGGATGAGCGATTGTCTGAGTGAGTCGGGGGAAAGCGAGCGCGTTGACAACTAGAAAGAAATATAAATTCCATCAATGATTTGTCAAAATTGATTGGATTATCATCACATTTGCGTCAACTACAAAAAAAATCCAGTTATTCAATCCCTAATACACAGGCTGCTAACCCATAATGTTTGACAGTAACATAATGAACTAAACACAAAATGAGTGGGAACTCTTTTGCAGCACATTGAGATGGTCAGATATGTTAAGGGAGCCAAATAGGCAATATTATGCAGAGTCTGCTTTGCATTTCAGTAGTGTCTCGAGTGATGATTACTTGAGGAATAAATTGGAGCGTTTTAAGTGAGTCGAGACACGAGGAAGCCCACTTCCCAGGAGATTAATTTAAGAGGTTTGACGGGGGGGGGGGGGGGGGGAATCTATTGGCGTTCAAATGAGCTCCGTTATGTCTGAGAGAAAATGGGGGAGGGAGGCCTGGATCAAGATGAGCTCTTATGTTTTTGAATTTGCTTTTCCCCTGGGCCATTTCCAACAAAATGGCAGAGCGTCTGTCCTTCCTAAGATGCAGGAAGCATCACACCGAGCCATATAGGAAGAATGACACTAACTCGTTCCCCTCGAGGCTTCTTATTGTGCTGCAGACAAGTCCAAGTGCATTAGCTATGTTGCCATTTAGTAAGCAAAGCGAGGATTCTGAGGTGAAAACAAGATACAAGCAGTGGCTCCAAAATGGCACTTTTACATCCCCCTGCAGGACTACTGCATTCATATTCTATAAAATTGCACATCATTTGCCAAAGACCTGGCTATTTCCCAGCAATTATAGCAGGGATAGAGCTGAATAAGACTTTGAGGGCAGTGGGGTGTGGAAACGAGTGCAGGCAATTCGGAGTAACCCCGAGCTAAATTACTGATGGTGTCGTGATGGGACGAGAGCAGCTGCCACACTGGTTAACAAACTCTATGATCCATTAAAGTTATTAGGACAAAATGAAAGGAGAGCTTGTTACTTGTGCAGCATGTAAAGCAGCCTTCATTTTAGCTCTTCGGTCATAAAAGGTTCAGAAAATTATGCTCTAAAGTTGTACTTTGCATTTTCTTTAGGTTTTTTTTTTTTTTTTTTTTTTTTTTATGTTGATGGAAAAGTGCAGAGCTGGTAACTACAGAACCGGAAAGATCCGGATGTCTACTTTACATCTTTAATCATTTACTGTCCATCCATCCATCCATTTTCCAAACCACTTATCCTCGCTATAGAGTCGCGGGCGTGCAGGAGCCTATCCCAGCTGACTGTGGGCGAGAGGAGGGGCACACCCTAAAATGGTCGCCAGGCAATCGCAGGGCACACACACAGACGAACAACCATTCGCACTCACATTCACACCTACTGGCAATTTAGAGTCTTCAATTAACCTACCGTGCATGTTTTTGGGATGTGGGAGAAAACCCACGCAGGCACGGGGAGAGCATGCAAACTATACACAGGCGGGGCCGGGATTTGAACCCCAGTCCTCAGAACTGTGACACAGAGGTACTAAGCAGTCTCCCACTGTTCCATCGTTCACTGACATGGACGTTTGTATTCGTCAACTGGAATCCAAACGTTTACTGTCACCGACGAATACATTTTTAAACCACTACAATGACTAACAGATCCCTAAAGATGTCGGCGTTGCGTCGTTTTGAATTTGAGATCAGCACAGCTGTTGTGGAGAAGATACAAATTCGGGGGTGAATCTCAAGTTTGTCACATCAATTATAAGGGAGAGAAATGCCAACACGGAAGTCGGACAAGTTTAGGCACCTAACACCAGTACACGCATACAATGGCATAAAGGGTATGTGTCGCAGTAGGTAGAGGAAAGTAAGTTGCGATCGCGAGAAAAGATGACGCAGTTCATTGAGTGAATGAGGAATGCCATGTAAAAAAGCCACTGACGTTCAGCTTGAGCCATACACACATTTCTTCATTGTATAGCTGTAAACAAATTATTTTGTCATCGTGAGTCCTTTCTCTGTCTTGTTTTTGTTGTTTAATACTTTGAGGTGTCACAAAAGCAAAAAATTATTAGCATCCAATTCACTTTCCTGTTTGACATTTTCATAAAACCCTTGTTTTCTCTGCAGAAACTGCTGTTTTTGGTTTAACCGACCCATGTTCTACTGCTGAATACTAGAGAACAGAAAAAACTAGACAAACTTTTGGTGGTGTAAAAAGAAGAGTCTACTCTTTGTTTTGGTAGGTCTGGTGTTTATATTGTCATAGAACACAATATGCTGTGGGTCTTGAAAGATGAGTCAAAATACTGGAAATGGCAGAATGGGGAACTCTGCTTTGAAATGGATCATTATTTAAGTACTGTACTTCCCCCCCCCCCTGTTGTCAAGTGCAGTGTTAATGTTCAAACTGCATAATGTTACAGCGGCTTACAATAATATTAAATTATTATTAAAATACCATTGAACACTTACCCCTACTATGCTACTGTTTTACAATAATGCCGGCCATTATGGTGGTACTTGGTGAGCTAAGTAGCATTTGTTTTAGGTGGTACTTGGTGTAAAAAGAGAGAACCACTGTGTTAAGATGTTAAAAATCAGTACTTGTGTAGCCTACTTGAGACACATGCTGTCAGGGCCGCATGTAAAAGTACATTCAAGTTATGGATGGAACGAAAGCCTTGAATTGTTTATTGTTAATTTAACTCGCACAGGCCATGTTTGGTTTGACGAGGAAAGAATGAGGAAATTGTACCATGAACAAAAACAGTGTTGCGGCTGTGATCATTCCGCCTATCCAACCTGGCAGCGAGGCGGTCCCATTGTTGTGGGATTCTTATGTAACAACGATCATCCTTATTATCTCATTCTGTGCAAACAAGAGGGTTATATTCAGAATTACTCTCTTTGTATGTCGAGAGATTGTAACACAAAGAGAGAATTAGGTTGTAAAACATTTGATCTGGTTCGAAAGGACTGCAGGCGCCCGGTTTTTTCGCTCATGTATTTTTAGACACGGCGGCAAGGACGCTTGGATTCGCTCCCTCGTTTGTTTTAGCGGGACGGTGCTTGAAGGTTTGAAGGAGAGGAAGGACGAATTTCACAGCTCCCGTGTGAACACGGAGATACAAAATAATGAGGTTGAGAAGGGATAATGTCCACAAAACACCAGAATCTTTACAGCGTGGCATCGTATTTGAACACCCCCTTTCTTGCAGCAGAAAGATTGTACAGTGATGTGCCTCAAGGCCACCACTAGCTTTGCTGTTTTAGCAACCTTTTTCACAACAGTCATTTTGACACAGTAAAACCTTAAAGCATTCATTATACATTTTTTCACAATCTAAAACAGTTCCCAGGTGTTTCACTAACATGTCTTGAGATTGAATTTGCCCAAAATACCCCAAGGATTCAGAATTCTAACACGTGGTGTGATCTATTCCTATCTGGTGTTTGCATGGGCCACTTTCACAGACGTGTGACGTGCGCAGATCGATGTGAACGTCGAATGATTTCTCAAGATGGAGGTCAGTCGTCTATTTAGCACAGTAGTTGCCATTGTTTTTACACTTTAATTAAATCATTTATTTTATTTATTTATTTATTAAAGCTCTGATAGGAAGCTGCCGAGATGTTTACATGGAGCATTTTCATTTGGTTTTGGTTTCTAACCTGATTCTAATCAGAATACAAGGCTCCATGTGAACCAGGCTACTGTTGTGATTGTGTTCTGTCAATAGTCATTATAGCACTGCTCAAACCACCAATCTAAAGACTTTTGCAAAGCACTGAAGCATCTCTCACACAATTTATTTTTTATTTTTTTTTGTCTCGCAGCCCTGGGGATGGAAGTGTTGTTTGGAGAAGGATTGTCACATCAGATACGACCCGCTTCGGTCTACGTGACAACCTTAAAGGCGAAGGCAGGAGAAAGGAACGACTAACATCCCCGCCGGCTCTATCACTCAAAGGCAATGCGGACCTTCCACTTATCTCCCCTTTCAGAAACGTGCACGGTTCACACCTCAGCAGATCCATATCTGGGTTTGGCAGAGAGACAACACCCCAAACACGAGGCAGGCTGGCGAGGGACAAAGACTAGTGTTAAGAGATAAGATGGCGTTCAATCAAGCTTTGACGAGCCGCGACGTATAAAGGAGACGTCGATAACGTGGCGGGAGGAGGCCATGGGAAACGCGTTGGGTTCGTCGCTGCTCTGTATACACTGCAAAATGTGCTGACTGTGGAGAATTTGTGTGGGAAAGAGAAAAAAAAAAAAAAAAAAAAAGCACAAAGCAGCTTCTGGACCCTGTGTTAGTAATAATGAAAAAGTGGGAGCACAGAGGTGAAACGATGCACAGAGATGCGGAAAGAGTCATTAGCTAAGAGATTGTACGCCATTAAAAAGGCAATGACCATGAAATGATACAGTAAGTCACATGCTTTGCATAAAGGGACACATTAATTGCTTTCATTCACATTCTATACACTCATTACCACTCGGGGTTGAACCACTAAAGATTTTTGTTGTTCACTATTATGTGATTTAAGTCGAGTCAAAGGCGATTAATCAATTATGTCATTGACATTCTTTCAACACAATCCAGCAGTCCTTAACAAATGACAACAAATGATTAAAAATACAACTCACCATTATGCAGAATTAATTTGTAATTAGTTGGAGTCCTGCGCAAGTTTCTCTTCAACAAACCGGAGGATCTCATCTTATGTTCCATAACGTAACGTGCTGTAAGACAGCGGGCCCCCCAAAATTAAGCATTTACCTAATTCACTGTTTCTACGGTTGTACATCGCTCATCACAGTTCACTTTTTGCGCTCTCACTGTATCGCAGATTTTTTTATTGTACATATCTAATTTTAGCGGCACGGTGAACGACTGGTTAGTACGTCTGCCTCACAGTTCTGAGGAACGGGGTTCGTTGTGGTTCTTCGCAGGATTTTGCTGTGATCGTTTTTCTGCACAGACTATGTACTGCAGACTCGCATAGCAATAGGCATGAGCAAAGAGTGTGTAAAAGACAGAATTTCCAAAGTTTGGGATCATTTCACCCTTTAAAAATAGGAAAAAAAGTGTGATTTGTCTACTGCGAAGCAGAACTGGCTTACACAACTGCAAGTCTATGGTAAAGTAAACCTTGTTGGCTAATTTAATATAGCGCACCACTGCTAGTTGGAATGAATTGTAAACCCTCCACAGGTGGTCAAGAATAGACACAGCCGCTGGTGCACTTTCAATCGCTTTAGTGAACAAACGGCAACAAAATAAACACACAAAAGCACATTCATACTTTAGCTGCAAAGCCACAACTGATGCTCGCTCAGAGGCGCTTAACACGCAGACTAACTAACGGTTAGCGGCAGTTAACAGCCAACCAACAACAGCCAACTCTACACTCTCATTTGCTATCTCCTACAGCACTCATCAGGCCGGGCCCCGCCTTTTACCGAAGTTAGTGTCGTCAAGCCATATGAGGGTCGCGATGTTGGTGTGTGCTGTATCTTACTACTTCTATGATTAATAAAGTTCTCGTTAGCTCACAGTTGTCAATTTTAGACAAAACATTTTGCCGACAAAGCTGGACTTTCACAGTCCCGAGGTAGCACTGGTATAAATCTTTAAAGACTAGAGAAGATTGGATTCCCTCAAAAATGTCTTTTTTTCCTGTAATAGCAAGGCTTCCTTTATCCTCACGAATTTGACGAATTTGATCTTGTACAATTATGACTTCGTCCTCATAAATTTGACATCTTGGTTTGGTAAAATTACTTCATCTTGATAATGTTACAGCTGCTTTATTTCTTTCTTTCTTCCCTCAATAGCGAGTACAAGGCCATGTCTTTTCTTATGTTGCAGCATTAATAGCAGTCTTGCTCTGAGATTGGGTTCTCGCTAACAAGACCTTGGCAGTGCAGGCAAGTACCCTGTCTTATATTCATGTGTGATGTCCAGTGTAGAAGGAGTTCCCAATCACTCTACTGAGACACATAATGTGCTAAGAGAGATAATCAACGGAAAATAAAAGTACCGTAATGCCCTCCCGTGCCCTATGCCCTGAAAAATGGATGCTATATCATATTGCAACTTTCTACCTACACATCCTTACATCTTCCAGACACCAGAGCCCGAATCCAATCCTCGGCCAGAAGACAATGACCTACCTGACACAGCAAACAAGTTCTTATGTATTGGGGGAGGGGCTACTCATGCCTGTTCCCCGTTTTAGCAATATAACAATTAACCAAGCCCTGCCACATATGGCAAAAATCGGTACGTAATCGACTGCCCCCTCCCCCTTGAAAAGAGTTTAGAATTACCTTGAGATGCCACAAGATGGTAGCAAAAACTACTTTAGTCTACATGAAGCTCCTCAACTCACTTTTGTTTGTTTGCTACGACGATGGCGCCAAAGCAATACTATTCACTGTTTTTTCCGTGCAATAAAATATTGTACACAAAATACCATATTGCTGGTGTTGGGCCTAAACCTATGTCTAAATTTGGTTAATTTCATATTTGTTTCCAAAAATCAATTCTATTGGTCAGTCCCCATGTGGGTATGTTATTTTTATTTACAAATTATTGACCAATGTAAAGTGTTGAAAATGTACTGTTTTTTTTTCCCCCCGAAAAGTGATGGTTTTGGAGATGCAAGGTCTCTGCCTGACACAATGATATAATGCTAACCACTCACCTATTTGCTATGAGCAAAAAAACAGCTAATAGGTGGTGTTTTCAGTGAATAATAATAATAAAAAAATATGTGACTAGGTGTATTTGTGACTATGCGGGTTGACGATTAATTTGAGCTATAAGCTCGCTCAGGGAACGAATTAAAAGTATACCATTGAAATACTTTTTGTTCATTTTTTTTTTTATTTTGAGTTGGTGTGTGATGAAATGTTTCTACTGTGAAATATGTGTCTTGACTCAATAAAGGTTGAGAAACACTGCAGCATAGTACATATGTATAGGTTCTGTGCAGCTCTGTTTCTGAGTGAATGGTGCATCAAATGAAACGTGTGGAGAAGCTGCTTGCACTCACATGCTCAGGTCCCTGGAAGCAGATCCTGCACACGGGCGTCCTGAAGCCGCTTTCCGTGTAGCTGGTGAGGGAGAACCTCTCCTCCAGTTTGCCCTTCGAGCAGTCGTCTGAGGAGCTGCTGCATCCGCGCAGCGCCGCCGACAGCTCCGCGGCGTCCACCCAGCCCGGCACCGCCGGTCCTCGCTCGGCCCCGGCGGCTGCGGTGGCAGTTGCCGCGGGCGGGGTGCCTCGCTCGGCGACGCCCGGCTCGCGGCTGTCCGTGGCTTGTCCGCTCATAGGCGGCGGAGGCGCCGGCGGCCCGAGCAGGAGCAGCCTCAGGTCACCAAGCAGGACGCAGCAGCGGCTCTTCAGCATGCTCTGGCCGCGCAGCATCGGCCCTGCGGGTCCCTGTGTTGCCGGCCACCGAGTCACAGCAGCACCGCGGCGCAGGGGCGCACTGCGCGTCCCCTCATGTGGCGCTTGGATGGGCTGACCTGACGGGATATTTACGACCTAGTATTCCGATCGAACGTCTTTTACCGTCGGTCCGAGACCAAGTAAATCCAAAAGGCGGACAAATCCCTCGGATGTAAACAAGTGTCCGAAGCCATTGGGCGTAGTGAACGGAGGAGCTGGAGGAGGAAAGTCAAACGTTAGATTGATGGGGTTGTGCATTTGACTAATAAGGATGTGGCCCTTCGGTCACCGCTGTCTTCCTCTTCTCACGGCCTCATTTGCAAGCTTCAAACTACAATCTGCCTTTAATGTTAAAAAAAAATATATATAAAGAAATAAAACCTCACTGTAATCGCCTTAATGTAGAAGGAACATCGAGTCAGACGTGTCTTACCTGGCCAGCTACGCCGATTTCTTCACGATTTTTCTCATCCCGATCCTCACCCCCTACCCACCCTCTTTACACATGCTGTCAGCGTCGCCTCCGTGGGATGGGGAGGAAAATCCAACGCGGCCGGCGCAGGGTCTTGCCGTGGGGGGCGGGGGGGGAAACACACACACACACAAAAAAAGCATCCGGTGAATCTTGTGCTGTGCGAGCACTGGCTGTTTCTGGATATGCTGCCGAGCATGATGCAGCCTGGGACAGAGCCCAGACCAGACGCCCCACCACGTCATTCGCGTATACACCATACACACAAGCAGGGAAGACGCTATATACAGCACTCCATAGAAATAATCAAAGATGTCAGCTGTTTTCATGGGTAAAACAAATAAGTAACCTCAGTTTTCCTAGAGGTAAAAAAAAACAAACTCATGCAGTACTTGTTGTTCTAGACTCTTTGTCTTTGAGTCTTGGCCCACCACTAGTTTAGTTATTTTGTCAACTTTACATCATAAAAGAAGAAATAGTAGGAATTACATTCTCTCCAGACATGGTTGCCTGTCTGTTTGTCTGTCTATCCGGTTGTCTAGCTGCCAGTCTGTCTGTCCATCTATCTTTATGTCTGTCTACAGTGGTTATAAAAAGTCTACACACCCCTGTTCAAATGCCAGGTTTTTGTGATATAATAATGAGACCAAGATAAATCATTTCAATACACTTTGCACTGATAATGTGACATGTAACCTTTTCAAGAGGGAAAATAAAACTAACTAAGAAAATGTGGTTGCAAAAGTGTGCATACCCTCATAACTGGCTGTGACTGGCCACTCCAAAACTTTTTTTTTTTTCTTCTTCTTCCTTTAGCCATTCAGAAGTTGACTTTCTGGTGTGTTTTGAATCATTGTCTTGCTGCGGAAACCAAGTGAGCTTCAGTTTGAATTTACAAACTGAATTCAGAATTTTCAGGAAAGGAACAGAATTACTGGTTTCATCCAGCAAATCGTCCAGGTCCTGAAGTAACAAAGCAGCCCGAGACCATGTTTTTGCAAAAGTAAGACAAGACTATTCTTTCTGGTTAGCAGTGGGTTTTGCCCTGGAACTCTGCCATGGAAGCCATTTTCCCCCAGTCTCTTCCTTATTGTAACTTAACTAAGGAAAAGGAGGTCTGCAGTTCTTTTGATGTTGTCCTGGGTTCCTTTGTAACATCCTGGATGAGTCATCGCTGTGCTCTTGGAGTAATTTTTTATGACAGGCCACTCCTGGGAAGGTTCACCACTGTTCCATTTTTTAAATCTATTCGCGGATAATGACTCTGACCATCGTTTGCTGGAGTCCTAAAGCTTTGTAAATGGCTATGTAACCCCTTCCAGACTGATGGTGTCAAGTACTTTATTTCTCATCTGTTCTTGAATTTGAAAATATGAACTCAGCTTTCCAAAAAAATGTGATAAGCTACAGTTAATTCATGATTCAATAAGGGGGCAATTACTTTTACCAGGTGGCTGTGAATAGTTATTTTTTTCCTTAGTAAATAAAAACCACCATTTAAAAACTGCATTTTAGCTTACTTGAGTTATCTTTGTCTGATATGTATATTTGTTTGATGATCTGAAACATTAAAGTGGGCATACTGCAGGAACTACAGTGCCTTTTTCATGGCACTGTAGTTTAATGTTTAAGATCATCAAACAAATGTAAATAGACAAAGATCACCCAAGTAAACTAAAATGCAGTTTTTAAACGGTGGTTTATATATATGTGTGTGTGTGTATGTATGTATGTCTGTCCTTCTATTGGTCTGTCTATTTTTGTCTATCTAGCTGTCAGTTTGTTTATATATCTGGTTTTCGACCTTACGTTGAGTGATAGAAATGAACTATTGTTCAGTTGTCACCAACTATGATCGATAATTAATCTTATTTGGCCTTTTTCCCCCCAAAATCTTTTAAATTTGTATGAATATAAACATACAAACACAGGCAGACCTTTGCGACACGCCTTCCCCACGTGTTGTTATGTTACGTCACTTCCTGCGCGCTAGATACGTACTAGGAAATATCCTTTACGTCGAGGGTTGCCAACTCGGAAAGCTCCGGATTTACGATGCTTCTAACGGGCCAATGTTAGCTTGTTATGTCGACATTACTGCATATTTAGATTGTTATCTTACTAAATGAAAACTCACTTACATCAAGGTACGCCATATTGATACTTTGAACCGGAGATTCGTGCCCACACGTTGGCTAAAGTTGTTAGCCGCGCTAAAGTTAGCTTGTGTGCCACCTGACAGTCCAGATGTGACGGCGGCCACTGTCTCGATGCTAATTTAAGTCGGGGGCCAGTCATCATGTCTACGACGCTGACAGCCGAGCAGCAGCGAATGATTGAGGAGAACAGACGGAAAGCTTTGGAGAGGAGAGCCCAGAGGCTCGGGCAGAACCCGACATCGGCACCGAAGCAGTTTGTTCCACCCGTGAAGAAAGAAGCACACATCACCGATAACCACAATAAGGACACGCTTTTTGGCAATGGAGACTTTACGACAACATGGGTGAGGACACTCAGGAGTATTACGCCCACCCTGGGAAGAAAGATTCACGTGATAAAAGTCGTAATTAAACGGGAACTAAGTTGGAAAAATAATTTAAAAAAGTAGTGTCTTTTCGAAATACTGATATTTTCAGATTCAGGTCTGTTTTTTTTTTAGATTTAAGTCAGACTTTTATGAGCAAACGTATATTTTCCAGATTAAAGTTGTACTTTCATGAGAATAAAGTATATTTTCCAGTTAGAAAAATAAAGTGGAGAATTATCAAGAAAAAAGTGGTATATTTTCAACGTTAAAGTTGTAATTTTGCAAAATGTTTGAGAAAGTTGTGTTATGATTGTTATGAGAATAAGGTTGTATTTTTGGAGAAAAAAGTAAAATATTCTCAGATTAAAAGTAATAGATTTTTTTTTACAATGATTAAAGTAATAAAGTAAGATTATTAAATCTGTAATTTAAGTGAATAAAACTTTTTGAGGAAAATATGTATATTGTTTAGATTAAAGTTGTAGTATTTTTGAGATTAATAAATTTTTAGTTCAGTCATAATTTTGCAAGAATAAAGTGGTATATTTTGGGGAATAAAAAATAGTATATTTTGAAAATGTCATAGATTTTTGAGATGGGTGTTTTTTTTTTTTTGGCTGGTAGGCATGAGTGCCTGGAAAACCCCACCCCACGCCCCCCTCAGCTCACGGGCCTCTCCAGATTTTAATGCACCACACGACTTTGGGGGGGCACCGATACACGGTGTAGTGCCAATTATATAGTAACAGTGGGGAGGAGGGTTCTCACTTATCACCCCTTATCGTTCCCTTGTCGGGTGGCCTATCCGGCATCCTTTCCAACAAACAAGGGATACTCTCCCACCTGCGGGCTGGGAGGGGACTGGCTGCATCACGGGCCCTGCAGGTTGGGGGGCGGGAGGTGTCTGGCTCTCCTGAGAGGGCATGTGGGGGGAGGGGGGGGTGACATTGGGTCCCTGCGGCCCCTACCGGGTGGCCAGTTGTCTGGGCGCCTCGGTGGGGCCGGCCGACTGCCCTGCGTCCCTTGGTGTGGGAGGTGTTCCTGTCCACCGGGCTGCTCTCGGATGGACCCATGAGTCCGATCCCGGCCCTCGATTGATTGGGTGGGGTCCTCAGCCTCCACGGTGCGGGCACAGCGATTACAGGACAGTTCTGTCAGTCTTTGTGAATCTAATACGGTGTGAATTCACTTGCATGTGTCCGCAGGGAACTCTTTCACTGGGTGTGGGGCCACTCACTTATGGTGACAAATAACACATGAATATGCAAATTGCTTGTGTATCCCCTCACTCACGCTCTCGTCCTATAGACTTTCATAATCTACGTAGTCAATCCCACCCCACTTCAGTTGTACAGCCGGGTTCATGACCCTTGTCCTGCATGCTTCTTCTCCTGTTCTTGTCCTGTTCTCGCTTGTCCTGTCCTTCCCTCACAGGGTGTAGCACCACAGCCCCATGCAACACTCATATTTAATGTTTCATTGTTGTAGATAATGTAATGACTTACTTTTCTCATCCTGTTTACAGTTAGTGCTTTGTCTTTTGTCTTCGTTTCTCTCTCCCCTCCAGAAACGTTGTTCTGTACGACTGATTCTCAACAAACTTCAATTATAACAGTAAGAAACCACAGTGGAAGCTTAAAAACTCCACTGTGACACAGTAAAACTGTTCCGGCATAAGAGGGATACAGATCCTCCATTCTGCTTGACCTAACAGCCGAACAGGACAAAAAAAAAAATAATTTCCAGATGAAAGTTATTTCACTCAACTCAATTTTCTTTATATAGCACTTTAAGAACACCCTCAGTTGCAACAAAGTGCTGTCCATAAAAACGACTCAAACAAGACATTTTAACATTTAGAACCAAAACAATAAGGTTTAAACTGTAAAATAATATAAATAACATGACACAGCAAGGGCAGAAGCTCATGTTGCGTTCAAAGCCAAGGAATAAAATTGCTTTTGAGGCGGGTTTTATGAGATTATAGTTGTAAATATGAGAATAAAGATGGATTTTTTGAGAAAAAAGGTTGAGTTTTTGAGAGTAAAGTCTCAATGAATGAGAATATTTTGGAGGAAAAAAATAGTGTCTATTGGAGATAAAAGTTATAGATTTTTTAGATTAGACTACTATTTGTATCACTTTAAAAACATCTAGAGGTTTTCGGACTTTATCTCATGCAGCTTTTTTGTCACATACATTTTTATTCTCATATTACAAATGTAATCTTGAAAATAACTCCAATTTCATAATATTGCCACTTTATTTCAAAATACATAACTATTTAAAAATATACAACTATACAATATTACAACTCTAATCTCCTAGTGTAATTCAAATTTTTTTTTTCTTCAATGTGGCGTGAGTACTCCTTTGTACTTCCATCCTGGGTTGCCTCGTGAAGACTAATTCAATGCTGTCTTTCCTTGTAGACTTCGGCCAGAGATGACCCTCCTCCGGCCAAGCGTCAACACGTCAACCAGCCTTTGACGTGCACTGACAGCAGCACTAGCAGTACAAAGCCAGCTCAGCTCAGTTGTAAGCAGCCCTCTCCCAGTTGCGCAGCACTGGGCTCCTTCTATAAACAACCAAACAAACCCACCTCAGACTGTACAACATTAAAGGCCGTGCCTGCTAAGAAGGCTGCTATATCCACTTGGGGCAAATGTGTGCCGCACACTGACGGACGCTTCAGGGTGGAGGTGGGGTATCATGCAGAGCTCATTGCTGCTTTTAAATCCATCCCATCCAAGACATATGGTAAGTATTCTGTTAAGTGGATTGTAAAGCTTAAGCATACACACCCACAACACACTTCAATATAGTGCTTGTCATTTGAAGTGGCGTATACCTGAATTGCATGATACTCTTTCTGATATTTTCATCCCCTTATGTTGTCAAATAACCGAAAATATCAGTGAGAGCTCTCAGAGTGACGCAGTGCAGTAAAACGCCGCCACGAATTACAACTACAATAACCTATTTTTAAAATACATACCACTCTGATGGCGCCACTCAAGTCGCATACAGTGCTGTGAAAAAGTATATTTGCTACCTTGTCTAATTCTTTTTTAAAATTTTATTATTATTATTATTTTTTTTTTGCATAGTTTCCACATTTTAATGTTCAAGATCATCAAACAAATGTAAATATCAGAAAAAGATAACATCCAAACTATATGTTTGAAAGAATGTAAGAATCATCTTCTAAATTTTCTTAAATCCTGTTTGGTGCGAGTGTTGCATTGAGCAAAATAATCCTGTCTGGAGAGCTGTGCCACAGTGTAGCTGTTGTTCAACTTCCCCATAGCGGAAGTCATTTCTTCTTCTTTAGACAACCTGGTAGTTGAGACTGAATCTACAGTGCCTCTAGTGGATGCTGCCAAGTACTGCAGTGCACTTCATTTGGTCTCAATTGCTTTAAGATGCCATTTATCAAAAAATCAAATGCACACATTCAAAAGAATTCTTCACGATTAATGATTGTTTTACCCATTTGTAAAATAAATACATTTGACTCTAAAATGATACGCTGCTGGAAAGCTAAATTAGCATAGTTTTACAATACATTGCATCTTAAGCAAAATATAAGTATTCGGCATCTATATGACTCCATATACAGTAGCTAAGCTAAAAAGTTGGACACTGTTTATGATTGTTGTGTTAATGTTGTGGTCTTCTTTTTTAATAATATTAAAACATATGCCCACTGTAGATTGATCATTGTGGCCATGCAAGTACGGCACATAAATAAAAATTGGACATTATGACTGCTCATATTTATTTTTTTATTATACGCAAGCCACCTGCTAGTGACACCAGGCCAAAAGCTGACATATGTTGCCTAACGTAATCCTTGGCTCTGAGCTGACATCCAAATACTCTTTGTGGTCACATAAATCCGACTTATAATGCCGACACTCAGCAATATGGACATCTGTCCAGTGCAGCTTTTTATATGAAAATAATTAGTGGTACCAACCACTGGGGCGGCTACATACCAGGAAGATCATCTCACTGTCTAATGTGCGTATTGAACATTTTACAACAGAATTTTCATATTGCTTTTCAGATTTCTGTCACAAACATTTGCAACTACTTTTTTTGCACTTTTAGACCAATGGTAAGAAAATAATATAGATTTTGTTTATCCTGTGAGGGAAATTATGGTCACAAAAGCAATATTCACTCACACACACTTAAAAAAATAGACTACTTCTCTTTACTCGATATCTCGCACCCCCCACCCGAGCAGCGCATAATTTGCACTCTGCTAAATATTTTTTCACCTGTGTTTACCTTATCCATCTATGTTTACCTATCTCCACACAGCCGACATGGTTCAGGCCTGGAAGATGTATGTCAATCTGGTGAAGTGCCATCGGTGTGTAGAATCAGTGCATTTTTCCAAGTACTGTAAAAAATGTACAATATTGGCACTGATAGTGGAAGAAGCCACGCTCAGTTACCTCTGCACTGAAACTTTTTCATTTGATTGTTTCATATTTATGGCCTAAAAATTGTTTTTCATGAAAAATATTTATGGCAATCTTAACTGCTGTGTTATTGATGGTGCATTCTGACTTATTTACAAATTCGGAATGCGTCACCGCTGTAGCAACAGAAATCCATTGTAAACTGATGACTCCCTGTTTATTATGCTTTAGACCCTGCCAACAAGGCGTGGAACTTCAGCATGGAGGACTACCAACAGCTAAGTATGTTAATTTTCCGCAGTGTTTAACATTTCATGCACATGCAGCTGCTCCGTTCTGACGTGTGCTTTCTTGACCCCGCTGCAGTGACCCAAGTGGCGTCCATCGCCTCGGTGTCTTTGAGGCCCCTGGAAGGGGCGGAGTCGTTGGACATGGCGGCGGTGACCAGCCGAGCTCAAGATGGCTCGCCGCTGACCGCTCTGCTGAAGCTGTGCAACGGATGGCAGAAACTGGGGGCCGAGGTCCAGGGCCAGTGCGTCCTGGTGTCGCCCTCCAGATTTGAGATTGATATCGATTACCATGTCGACGTGATTGCAGCATTCAAGCAAATGCCGACAAAAACCTACGGTACCATCTTGAGATTAATATCATGGGTGTATTTTATGGTTCTATGGCTGGGTTTAACCTCAATGGTTTAAGTGACACAATTCAGATTTTTGGTTCTCAAGTGGCACAATTGTGATATGCGTCATGGCAGCATGCAGGGAAAAAAAACACAAGTAATTGGATATCCTCAGTTTGGAATCAGCCTTGTTTCAAATGTGGGTACAGTAAACAAAACAGATACGTTTTCGATATATGCCAGTGCATCATAAACACACAGACCGGCTGTAACACGTCAATGCGACCTTGATGTCATCGAAATACACTGCACAGACAACACGACTATATTAACACACCCTTTTTCAACCGAAACTATAGTGAAAGCATAGATAATTAAATCTTGTCTAATATTCTGCTTTTGTGGTGTGTGCCTCAGTAAATAAGCAAAGCAACTGAAGACTAAAGTAGAGTAATGTGCAGGTTACACTCAATAAAATCAATGTGGTAAAGAGTCAGCCCAGGCCAACGAAATGCTATTTAATGTTTAATTTTATGAATTAATATTTACTTTCATGTTGATACTTGTGCAGTTTGGCTATGCATGTAGGTTTCGTGTGTTCCACATATGTCCAGTTCACCTGGAAATAGTTAAATAATTGGCTCTTGACATGAAATTAGGATTGGGCACTTGGACCTGCAGTGTAAATCCGACCTCTCATCATTACATTCTTTCAGACATGAAAACAAGGAAGTGGAGCTTTTCACTGCAGGACTACAAGAGACTCAGTGAGTTTTGCCGATTGGATTTATCCCCCTGTTGCCGTTTGTCATCTTGTGTAACCGCACCACCTCCCATTCTCAGTGGGGCTCCTCGGTGGGATAGCAGCCGTGGAGGTGGAGCCTCTTCCTCGGGCGGTGGTCCAGTCTTTCTCTGCCAGCTTTGAGGAGACTCAAGCCAGGAACCCGGACATCCCTGAGGCCGACCTGTCCTGCGTCGAACCCGCGATCACAAGTAGCCTCATGCCCTTCCAGATGGAAGGAGTCAAGTAGGTGCTTGTGGACGACCATTAACGCTCCATTTGGACTAGCCGTATCGGACAAAATTCACAATCATTTCTAATGTAGTAATATTTAATGTAGTCACACACAACCTAATATTTAAAAATATATATTAGCTATAATTAGGCTGTTTTGGAATGTAAAATTTAAGCATATGAATAAAATGTTCTTTTCAGAATGTCCACAACATATAGATCATATGTAAATAAAGGTAATAAAGTAGTTTTATTTTTCATCACATTTTACAATTAAATGAATACAAATATTTATAAAATTGCTAGACGTACACCTCGTAGTATTAAGTTAATTCATTGCAGTATATATGAAGTATATTTTAAGAAAAATGTCCAAAATCTTGTGGTAACAAAAACAGAAAAAAATATGCATTTCTAGGTTTTATTATTCTGTTTTACACAAATAGCACTACACAAACCACGCTTCTCAAGGCTTCCCTCAGGTAGTTCTTTTAAAAAAATGAAATTTCCCTCCCATGAGTCCGAGCAACTCTGTTTCATCCAATTCCTCCATTTTGGTAGCCGAGCTCTGACGTGTGCATCAGTGTAATATGAGAACCAGGAAATCGTGCACTGATAGTTTGAACACTAAAAGTGATTAAAAACACGTTATTATTTAAACTAATTGTTTATAATTAATTAATCGTGATTAATGCGGTAAACTAACACCCGTAGAATAAATATCAATATTTATAAAATGACTAGATTCATGCCTTTTTTATTATTAAATTAACTACCTATTTGTTCACATATGTTAATCACATTTCTGGCTGTACATTTTCAAAATTATATGAAACATAATTTGTTTTTGTAAGAAACCCAATTTCATGGAAAATATACAATTTATTTTCTCCTAATGCTCAGACGCAGCCCAGAAATGATGGTGTTCCTTTTTCGTTACGTTTGTGACTCACTCACAGTTTTCAGTTGACTCCAGCTAGGAGGTGAGAAATGTCTCAGCATCTCAACTGTGTCTTTGCAGTTATGCGGTGTCTAAACAAGGCCGCCTGCTCCTGGCTGACGACATGGGTCTGGGGAAAACCGTGCAGGCCATCTGCATCGCTGCCTACTACAGGAAGGAGTGGCCCGTGCTCGTGGTGGCTCCGTCCTCTGTGCGCTTTACCTGGGCAGAGGTAAAAAGAATATGACTCCACCTCTGGGAGAAAATAGGGTTAAGTGTGAGTTTATGCGCAGTACTTTATCATTCTGGCCAGGTTGAAAGCCTTTTTGGGGAAGTTAATATAATGCCAACAGGAATTACTGGACTTTTAAGGCTTTATCTCCTGTTGAGAAGGTTGCTGTATTATTTCCTTCTTCCATCCAAGCACCTGTTCCTAAAATAGGGTACAAATATACTGAATCTGAGAATTGTTTCACCGTTTGATCAAAGTCAGCAAACTCTCAATTGTCAGATGTGTCTAAAAGATTATCCTGAATGGTTATCCTGTGGTGCGGGGAATGTTAATAGTGATTTTCCACTCTAATATTTGGAAAACGGTCGGGCCGACAATTTTCTTTCTGGCCGGACATTTGCTGCTCCACGCAGCGTTATAGTTCGGCGACGGCAGCAGACGGGCGAGTGCAAAGTCTTCTGTAAATTGTCCGATTAGAAGATGAGATGCCAAAAACCTGACTAGTAATTAGTCAAGTGTTAAACGTCGAAGCGGAGTAGTAAAACCGACTTGCCGACTAGTTGACTAATCAGTTCAGCCCCTACACTAAACGCATACTTTCAGATTATTGTATTCCTTGTCGTGTGCGATCGCTCACATTTAAACAAAATTGGTTAAGATGTACCCCATTTAAGTTACTTTTGGGGTGAGGGGGGTCTCTATGGACTGACTTTTTTCAAGTGAAAAAAAAAAAACACCTCTCCATGGTCCTTATTTTTTTCCTCCCCACCGAAACACTTCTGTGCTTATCTCCAAGCAGCAATAAAAAAAAAAAAAAAAATCACTGGCATGGCATTTTTCGATGAGCCGGTATTCAGACAGCTGACAAGACCCCCTCAGCTTGCTCTGTAAATGGCTATCAAGCACATTACCAATCAGGAGTTGGAATTGCTGCAGGGAGTAAAGTCAGATGATATGGTCCCGATTGACTTGGGTCTTATCTTAGCTGTGCGCCTTTGGCCAAATCAGCCGCCAAGCACAAGCACAGCAACATCATGACTTGATGTGGAGGGGACAGGAAAAATAGCGCAAGTCAACTAAGGGTCAGCACGATTTGGCCACAGATTGGATTATTTGATACTAATAATATATTGCAATTCATCAAATAGTGACTCTCCCTCTAATAGACAGCTTGTTCCTTTCAATGTGTGTTTATGCCAAACACCTTCAAATAGATGCATCCCCCCCCCCCCCCACGATAAAAGGGTAGAAACTGAAATCATCTCAGTTCATAGACGCAAATCATCTCAGTTCATAGATGCTACTGTTCACAACCGTACATTACATGATTAACTGCTAACTTTATTTAAATGCAGTTGCCAACCAAAACAGCAGCACCTATCATAATAAACAGTCTCACAAAGGAATTAAAGTGTGGAGTCTTCCTGAATGTTGTAAATGAGTTCCATGTGCAGTATTAACAATCTTCTTACGTTTTGTGGCATCTTTCATGGTGAGTTTTGTTCTGGTAGAGTCTAATGTGATCACTCCGCAATGTTGTGTGTGTCCTTGTTTATGTCCCACACCTTATTAGTTTATTATTGCTATTCTAAAAATGGCTCCCTCATCTGCAGTTGAGTAAATCACCGCCCCCAGCTACTTATAAGGAATTATGGTACAGAAGGTAAACTCATCTTTAAAACTGCACTTTAGCGAGCTCCACACTTTAATTCATCTGAGAGACGTGCCTCCTTTGGTGCTGCTGTTTTGTTTAGCAGCAGAGTTCAAAAGATCTCAGCAGGCCCTTATTAAAAGGCCGGCACTGTTTGAGGAACTAATGTACACCTTTGTCCAACAGTCCTTCCGTCGCTGGCTCCCATCGTTGAGTCCCGACAGCATCAACGTGGTGGTGAAGGCCAAAGACAACCTGCGGGCAGGGCTGGTCAACATCGTCAGCTACGACCTCCTCAGCAGAATGGACAAACAACTGCCAGGGAATCCCTTTAACGTCCTCATCATGGTCAGTTTGATCACTCATATTTTTTAGAAAATATTTTTTGTATTCAATTGAATATATTGATTTAAAAAAAATAAAATAATTTCCCCCTTTCTGTGCAGGATGAGTCTCACTTCCTAAAGAACATAAAGACGGCTCGTTGTAAAGCTGCTTTGCCGCTATTAAAGGTGCTTCGCTTTTATCTTTTCATCACTTGCAGTGAACAGGTTAGGTTTATACACTCCATTAGGTACACCTGCACTATTGAATTTAATTAAAAATATTCTATTTTATTAACTACATTTATTCAACTACAAAGGGTTGGGAATTTGACTGAAGGAATGTAATTGTATATTTTTTATTGAAGATGTATAATTTTATTAATTACATTTATTAGAGTGAACAGTAATGTGCGTTTGACTAAATGTATTTATTTTGCCAACATTTAATTTAAATTGTATAATTTTCTAATTAAAATATATCATACTATATAGTATGATTATATAAATATACATCTGCCTCACAGTTCTGAGAACCCGGGTTCAAATCTGGCCTTGCCTGTGTGGAGTTTGCATGTTCTCCAGGTACTCCAGTTTCCTATGTAGGTTAATTGAATACTCTAAATTGTCCGTAGGTATGAATATGAGCGTGAATGGTTGTTTGTTTATATGTGCCCAGCGATTGGCTGGCGACCAGTTCAGGGTGTACCCCGCCTCTCGCCCAGAGTCAACTGAGATGGGCAGCGCCAGCACGCTCGTGACCCTAGTGAGGATAAGCGGCTCAGAAAATGGATGGATAGATATACTAAATAGGGATGGATTTGATGCAATTAATTTATTTTTAAATATTTTTGAAAACTTTGATTTAAGCCAAATGTTTTACTTATTATATTCATTAGAGTAAATAGGCTGTGCATTTGACTGAATTCATAAAATGTTCATTATTTTTCCAACAATTAATTCAAACATATTTTACCAATTACATTGTTATGCTAATTTGCAATGGGCATTTGACTAAATGAATTTATTTTAAATTCTTTTTGAATGTTTAATTTTAGTTTAGTTTAGCCTGTTTTACTAATGACATTTTTTTAGACTAAACGGGGATGTGCATTTGACTGAATTACGTTTTTGATTTTTTTCATTTGATTTAAGCTGTATATTTGATTAATTACATTTATTTTACTAAATAAGAATAGGCATCTGACTCATTTATTTGTGCTTATTATTTTCATTTGAGCTATACTGTGCACTACTTCATTCAGTTTAATATACTAAGTAGGGGTGGGCATTTGTACTAAATTAACTTGACCTATTGTAAAAGATTTCAATTTAATTACTCAAAAAGAATCTTTCTTCTGTTAACGGGATGGAGTCTCTGAATGTTAGTCCCCTGTTTTAATGCCACTTTTGTATTATTGAGAGGAGTTCATATTGTTCTTTCAACGGCAAACGCTTTAATCAAGTGTGTTTCAGCTTCGTGATCAGGAATAATTTCTAAATTCACAGCCTGCATTGTGTCCCGTCTTCTTCGTACCCTCAGACAGCCAAGAGGGTCATTCTCCTGTCGGGGACCCCTGCCATGTCCAGACCCGCTGAGCTCTACACGCAGATCCTAGCTGTCAGACCCACACTCTTCCCACGATTCCACGAGTTCGGGCTGCGCTACTGCGGTGCCAAACAGGTAACTACTTAGCCGCTAATAGAGAATTGTGGGTTATTTTCAATGCTTTGAGTTTCATCTTTCTTGCTCAAAAGAGGACTGAAGCTCGCACTATTGCCGATCAATCATAAAAATCAGTGTGTTACTTCTCTCGTAGTGTGTGGTGTACTCTTAGATGACCAGCGCAGTGGACTCCATGGTTCAGCTGAACTTGTTGACCACACACTTTAGGATTTGCATCCTAAATATTGAACCGATTTAACATTTACGATGGTCAGCCCGACTGTTTTTCCGAGCAGATTGGGGAGGAAAAATGCTCAAATATCCCCCAATTAATAGTATGTGTGTACCCCGCCTTCAATAATTTCATCCAGCTGGCCTGGGGTTGGGACTACTCTGGCTCCTCCCATCTCGGCGAACTAAAGCTGCTGCTGTCCGAGTCTCTGATGCTGCGGCGCCTGAAGTCCGACGTCCTCTCCCAGCTACCCTCCAAACAACGCAAGGTTGTCACGGTGACAATCGATGGAATCAGCAACCGAACCAAAGCGGCTCTGTCTGCCGCCGCCATGGAGTTAGCCAGGGGACATCAAAATGTGAGTGAGTCCACTCTGCGCTAGTATTCCTTCTCCTCAGTGATTTAAAATACAACAAGTTTCAACAACTGTTTTTTGGCTCCATTTCAGAAAAGGGATGAAAAAGAAGTCCTCCTCATTTTTTACAACCACACAGCTGAAGCCAAGTTGCAAGCCATTACGTGCGTATACGGGTCATTTTCAAATACTTTGCTCAATAGCGGGAAAGACATGGCCCACTGAATTTACCTTTGAAAATCAATTAATTTTACTCATATGTAAAAGTTTGTGATTGTTTCTAAGAAATAAAATATTGGAAAGTAATATTTTTCAATCTTTTACTGCCTTTATTGTTCGGTTGATGATTTGCAACATGGTTTCTGAAGATGCAAATCACACAAATGCGTCTTTATGTCTTCAGAGTTCCTTTTTTTTTTTTTTTGTGGTTCTTTTACAAACTGTCGTTCTTTGTCACTCAAGCTGTCTTTACCGTTAATGCCACTGGAGAGAGCCTCATGTTGCAATACACCAGCGGGATCTGTAAGCTGAAGTGCCAGGATGAGGCAGCCATTTTGCATTCACACACTAGCCGGCAGCAAAATAAATTATTTCTAAAATATGAGTGAATAAGTATGAATTTGTGAATGTGTCAGAGCTATTGCATGTCTAAAATCGTTATTACGATTGTATAAAGACAAGAGTGTAATGGGTTTAATGAGTATTTAGGATCATTTTTTTTCACTTGTATCCGCAGAGTTTGAAGGGCAACACGCCAATTCTCATGATTTTTATGAAGCGGTTAATGTCTTTCCAAATATGCACTTTTGGGTTCACCATTTTAAAAAGCAGTGTATTTCAGTGGGCCACCACTATTTGCTCTGCCAATAAGGATTGCCTTTACTACTTTGAATGACTACATTTTTAAATCGTCAGTAACTTCGAAAAGAGCACTTTAACCGTGGCTGTTTCAACATGGAGACATTTACCCATTGACTTCCCGATTGAGGCCTTTATTATCCTTAAAAAAAAAGAAGATACTTATGTATGCTCAAATCAGCTTTCCAAAGGTCTGTAAGATGCCGTAGAACAGGGGTCACCAACCTTGTTGAGACTGAGAGCTGCTTTTTGGGTACTGATTAATGAGAAGGGCTAAAGGTTTTATACACACTTCAGAAATAACACTTACTCAAATTACCTTATGTTTTATTATTAATAATGAATTAGGTTAATTTATGCGAAGACGCTGATCGTGTTAATGATTTCGCACAATAAGCCGTGTAAAGAAAATGAGTGCTTGCAGTAAATATTGTTTTTTTTTTTTCCACCACTGACAGGGAGTACATCAATGACATGCTCGAGTGTGGGAGGGAGAAGTTCCTTGTGTTTGCCCATCACAAGTTAGTCTTGGATCACATCACTAGTGAACTAGTTAAAAAGGTGAGTAAGAAAAGTAAATGGTTGGCGGTCAGGAAAAGAAGAGAGTGGTATAGTATTGCGCTCAGACAGCGTTTAAGGAGTGTATGATTGGGGTTAAATTGGCAGTGATGGTGGGAGAAGTTCATTCAATTCGAGTGATAGGCCCCAACTCTCCATAAAGCCATAACACAGTGCCTCTTAGTACAAGCTTAGAGAAAACTATGCATGATTTTCTTCACTCCAGGAAAGAGCACTGAAGGTCACCATATTAACTTACACTGCAAGCGGAATTTTCCAAAGCTGTCTGAACCATCATCACATTAAATATTTTAAGTGCCGGACAGTAAAAAGTGCCACACGGAAAAGAAACATCAATCGTTTTTCTTTTCCGCTTATCCTGTTAAAGGGCACAGGGAGCTGGAGCCTTTCCCAGTTAACTTTGGCCGAATATCAGACTCCACCCTGGACTGGACACCAGTCAATCGCAGAGACAGACAACCATTCACGTTCACACTGAGTGGGAACTGAAACCACACTACCTACATCATCAGTAATACAACAATAAAGTGGGAAGAATTAGAGTGTTGAATTGGAAAGACAATTTTATGAGGAATAGTTTGAGTATGTGTGTAATCCTACAGGGGGAGGTAAGATTTTTAGGATAATAAAGTTGTAATTTTACAAAAATGATGTCGTGATAATACAAGAACAAAGTCTTACGAGGAAAAAATCCAAATGCGACTGAATTTTTATTACAAGAAAAAGTAATCATCTTGCCAAACTAAAATTGCGATATTACAAGGAAAACAAAGTACAATTCCTTAGTTATTTTTAATTCATTCGAACTCAGTAATTTATATATTACAGGAAGTGGGAAAAGTTATTCTGAGATATTTCTGACACGAAGACTTGCATAAAATTATGAAATTTTTTTCATCAGTGTGATAGTATGGGGGGAAAAAAGTACTGTATATATTTTCCTACAAGAGTAAAGTTGTAATAAGAGCATACAGTTGTACATTAACGAAAATAAAGTTGTCCTTTTTTTTACTTATGTTAAGTCGTAATATTACGAGAAGAAAAACATACCTTGGTGAGAATGAAGTTGAAATATTCAGAGGAAAAAAAAGATACAATTGGTTTAAAAGATGTTTTTTCTTGCACTTTTCAGCATGGCCCAATACTTCTTCCGTCTCACTTTTAGTGACATACTCATAAGCGTGTTGTGTGGGTTGTTTTCAACAGGACGTCTCGTTCATTCGCATCGACGGCTCCACGCCGTCGAGTGAGCGCCAGCATCTATGCGACAAGTTTCAGTATTCGGGCAAGAAGTGCGTGGCCGTCCTGTCCATCACCGCCGCCAACATGGGCCTGACACTCCACGCCGCCGACCTGGTCATCTTCGCCGAACTGTTCTGGAACCCCGGCGTAAGGACTGATGATAATGATACCTCAAATGTTCTTATTTGTCATTGAATACAGTGGTACCTTGACATGGGCCCGGTACACCCACAATGATAATTTGGCCATTTTTGTCACTATTTTGCCCGTTGGCGACCGAGGGTGACAAATGCCAGACTATCATATATGTCTTATAAGTTTATCCTTCGGTCTAAGGTGTGTTGAGAGAATTTGTCCGCGTAATCGGAGCCGAAACAGGTCGGGGCCAACAATCTTAAATATTAAACATTATCAATATTTACGACCCAAAATCATCTTGTGTGGAGAAAGACGACTACTCCTGAGTCATGACTCCGTGAATTGTGGCGTGAAACGGAATTTCACTGAGGAACAAAAAAACAGGCGTTAATGAAAAAAAATGTTGCGTTCTATGTTGCGTTGCTATGCTTGTCGTCTTCAATTTTGTGAGCTCACGTCTGATCACGTGAGATTTTGGTCTTGGCTGATTCAAGATCAGTGGTGGAACAGTATCTTTGTGTACGTTGTGTTCTGTGTTGATTATCGGAGCACACCACACACAGTACAACTAAAACCGTTAAATGCCTGACTTTTTTTTTTTTTTTTTGACAGAACCGTAATTGCTCTTTTTTTAACGTCACTCAAGCGGCTGCGTATGTAAAGCTTGCTCATAACTAAAATTTTGGTCTTGCAACAGAACCCCCAAAAATTGACCAAGGAATGACTCATAACTTGAAAAACTTGTAAGTTGGGACACTCGAAAGTGAAGGTACCAATGTATTTGTGCGCGGCAGGTTCTTATCCAGGCTGAAGACAGGGTCCATCGCATCGGTCAAACCAACAACGTGAACATTCACTATTTGGTCGCCAAGGGAACAGTTGATGATCACCTGTGGTATGTATAACTACAACCATCAGCACTATTCCCAACAGCGTGCTTGGTGGAGCGTGAGGGAATTTGGATGCGTTTTTCCACACAGGCCGATGATCCAAGCAAAAATGCAAGTGTTGGAGCAGGTCGGCCTGTCCGAGTCAAACCTCTCAGCCAACGCGGTGACAGCTCAGTTCCACTCTAAGGTAGTACCTCTAATAAAGATAACTTAAAAATGCAAGCTGTGATGAATGCACCCAAACCGCAAAATGACCTTTAAACTGAAAAACAAACTTGTATATGAATAACCTTTTATTGTATTATGTTAAACACTATTTAGAGACTAAAGGGTAGGACTAGATAAGTCTACCCCCTACTTAACTTATCGAGGCAAGTCACGTATTTTATATAAAAAACACCAACAAAAATTTCACAAAAAGAATATACTGTATTCTGAAATAATGATTATATTGCCTCAGTTTAATCTGAAATTAGTGTGAAATTTGGGCCCGTTTAACAAAATGCTGCTATTTTGCTGTGTGAAGGGCAACAGGTGGATACACAGCTTTATTGTACCTGCGGCCATCTATTGGAAGCGCATTTAGGTGCCTGTCACTATATGTCGCTGACGAAGCTAGATGAAGGAAGATAGATACATTTGTAGTAAATAAAGATTTTGGGACCATTAAAGTGAAACCGGATCATTTCTGGCAGCAAAACTGACAGCAATTGGAAGTCGGGGGGTGGGGGCTATTATTTTCAAACTTTCCAGGGGGGCGCTACAGAGTTATTTTGGAAGGGCTGTGGGGGGTTCATCTTGGATCCAGTGTATAACATTCTTATTTGAATGTAGGATCCCAGTCAGAGGAGCATCGCGGAGATGTTCGCAAGGTCTTTCAATGAGGATGACGACGCGGACACAGGAGGCCAGTAAGAAGATTCCACTTTTATGTTAAGTGGGAAAAAAAAGTTAATTTGACTAGTTTGCAGCACAAACCATCATGATGGATAAAGACTTACAGATGCATCTTTTTACTCACTGGGGAAAATACTAAATGTGTATAGTCAGTAAAGACTGGATGGGAGACTGAATACTGCAACTTGACAATTCGTTGTCCACGTTTGCTTCTATACGGGGAAACATGATCAAGAGCCATATTTAGGTTGTGTTCCAATGATGATCAACTCTGGACCTTCTTTCACTTATTTGGGTGGACCGTGAAGATTTGATTCATGTGTGTCACCTAAGTATGAAGGAGAAAACAATGAGGTCATTTTATCATCGTACGTTTTTGAATATACCTACACACACTGGCGACACTGCAAACTTCAAGCAGAATAATAAACACTGTTACTTGAATACATCTCTAACGGTGTCAATGAAAACTGAGTATTGTAGAATTCTCCATTCAGTTAGTTTTATATTCAGGGCTTTATTATTTAAAATATTAATAATAATGAATTCTAAAAAGTTTTTGGTAGGTGACATTCTGGGCACATTTTCTGTGTTAATTGGGTCCAAGTAAAATTCAGTGAAAGGGTGAGGCCACTATTTTTTTTTATTTTACCTAACAGTAAATAAATTATTAAATTCAATTGGTATTAAAATTGGTAAAAGTCAAAATTGATGCATTTCTATTTATTGTATGAGTTATAAATGTTTCATAAATATAATTCACAAATATCACTATTACATATATTCACATTGTATATTGTTTTTTTTTGTTTCTAGAATGAATTAGATTTTTTTAAAACTGATACAATAAATGAATTCAATAGAAATTCAATTTTACATGTTTAAATTACATTTTAAATTGAATTTAGATAAGATAATTGATACTGTAAATTGTATATAACAGCAAAATATGCATTGTAAGCCTTATAAATATAATTAGCATTCATTTTAAAACATGAAATTGCAATGGAATTATACCAATTTTAAGTTAATATATGATGCTTTTATGAAGGTATTGCTTTATGCATACCTTCATATTGTTGCTTTTGTTTATCCAGTGTGGCTTCATTTGTGTTTTTAGCTGCATGGAAGAAGGTACAAATTTAAACAATTGAAAACAAGCCCTAATAAATATTAGGTTATAGCAGTTGTGTGACAGGCACGTCATGTTATTACCTGAAGTGTCAGTGATCCCGGTTTGTTCACCAAAGATGAACTGGATCTCCTCCTGGGCGCGCTTCTGGCTTGAGGAGCCATGCACGGAGTTGCGGAGGACATCGGGGGCCAAGCGGGCCCTCAAAGAGTCGGGGAACTCCGCCTTTGCCCGGTCGGGATCTGTGGGACCCATGGCGGCCCTCCACTCCTCCACTGCATTTTCCTTTTCCAGGATCATCATCACACTTGGTCCACTGACATGAGAAGACACAGAGGTCACATGGACAGCTTTCAATTTTACGCTGTAGTATTACTGGAAAGAATTACAGCGAGCCCCTTGATTGGCTGGTGGTGGGGGGTAGTGTCTGTCACATACACAAAGTGTAGCGTGTGAAGTGCTGCCTTGGTTGAGCAGTATACGGGATGGGGTAAAGAGTCGCTCACTTGCATGAGACAGGGCCAGCCTCTTAAAATGGGCTAATTTCAGTAAGACAAGCAATACAGGGTGTAAAGTGGACAGTGGTTCCTTGAGATACTCATGACTCATCTCAAATCATCATTCCCCATTAAAATGAATGGAAATGCCATTAATCTGTTTCAGCCCCCCCCCCCCCCCCCCAAAAAAAAAAAATTGTAATGTGTAATAACATAGAATGTAAAGAAAAAGCTTTTTTTTTTTTTTTTTTACACATTTTGCTTCAATTCAATAGACATTGTTTCTTCTTCTGGCGTGTGTGCCCTGGCCACCTGGGGGCAGTATAATAAATAGCGACACGAAGAAGAGTTTCACCACTCACTCCGTAAGCTGTCGTAATGTCATTTTTCGCAATGGGTAAAGAATTTATTCCTGTGAGTATTGTTATAGTCTGTCTACACGTGTTGCGACACCGATACTATTTGTTAGCCCATCTATTGGGTTTAGCATTGCTTGTTATCATTAAGTTAAATTGAATTTATTAAGGCAAAGCTATGTGGTCATTTAAATACACGTTTAATTCTTGGTTTCATACTTTATTTGACAGTAAAATAAAACTGGGAGTGGCATTAAACTGTTTGGGGCTTTTTTTTATGAAGAATTATTCACCAACTGCCAAACTGCTGCTTGTCATGAAGTGGGTTGGTTGGGTTGAGTTCACTGCCACCATATATTGCTAACGTCAAAGTTTTACTTGGAACTCAAAGCAAAAGATCGGCCGAACCCTGGCACATATCTCGAAAAACTCGTAAGTCGGGTCACTCGTATTTGAAGGCACCACTGTACTATAGTTGTCGCTCGGGGTAGTTTGACAAAAGCATGTCACAGTCACATTATTGAAACACTCGCAAACACTTTTAAATAGTGAAAGAAATGCATGTCTCTTTTAAGTAACAGTAGTAAAACAAGTCCCTTGTATTGTGCTACACAAGCTTGAAATGATGTTGAGGGGAAGTGACGCAAAAGTCTGAAGTGGTCTGCGCTTGCATCCCTCAGTCCGTTCTCGTAAAGCCGTTGTGTAATAGCTAAGCGGAAGGGAGAGCGAGAGGGTCACTGAAGCGGATGATGATGTCACATCTTAAATGAGTTGTATTTAAAAAAAAAGAGAGACTTCCTGGCTGTCTGCCTGAGGCGAGCTGCTGCTTCTAAAAGAGCTTAAAAACTTGTTGTGACAGTGCCAAGTGCCCCCTTTGGTGGTGTTTCTCTGGAGGGGGGGGGGGGGTGATCAACTAACCTACACATGAACTCCACCAGCTGGCTGAAAAAAGGCTGCTTCCTGTGCTCCTTGTAAAATCCTTTAGCCATCTCCCTGGAAAGAAGCTTCTCCTCCAGTCGCCTGACGGAGAACCCTCTGTCACGGATCTCCTGCAAAATCTTGTCTGTAGGGGAGCCATCGTGGTAAATAGCCAGCTAACGCAAACGTGCGAATGACGTGACATTTTTTGATGTGGTACCTTTGTGATGGTCCACAGCGTCGGGTTTAATGACAGCCAGTGTTTGCTGCACGGGGAAGAAGAAGCTGATTTCCCTGGAGGCCTCCTCAGTAGACTGACTTCCATGCAGCTGGTTGACCGGATCTCCTTCCATGGAAAAACGGGCCCTGAGACTAGGAGTCACACGGGAGGCCATGTCATGGTTACAATGAATGTATATGACAGCATGAATCATATATATTTCATTACAGCATAGGGAAGACATTTAAGAACTCCAGTGTTATTTACAGTGGATATAAATAACACATCCTTCTTCAAATGATATTCTTTTGTGATATAAAAAAATTAGACCACGATAAATAATTTCAAAAATATTTTCCACCATTAATGTAACCTGTGACATGCAATTCAATTGAAAACAAACTTATTTTCGGGAGGGGAAGTGAAAATAAACAACTAGAATCATGTGGTTGCACAAGTGTGTACACCCTCTCCTAACTGTGGCGGTGGTTGTGTTCAGAATTAACCAATCACATTCAAACTGGGATGTTTAATGGGAGTAAGAACACACCTGCCCTCGTCTAAGGCCCTAGTTCCAGCTGGCCAAAATGTTTAACGCTGGCTCCATCGGACCATAACACATTTTTCCATATGTATGGGAGATTTTTTGTTTTTCTTTGCCTTTTTTGTAATGGACACCGGTCATGGGTTTTATGTAAGACATATAATATTCAGACGTAAGACTGCATAGCTTACTCGAGCTCACAGTTCAGCAAACATCAAAGCATGAATCAACACGTCGTCGTGCTTTTTCTTTGGCTTTTGCAACACAAAGAACCGCTGTCATGGGTGACGACATATGGAAATTGGAAATTTGTTTTGAAATCCAAACAAATTAACTGTCCAGCATCACGGAACCTTTGTGCTTGACATTAAAGTACCAGGTTAGCTCTTTGACAGGAGAACAGAGTTTAGGTGATTAAAAGGGGAAAAAAACATGTATCTCACCATTCAGGATCCTCTTCTTTGGCTCTTCTAAGATCAGAAGGACCCAGCATGTTTTTCCAGTGTTGTACAGCATCTTCTCTGGTGAGAGCCAAAGCGAGCACCGGCCCTCTGTTATGGACATGCACATGTCGAGTCATCGTCTTATCAGTATTCGTCACCTGCGTCTTCCATTTACCTGGTCATGCTTTGCAGCAGTGCAGGGAAGTAGTCCTCCTCAACGCGATGGTTATAAAACTCTCGAGCTTGTTCTTCTGTTAGCATCACCTCTCTTTGGAGGGACAATTGGAAGCCTGACTTGTTTATATGGGTCAGAATCTCCTCTAAAGAGACAACACATATCAAATATGTAATTGTATAAAATTGCTGTAATGACCCCGCTGTAAAGATAGTCATGTTCTGGACAGCGAAAAGATGCAGTTTGTACTTAAAACCAACGATCCATTTTATGATGCCGATTCCCGGTTTCTATGTTCAGGAGGAGCTAAGTTTAACCTGGGTTGTTAGTAGAAAGTTTGCCGCTTGTGTACATTTTTGCTCTGCTCATTGGCTATTAAAAGCTAAAGCTAACAAACAATGGAGGGGTTAATTTTGCTTGACAGTTGCTTTATTTACAGGTTGCAAAGGAAACATACTCAGTCTGCAGTTTTCAAATATTTTTCGAATCGTTCATTCTACTGAGTATCCCATTGACTCATCGAGCGATCAGATAATATAGTTCTTATTTATTTATTTATTTATTTTCATTATTGTGTGAGGTGCAGGTGTTATTGTCCACTTGGGGGGGGGGGGGGTCGTCCTCATGTTCTACACTGTATTATTTATGACTTTGAATGTTTATGGCTTTAAAAGGCGGGGCCTGGCCTGGTCAGCAGATGATAAAGAAGAGTTGGCTGTTTTTTTGTAATCGAATTATTTGCGTTATTCCAATAGTCGTTGCAGCTCTAACATATTCACACTTCAGGTAAATTAAAAAAATAAATCAAATAAACTGTCAGTCATTTATTGTTAATGGTAATATTGTTGTTGTAGTTTGAAATTATATTAGTGTTTTGGGTGTGGTGTATTTACAGTTGAAACTGTTAATATAAGAAATTATAAACATTTTCAGAGGGGGGCGTCAACTGCTTGCGTTTTTTCTCGCAAGGGTTTACTGTATTGCAGACAGACAGTAGATGTTATCCACTTGGTGGATTAGTGTGATGTACTGGTGCATTTCCATTATACATAACAACCACCTTAGGGTGTGTATGGTTGGTTGCAAGCACATGCATAGACATGTGCTTGTTTATTTGGCTCGGACCCCACCTCTGTTTTCCCTGGCAACAAGAGGCCGGATGAGAGCCAGCGTCCTCTCCACACGCTCTTCCTCTGCATCCTGCGCCGTTCCCGGCGCTGTGCTGAAGTCGGGGAAGAAGAAGGCAAGCTCCCTGCCGGCCTGATCGGCGTCCTCACTGCCGTGCACAGCGTTGAACAGCGTCCGCGTGCCATATTGCGCGCGCAAGCTGTCGGTCCCCGGGAAGTGGGGGAGGGAAATAAGAGAAGAGCAGATGGTGGCTCGGCTGGTGCTCGGGCCGTGGAGGAGCGTCATGTTTGGGTGTGTCTGATAGAGCAGACGGCTCTTTTTGCTGTGCGGAAATCTGACATTCTTCCACACTGGTGCGTGTACATTCAAGTGGACAGATTAGATATTTAAAAGGGAGGATGCGTGTTATACATTCTACACCTGTCTCCCGGCCTTTATTGAGCCAAGGCACATACTTTGCCATAGAAAAAAGTCACGGCACAGCACCAAACAACGTCACAAAAATATAAAGTGAACCCCTGCCTATTTAAGAACTAAAATACTGTCTTACTGTTATTTTCTGGTGAGCCTATCATCAGCTATTGGCTGAAAAAACTATTGCAGTTTTTGTGCTCTTTTGAGAATACTCAAAGATGCCACAAGATAGTGCCTAAGCCCTGACTAATAGGAAAGTAGTAATTGAAATGTTGAAGTGATGCATCTTGACGGGAGACTTAAATCTTTGTATGTCGGGGAGGAGCTAAGTTTAGCATGGGTTGTTAAAGCTGCAGTACGGAACCCCCCTAGGCTGGAATTGAGCCATCGCTTTGATATGACCTAAGTTGACACGAAATATTAAAGATAAAATACAGCAAAAGGTTAGAGGAGCTGATATGCTGAATCAGCATTGTGTCATCTCCTCTAGTAGTGGCTTGAGTGAAAATGACATTTTTCACTTCATTGCATTTTTTCTAACGCAAAGACATTTATTTTTAAGTGTAATTCAAGAAACTATTAAAGCGTGGGATGATAGTTTGTGGTGTATTTAGGGTTTTAACCAAGTTGTAAGGCGATTAAAAACATTTTTATACCACCCCCCAAAGAAAAAGTCACAAAACGAAAGTGCAGTCATGGAAGAAAATATTAGACAACCCTGGTTTCTTTAATTTATTGGTCATTTTAAAGCATGATACCACTAAAGGTATGTTACCTGAAGAATAAAATGTACACAACAAAAATGCTGCTGATTCCGTAATACTTTGTCCTATTTGACATGCTTAAGCTTAACTGTATTCCCAGTGATTTTGGTTACTATGAAGAAAACTGTGGAAAATGGCTAGATATCAGCTATTAAATTCAACTTTTATAAGCTATTTTTGTTGACATTATGTCTAAACAAATGTACCTTTAGTTGGTTGTACCAGGCATTAAAAAAGGACAAGAGGCTGAAGAAACAAGCTTGGTCTAATAATCTTTTCCATGACTGTACGTACTCTGTATGAAATGTGGGCCTGTTTAATTTAACGTAAAGCTATTCTGTTGTATGAATGCCAACAAGTGGGTACACAGGTTATTAGTACCTTCTACCATCTAGAGGTAGAGCATTTAATTGTTGTGCCTCTCAAATTGCTGGCATAGATAGATGAACAAAGATGCGTTATTTGTAGTAAATCATTTATAGAACCATTAATTAAAATTTGATAATTTACCGTGGCACAGTTGTTGGCATTCTGCAACACAATTTCCACTGTGTCACCTCTCTGGCTTCTGTCGCTTGGCTTCGTCGATGTTTGCTGGGCCAATGAAGTGGAGCCAGGCTTTCACCACATTGGACGAGTCCTCGAGCTTTGAGAGCACCAGAATGTGTGAGGGCCCGCTGGACATAAACTGCACCAGATCCTCAAAACAATCCTACAGGTCCCAGGCACACAAAAACAAGAGGCAAGAACAGATACGTAGCAACTCAAGAACTGTACATTGATATTTAGCACAGGTGCATCTCACTAAATAAGAATATTGTGGGAAATTCCAAAAAGTGAAATGCATATACTGTAGATTTACTCCAACAACAGTGAAATAGTTGACGATACTTTTTGTAATTGTAGTTTACAGCTGAAGACAACCCCAATTTACCATCTTAAGAAATGTGATAACATAAACAATCAAAATGATACACATTTGTGGAATTTGTCTTCTGAAAAGTATTTTTTAATGTTTAATAAATTATGAGTTTCACTTTTTGAATTGAACTGAATGAACTTTTAATTCATTGAGCTGTACCTATAGAGAGTAGATAGTAGATAGTGAAGGTGGTTCATATTTCCTGTACTGCAATTAACACCATACCATGGCAAGAAACGCAAGTTGTGTCCCCTCAAATAGTGGGCTGTGCTCCAACAGATGCCATGCCCTAATTAGTCAACGGGTGCGTCGTATAGTGTACTAGAATAAATCGTTTCCACACCCAAATAGATGCCTCATTTGACAGTGCGCCAACACTACGCACTTCAATATACTGTAGATCCAATACAAGACCTTTGACAAAAATTCTGCTGTAAAAGTTTGGAAGAAGTGTCAAATCAAATCTACAAAGTGTCTTTGTCAAGGCAATCCTGTTATTTACTCTTCCATACCTCTGTGCCTTTGTACTGGTAAAATTCTCGCGCTTGGGCCTCGGTCAACGTCCGCTCATCTCGGGCCAGGATCTCAAATCCTGCGTCTTGAATCTAGTCGGTGAGGTGAGGACGGCAAAATTAATTTCTGACAACAAGGTGGCAAATGAACACCGAGGGTGGGGGGTCCGAGTCCCTGTGTACCTTCATAATGATCTCATTAGCCTTGCCGTGAGCAACAGCATCCGGTTTGATGACGGCCACGGTGTAGGACTTACTGGCAGGAACTGCGGGGAGAGCAGTTGAAAAGATGAGCAACAGAGAATGAGAGCCATTAAGAACAGTTGCGGTCGTTAAGGCATTAGCCGCATTCATGTCGGTGCATGATTAAAGAAACAAGTATTATTTCCATAGCACCTATTATGCTTTCTCCATCTTCTGAATGATGGTGGTCCTCCTCCCCTTCGATCTTCTCATCATCCACAAGTTTGTGATCTACAACCTGGAAGGCACGCAAAATAATTAGCAGGAGTCAATCTCTGGCTACTCTATTATAAACATATACAGTACATTATATTCATTTTACATTTCATAAATAGTGATTGAATTGCAAAATACTCATGAATACATTTTTCATACAACTCCCTCCAGTGGAACCTCTTGAGTGTGGGAAAATTGATTCGAAATTCAAACAAATCCTCCGTTGACGAGTGTCTGAGTGACTGTATATGTTGCAGCTCACGTTACCACTTTCCGTTCTCCGTCATGCTCCAGCACTAACTTCTCCTCGGCCAGTTGGTCTACTATCATCTTCTTAAGGAGAGGCGCGTTGGCCCCCTGCACCGCAGCCACCAGCTCGCCACCCTGTAACACTCTCAGCATTAGTGCCGTTTGCCTTGGTGCACAGGCGTGCACGCGCGCGCGCACACACACACGCATTAATATCATTAGAAGACCCTTTAAAGTATCACTCAGTCTGACTCACCCCGTAGAACAGGAAGGTGGGCTCACATTTCCCTCGATACTTCTCCAGAGCATCAATGCTGTCAGCCTCAGCCTGCACACACACACACACACACACACACACAATTTTAGGCACCACAATGTTAATTCGGCATTTAATTTCAAGCATTTCCACTGAGGCTGTGCAAAGTATGACCTGGGTGCCTCAAACGGCCTGCTGTTTTTTTTTTTATTCTGACCCACTAAGGATTCACAGTATCAAGCATCCAGTAATGTTTTTTTTGCATTAACTAAGTTGGTTTACAATATAAAATTGGTTATAAGTTAAAATGTGTGTATTTATTCATTTTGGCGGCACGGTGGGCGACTGGTTAGAGCGTCAGCCTCCCAGTTCTGAGGAGCGGGGTTCAATCCCCGGCCCCGCCTTTGTGGAGTTTGCATGTTCTCCCCGTGCCTGCGTGGGTTTTCTCCGGGCACTCCGGTTTCCTCCCACATCCCAAAAACATGCATGAATTGAAGACTCTAAATTGCCCGTAGGTGTGAATGTGAGTGCGATTGGTTGTTTGTTTGTATGTGCCCTGCGATTGGCTGGCAACCAGTTCAGGGTGTACCCCGCCTCCTGCCCGATGTTAGCTGGCATAGGCTCCAGCACGCCCGCGACCCTAGTGAGGAGAAGCGGCTCAGAAAATGGATGGATGGATGGATTTATTCTTTTTTAAAACTTAATATATTATTTTCACTTTTTAGCTTGTCCTGTCAGGGCTCACTTGTCATGAAATAATTTGTTGATTTGTCAATAAAAACATAAGTAAAAAATATTTGCTAATTACAATTCAATTATATTACAACATATTTTAGATACAAACTTACTAAATACTATTTTTTTTTTTTTTACCGCCCTCATCTACATATGACCTGGCCTATCTTTCCATTTTCCAAATCAAATGTGGCTCTTGAAGATCAAAGTTTGCCCATCCCTGATTCACACGGCGAAATGCTTACTGTGGCGAAATGTAACAGGTCATCCCCGAGTTCATTGTTGATTTTTCGTAGGAGGCTGATCACAGCTCGACAGGGACCACACCAACGCTGGTACACGTCTACTACTAAAGAGAAAAGAGAAGGAGGGTTGCTGTTCCAACAGTTACCACTTGGGGTCGCCAGAGTATATCCAATTTAAGCTCGAACGGCAGACAGGTGTGTCAACGACCCCCTAAAACTTTTGTCTCGCACTTAAAAGACATAAATGGAATAAAGTTTACAATTCTTACCCGTTAATCCCTTTGTTGCAAGAATCTCCTCCCATTGCTCTTGGTTAGTGGCGGAAACCTGGAGTGGAAAAAGGCGAAAGAAGAATGAAGTAGGAACTACTCATTGGCTGAGTGAAAACCTTCTTTTTGTCTTTATTTTGTATAATCTGTTCGTCATACCTGCAAAGTAGTTTCTTTCTTCTTGCCTGCCATTTTACTAAACCCAGAAGTAAAATATAAACTATATATATATGTGTGTGTGTGTGTGTCTAAAAGCGACGAAATTGCAGTGAAGATACGTAAAATGCGTGCGTCGAACGAAGAACTAGTGCGACTTTGCTAACATCAGCTCGAGCTCGTGTGGACCTTACGGTTGCTAAGCAACGACTCAACATTTCCGGTGCCGCCGTAAAATGACCGAAAGCTTATTAAAAAAAATGCTAATTACATGAGTATAAAAGCGAACTATTACTCTTGTTATTTTGGACTTAGCTTTAAGCTGTAGGATAAACGAATAAATAAACGATGATAAATAAAAATAGCATGAGTACGTTCAATACACTAAATGGCCACCAGAGGGCTCAATTGTTTAAAAAATGAGTCATGTTGAACATACATCAGCCAAACCATTAGGGACACGAAGACAAACATAGACCGAACGCACAGATTTGATTGACACTGCTGTTTAATTTAACACTGTCTATAATTATGGTTGTGGTTAGCAATGCACTGCATCATACTGAGCTGTTCCAAATATGTCATCCCTCTCAGAGAGGTAAATAATCGGTGTCAGTAACACCGCTGCAAAAATGTTATTTTCAATACAACTCTTGTACTCTTGTATTAGATGGAAGCTTACCATCTTTAAAAAATATATATATATTTAAAATGTTTGGTTCGCACGTGTGCCTCAAAGTTCTGAGGTTCAGGTTTCTTGTGTGGAGTTTGCATGTTGTCCCCATGCTTTTTTTAAAAAAAAATTTTTAACCAGCATATTCAAGCTTCCTCCCACAGTTCAAAAACATGCATGTCAGGTTCATTGATTTTGGTTGTCTCTGCGATTTGACCGGTGTATTTGCTCAAAGTCAGCTGGGATAGGCTTCAGCTCACCTGCGACCCGAATGAAGACAAGCACGATATAAAATCTTAATTATAAATTATGTGAAATTACATTCCCGATTATACAGCAATGGGAAATGTTAAAAAAACGTTAGTTTCAGGACTTCTTGCAGCAATGTGATACAATTCAAATGTTCTAAAACTGACAGTTCCTGATACATCTGTCAGGTTATGATGAAAAAACTAATTGAGCAGCGGTGACTTATAGACCCGAGCAATAGTCTCAGATGGCCGCTCAAGGTCGTAGCCATCATTTCAATCAGCAGCAAAGACGTAGCGAAGGAAAGTGACGAGAGGTTTGAAGTGCAATTAATAATTTAATGTGAAGAGGCGGAATAGGCCCTGACAGGAAGTGGGTCACCTCAGGAAGTGGGGCTTACGAATAAGGTGCTTGTGATGCGGAGAAGACTCGCCTGGAGCTTAGACACTGTAGTGTAGAGCTCTGATGTCTTTTTGAGGGATAGATTGGAGACAGATCATGCTGCTGTGGCACTTGACTGACAGCTGATGGAGAGAAAACTCGTTGAAACTGATGGAAGTGATGGACAGGAAAGGCCCGCGTGTCAGCTTGTGATTGAAGTCAGTGAGCTGCAGGAGTGGAGAGAATCTAGCAAAACTGTGGGAAAATGATCAGAATATTTTTAATTTTTTTGTGTGGGAAGCTTCACAACACTTCTCTTTATCCCAGCAACATATTTAGGTCACTTGTTGTACAAGCAAAACGTACAAGGCCCAATTAGCGCTTGGTTTGTCTCTTCCAGGTTGACACACTTATTTGCTTGAATAAAGTCCTGTCTGGATACCTCAGGCAAAAAGTAGCCCATTTCACTAAATAGTGCATGAGATTTTAGTGGGAAATCCTACAGAATAAAGCCCTATATTACAAGTATAACTGGAGGTTTTTCAAGCATCATGAGTGACACAGTAACTAATCTGAATCTTCCTGTAGTTGAACATTTGGGAATTCAACCAAAATGTTCCTCTGAAGTCACATCAATTCGGTCATGCATGACGGCACACAAGAGACTTCAGTATAATAAGCACCTGGAGTTATCAGGATTAACAACATTAAGTCTTTTTCCCTCTTTCTTGGCCTTTTCAATGATAGAATTAGAAATTGAATGTACTGTGGTGTAGGAAGGTGGTACACGCGTCTCTGTCTTTGTTATCCAATATGGCTGAGGTGACAAAAAAACAAAAACAAAAACAAAAGGCGAACTGCATGTACATTTGAAAAATAAGATGTGTTTAGTTTTTATGTGGACAGTGCAGTGGACTAGTAGTTAGCACATTTGCATCACAAATATTAGATGAAGCGTTTGAGTTTTGCTCGGGCTTCCTTTGTGGAGTTTGGTTGTGCTTCCTCGCACATTCCAAAAAGTTCCATGTTAGCTTCATTGATGGCTCTAAATTGTCGTTCAGTGTGATTGTGGGTGGTTGTTTGTAGATACTTTATGTATCCTGCAACTGGCAAGGTGGACCAGCATATTGTGCTGGTGTTATCGATACCACATCCCCATCAGTCGTGTCCTTCAAAATTAAGGTCGTCCACACAGTTTCATGTTTTTGCATTTTAATATACAATGGTTTCGTAGTTTTACAGCTAATAGTGGTAAAATGTCACTTGAAACTGTTGTCTGTACAGTTCAGGTTTGATGTTGATGACGGTTTGATCGACGAGTTCTGTTGCCATTACACCCTGTGTTTAAAAACCTCAAGCAATCCGAGGTAGACGAAAGTCCCAGAATGCAATGTGTTTGACTTCCAAGGTTCCTCTGTAGTTGCTGATTGTTTCAAAGCAGTTATTGCTGTAAAATACATCCAAGATACAATGCCAAAAATCTCCTTTGTTTTCCTACTAATTAGTACCTTAGATTTAGTTTGACAACCAACTAAATTCTCATCTGAGCGGAACTGACCGAAGAGCCGAGGGATCAGCCCACTCTTGAGTGCTCAGTTCACATGAATTTCAATGACCTGCTGCACTTAAAATGTTCAGCTCTACCGCCTCGCACTCATGGGGAAAAAGTCACACTGAAATATCTTCTGAACACGCACAATTTGCAGTGTTCCATAAGTGCTATGTCCTTATGTAACGTGACAATTAAAAAACAGAATTGTACGAAATTTTCTTAGCAACAGATTGTTTTCGATGCTGAAAAGGGCATGTCTTTTTGTGCGCCTGTATCTTGTCCTGAGCTTGGCCAAACAATTTGGATGGGAATAGCGGCACAAATTGCGCTCAAACATATACAAACAGTAGTAAATGCGGTCTTTTAAATGTCCTCAGTCAAGACGTTGTGGGCCAGATCTATATCTGGTTCGTCAAGCAAGGCGCTAGAGTGGAATCCAGCTAAGTGAGCATGTAAACTATTGTGAACTCCTTTATTGTTTTACATTTCCATTCTTTGGTTTTTTTTTATGCTACCACAGAAAAAGGCACAGATTATACTAAAGAGGAAAAGAAAGTTATTGTGACTGTGTGGTAGCGCAACAATAAAAGTGGCATTTGTGTCCTGACTGCTCAGAAAAATATGGCTAAATAGATAATAAGTCCCTACTGCTACTTGAAGTGGTAAGCTGTATTAAGTCTTCATATGATGAGACTCACCTCGCAGGTACATCCAGTAATCTCCCTGCACATTTGACAGCGTCTCGGACGTAGGTGTCCATCCATCACACATCATCAGTTTTATTTTAAAATATTTTCTTTTACTTCGGTATCTACTGTAATTTTCGGATTTGTATGTATCGTCAAGGGCCAGATTTGTATGACAGTTAGGGATGTTAGAAAATGTGATACACGTCACATGCCAACTTGCCTACAGCATGGATGAGAGAGTTTATTTTATTTTAGTTCTATTATAGTAGTTAACTTGTCTTTATAATTGTATGACATATAGGTTATTAGACAGTATAGCTTGTCATTTGAAAGTGGCTCTGGATCTTCACCCTAGAAACTTGGTTATTATATCATTTGGTGCCACTGTTTTCGTAACAGTGGGGCAGAATGGCTAAGTAACAGACACCATCCATCCATCCATTCATTTTCTACTGCTTATCCGAGGTCGGGTCGCGGGGGCAGTAGCTTTAGCAGGGACACCCAGACTTCCCTCTCCCCAGCCACTTCATCCAGCTCTTCCGGGGGGATCCTGAGTCGTTCCCAGGTCAGCCGAAACACGTAGTCTCTCCAGCGTGTCCTGGGTCGTCCCCAGGGTCTCCTCCCGGTGGGATGTGCCCGGACCACCTCACCAGGGAGGCGTCCAGGAGGCATCCGATTCAGATTCCCCAGCCATCTCATCTGGCTCCTCTTGATGTGGAGGAGCAGCGGCTCTACTCTGAGATCCTCCTGGATGACCGAGCTTCTCACCTAATCTCTAAGGGAGAGCCCGGACACCCTGCGGAGGAAACTCATTTCGGCCGCTTGTATCCGGGATCTTGTTCTTTCGGTCACGACCCACAGCTCGTGACCATAGGTGAGGGTAGGAACATAGATCGACCGGTAAATTGAGAACTTCGCCATTCGGCTTAGCTCCTTCTTTACCACAACGGACCGATACAAAGTCCGCATCACTGCAGACGCTGCACCGAGCCGCCCGTCGATCTCCCGTTCCATTCTTCCCACACTGGTGAACAAGACCCCAAGATATTTGAACTCCTCCACTTGGGGAAGGAGCTCATCCCTGACCTGGAGAGGGCACACCATCCTTTTCCGACTGAGGACCATGGTCTCAGATTTGGATGTGCTGATTCTCATTCCAGCCTCTTCACACTCTGATACGAACCGCTCCAGTGAGAGTTGGAGATCACGGCCTGATGAAACCAACAGAACCACATCATCTGCAAAAAGCAGAGATGTAATACTGCGGCCACCAAACCGGAACCCCTCTACACCTCGGCTGCGCCTTGAAATTCTCTCCATAAAAGTTATAAACTGAATCGGTGACAAAGGGCAGCCTTGGCGGAGTCCAACCGTCACTGGAAACGAGTCAGACTTACTGCGGACATATGCGGACCAGACTCTGACTCCGGTCATACAGGGACCGAACAGCCCGTATCAGGGGGTTCGGTACCCCATACTCCTGAAGCACCCCCTACAGGACCCCCTGAGGGACACGCTCGAGCGCCTTCTCCAAGTCCACAAAACACATGTAGACTGGTTCTGTGAACTCCCATGAACCCTCGAGGATCCTGCTGAGGGTGTAGAGCTGGTCCACTGTTCCACGGCCAGGACGAAAACAACACTGCTCCTCCTGAATCTGAGATTCGACTTCCCGATGGACCCTCCTCTCCACCAACCCTGAATAGACCTTGCCAGGGAGGCCCCTCTCTTCCCCCGAGTGTCCATGACATGCCGCCGCAAGTCCGATGACACGACCACAAAATCGACCATTGAACAAACAGACACATTTTCAGAACTAGGCAGACAAAAGATTCACTTGGGTGTTTCATTTCACAGCTGATAGGTGAGCAGGCAGTTCAGAAAGGCAACATATATTGTTAAAAAGTCAATTTACCAAAATATGTCCCGTTTAAAGGTTTCACTATCATATTTTTTTAAGCCATACGTTTAGTGACAAGCCCCTGAGAGGCTGTCAAATGTAACTATGCCTCAAAGAAGTCGTCGCGCTTCAAATGACGTGTGAGTCCAACGGGACTTCACTGCTGACCTTAGCTGAAAGCAAAGAGAGTCTTTGCCCAAGGCTGTGTAGCCCACTTTGAAGTTTTTGGCTTGCAGTCGCCTTCCATGCTAACGCTAAAGCTTTCTGTGCTCCATCACAAGGCGTCACAAAGTCTCTCAAAGGGCCTCTGGTCGCCATGTGGACGTGCAAAAATCACTTAGCATCTCCCCGAGTGGATTGCTTTAATCTGAGGAGTGGAGGAAGAGGATTTGACACTCGGTGCTGAAGATTAGCCTCCATTTGCACATCGGAGCAATAAAAGTCAAATGTAAACCTCGCACGGCGCCTCATTTTTATTAGATTTAGTCTCATTTAGTCTTGGAACTTTATGTTATTGGCCAGTCGTAAACACTGGACAGAAATCCCAGATGACATTCAAGGATTATCTAATTCACTTTCCTATCAGTTTGTCCACCATCAAGGGAAATGTCAGACTGCCCATTAAAAGCGTTCACTATAAGCGCTAATTAAACTAGAAGGGCATCCGGTGGAACGCAGGCATGTCTGTCATGTCATGTTTGACTGACAATTAACTAATTTACAAAACATATCATTTGAGCCCAAACAACTTTTGCTGAGTGAAGGCAGTAATAAATTCAATGCATAAATCTTAATGGGATGATGACTGTTCATCATAAGTATTAATTTTGCACTGACTCATTCACCCTTACTATTTTATTTTTGTTTTACTTTCAAATAGACTAATAATAATAATAACACATTTTATTTAAAGGCACCTTCCAGAGTACACAAGGACAAGATATAATAAAAAAATCTGCAAAAGCAAGGTTAAAAAAAAAAAAAACAGAACACAAAAAAATGGAAAAAATTAGTTCCAGGGACGGTGTGAGGTGAATTATTTAAGATGAATGCCTGAGTGTGGCCAGAAAAGTAGGATTTAAACATGTTTGGACGAATATGTGGGATGCCAATGGAGGTGAGTCTGTTGAGCAGGATGGTATTGTTATTTAATATATAATTTTCCTGACTCCTGTAATAATTGTTGCATTAGTTTAGCTGTTTTTTTTTTGCCCTAAAATTAGTTTAATTAAAATGTATTTATTCATTTTACATTTCTTTTTTATTCATTATTCTAATGTATTTGTTTGTAAACAATAAGATAACAAATATTATTAAAATAAACAATTGAATAACAACTACTGGTATTCATTTAATATAATTCAAGAAATGGTTAATTATAATGACATACTTTATTATTAATAACATTTGAACTTTTTCCTCCTTCTTATCTACAAATGATCTGGCCCATCTGTCCGTTTTAAACTCCTGTATATTGTACGCTGCAGGACCTGCACAATGACAGTAGAGTTGACTCTAACACACACACACACACACACACACACGGTCCAAAACATCAAAAGCACCTTCACAATCTAATGAAAAGTGATTATAGTCACCTCTCACTATTCTGCAGCCCAGTTCTATGACATTAAAAACGATACCCCACAATCATAAACATACTGTTAAATGAATGCATCTCTGACAGTGTCAATTAAACCTGAGCATTGCTATTATTGTAAAGATATGTGTCTTATATTGGATCTGACTAATATCGTGGGCAGGGACTTGTGCAGTTTATTGTTTCTTCCAAGAGGGCACTGTTGCTGCAGCGTTTCAACCCCTTACAAACAAACACAGCAGACAGGCAAAAAAGGGGAAGCCCTGCACTTTCAGTATGCTGGTCGCATGTTTATCAGCTCTCCCAGGCCTAAAAACATCTTTTGTATGCAATACAGCAATGTAATACAGAATAGTTCATTTTTTTTCTGGTGTATTTGTCACCAGCCTTGCTGTATTGTGTTGCGTCACACTGAAAACAATGGCTTTGTCATCTGACATTTGCCTCACATTGTGTCCAAAGAGTGGCAGGCAGCTTTGCAGAGGCGCTTGTTGAGAAAGTTCTAAACTAGTCACAATCCCCTGTATCCTATACCTGCCAGCTTCCTATAAATATCACAACAGGCAGCCAAGAGTGTATGAGTGTTCCTGCATTCCTGAAGAGAGAGAGAGAGAGAGAGAGAGAGAGGTGGTTTGCTCCCTTAATGCTGCATTGATGGATAACTTAAAGCGTGAAAAGGAGAATGGTGTTAGCCAAAGGCACTTAAGATGGAGCTAGGAGGGGCACTGACAGGCAGCCATGTTGACTGACTATCAGTGTGGAGAGAGCTTCAAGCAACTCCCATACGCCCCCTAACCCCCCTACCCCCCTTCTCCCCTCCATCCTCCTTCCTCTTCTCCCTGACAGGCAACTGTGGCGGTGACAGAGGAAGCCAGTGTGGAGGAAGTCATCTGCATCTAAACAAAGGCCGCCAATGGCGTTGTCAGAGTCCATTAAGCAAAGTACCGAGTATAAAAAATGTCTCCCACCCGTTAATACAAATGAGCCAGAAGCACTTCTCTCTCTCTCTCTCTCTCTCTCTCTCTCTCTCTCTCTCTCTTCAAATGAGGAATTTTTGAAAAAAATACAAAATTCAACAACAACCTGAAGCAGGATCCCCTTGAGATATCATCTTCATTCAATTCCTTATTGGGGTTTGCATTAGTGGATGCAGTAAGTGCCTCTTATTATACACCATTAGGACCACATAGACCCCCCAAAATCAAAGATACTTTCTTTCTAAAGGTATATATATATATATATATATATATATATATATATATATATATATATATATATATATTTTTTTATTTTATTTATTTATTTTTTGGTCAGAAAGGTATTCATTTCACAATATTATTAGTCCGCGATTTTGTCGATCTGAGAGATCTACACTACAGTAGAGGCACAAATAATTTGTGTAAAAGCGCCTGAGTAATTTTACTGTGAATAGTTGTATATAATTTTCTTGTTTGCAATTTTTTTTTTTTTACATAAAATTTTCAAATGTACTAATTCAATTTGAATTCCATCAAAAATGGTACGTTCAACATGTGTGTGGTTTTCACAATTAAAAAAAAATCCCTTTTTCTTACTCAGACGTTTTCTGTGTGATTTTGGGTCCAAACTGTACAGTCACACGGAAGGTTGTAGTGAAAAAAAAAAGAAAACGACACCAAACGAGGCTAGGTAAACCACCCATTTTTTTTTTTGGGGGGGGGGGGGGGGGTTAAACACCAAAGTAGTTAAAAACAGCCAATTTAACCCTTGACTCCAGAGGGTTAAAGGGCTTTAATGGAATAATAGCAATTCATTTCAATGGGGAACGATGATTTGAAATATTGAGTGTTTTTAGTCACGAGCATGGTTCACGGAATAAATTAAAACTTGTAAGTCAAGGCACCACTGTCGGTCATTCAGGTTTGGGTAATTGGCAAAAGTTCTATCGAAGCAACTGGACTCTTCTTGCTTGTTGAAGACTGTGGACTGTGGCGTTCCTCTATTTAAATCTCTGGTGGGTGTGTCCCATGGGGGTGGTCACATGAGGGATGTTGCTGTTGTTGTTGCCAGGTTTGGTATCTTACATACCAACCGGTCATTCACCTGCTGGGTGGTAAAATGGCTTCAATATGGCCCCTTTTCCTGTGGAGTGAAACAACCTTTGGCGGAGAGATGTTAACACATTGTTGGAAGCAGATGATAATGTCATGATTGTGCATCGCTATGTTGTGCTTGGAGAAAATTGTTTGTTTGACAAACTAGCCTTTTTATCTCCTGAAACACACACCTATTGGTGCCTATCTGCAAAATTTTGGGCTCGACCTTTCTACCGTTTTATGCGAACACTGACTTCCATTTTAAACTGTGCATAATTCCGTCCATCTTGTCTAAGGCCTAGTTCCAGATGAGGAAAAACAGACTCAAAGCATAAGTGTGGTGTTCTTTTGGTGATAAGCGGTGCTGTGTTTGTGCCAAACCAAAAAGTTCAACCTTGCTTTCATCAAAACCTAACACATTTTCTCACATGTTTTTTATGGTCCAGTGTTAATGTTACCGCCTCTTTTTTTTTGCTTTTTTTCTTCCCTCATTTAAGGTGTTGGACCATAGCTGCGAGGAATCATTAGACGCAGACTTCTGTCAGCGTTGATGAAGCTCCGGGTTAATTGCTTCAGTCTCCCACGCTGGCTTTTCAGCTCAGCTACCCGCGGAAAACCTCATTTCACAGCTGTAGAACTCACTCTCCTTCTCCAGCTGCAACAACGAGTCTTTATACCTTAATGGCTTTCTTTGCGTAAAACATGAAGCTCATATACACCCCATGTAACAGTGTAATGGGACAGCTTTCTATTTTTCATGTTTAGAATGATCCTTTAGCTGTAGTGAGCCTGTGCTATGTGTCTTTTACTTGGTAATTAATTTTACCTATAGCTTTTTAGCCAGGCGGCACAGTGGGTGAGCGGTGGGTGCACACGACTCACAGTTCAGAGGTAGTGGGTTCATATCCGGACTGCGGCCTTCCTGTGTGGAGCTCGCATGTTCTCCCCGTGTTTTGTTGGTTTTCTCCGGGTGCTCTGGTTTCCTCCCACATTCCGAAAACATGCATGTTCCATCCAAGACTCTAAAATAGGTGTGAATGTGAGTGTGACTGGTTGTTTGTCTATATATGCCCCGTGATTGGCTGGCGGCCACTCCAGGGTGCCCACTGCCTCTTGCGCAAAGTCAGCTGGGATGGAGTCCAACACACCTGCGACCCTAATGAGAATAAACGGTGCAGTCTGTGTGTGTCCCTGGCGGTGATGGAGGATGTGAGGATGTCGAACTGCGCCACCATCTTGGTTGGCAGTTTGAGTTTCACAGCCTGTTCGGCCCACTCCCCTCAGGCGGGAGGCTACGGTCCATTTGGACCAGAACCCGCTGCCACATGAACAGCTTCTTCCCATCCACCATTGGACTCATGAAAACTAAATAAATATGCCGGTTTCACCCATTAAAACTTCACACCTACACCTGATGCCTATTGCACACTGGTTAGAAATCAAAGTAGCACAGATTTCGAATTTTCATCAGACTTGAACCACGATTAGCACCATCTACGAGACGCCAGGGAGGCTGACCAAAGATGCACTATGACAGTTCAAAGTGATTCGTTCATATGACATCAGAGCTAAAAAGCTCGGTGGCAGCCGCTGTGGGGAAAATGAAATCTAATAAGTGCATGATAAGTGATCCTCAGCGCGGCGTCTAATAGATTTTGTGTCACGTCTGTGAGGAAAGACAGAAAAGATGGAAAAGTCAGTTTATTAGCGTGTATGTGCATGGTCTTTAGGGAGCTCCGGAGTAAAGGTCCTTTGGACAGCCTCCACTAATGACCAAAGATTACAAGCCACTTCCACTGCCATTTTTCTTCGCATTTCAGCCTCCTGTAACTCCACCTCCTGTGAGAATACAATCAAACGTGTAGATATTGTCCACTGACATTCTGTAAAGTTGCTGTGAGTCATGAAAAACAGAACTATCAACCCTGCAAACATTTCATTTCATGGCTTTTTTTTTTTTTTTTTTTTTGGGTCATTTATTCCTATTATTCTCTTCGACACTCAGAAAGGACTCTTGCAACTCTTGCTTTTGCAAAGCGGGAGTTGATTTATAACCGAAAGGCTTGTTTGGGCATGACCAGTACACAAATGCAATTTGAACATACCCACTTTCCTTTTGACACTGAAATAATCCCCAAGGTCTCCGTTTGTGAAGCAAAGAAATTATGTGCGGATGTTACATAAAGTGCGGAGAGTTCAATAGTCTCCTTTTTTTCCGCATTAGTTTTGCTGTGTTGAGTTTGTAAAAAGGATTCATGTTTTATGTTGTGGTTTCTCAATGGGTGAACCCTTGAAAGAGTAGCTAATATCTCTCAGCCTAATTCAAAATGTCTGTGCTTGATTTACACTGCAGGTACAAGTGCCCAATTCCCATTTAATGCCAAAATCCAAATTGTAGTGCAGCTGGCCAATTTGCACATACAGTAAATAACTACACAACCGTCACCATCACTTGATTTCCAACAAAATGTCCTTTTTCTTTCCGTTTTAGAGACTTAGCACAGAGTACAAACAGCATGTATTGCCACGTCTTGACTATTCCAGACGATGGTCACGATCGTGAGGTCAGTCGGACGAAATACACGTAAAGTTATTTATATGCTCGCTGTAAATGAAAAAGCTGCAAAATAAAAATAAAAATCCCGATTTTCAAAAGTAAGCCTATTAATTTTGATCATGGGTGCCTAGCATTGCGATGCTAATCATGTGACACGAGCATAGCGATCACATGATGCCAGCATACAGCCCCTATTGGTCTGCATTTGTGCGAATTTTAAGTCAAACCTTTTCACTTCTTCCTGAGTTCAGTGAGGCAGAGCAGCAAGCAGAATATCACGCACTGTCTTGACTAAAGAAGGTTAAAGTTTACCAACCAAGTCAAGCATGTGATTTGATGCAAAACCAGTCATCCAGACTTGTATAGCGTGTCAGCCCATACCAGACCAAGCTTGTGACCTCAACATTGTGACGCCAGGCCCAAGAATGACTTTAAGGTTGGTGGTCTGCTTGTCATGTCCGTGCAATATACCAACTACCGGGGACAAATTCCTTGTGTGTTTTTTTGGACATACTTGGCAAATAAAGATGATTCTGATTCTGATTCTGATTCTGAGCATGCCAGACAGGATTGTTGAGATTGGCGGAGATCTTGAATCTCCTGCGCGTCATTTTCTTTTCGCGCAGTGTATTGTGGCAGGATTCGAGTGCGTTGCCACGGGGGTCGGCTCAGTGACTATTATGTTGCAGAAGAGTAATCTTGTTAAAATGTAAAATATAATGAGTTGGTTTGGCTGGTGGCAGTTGGAGAGGCAACGTGGTGTCAATTGGAACTGTGAATGAAATGAACTGCGAAAGTGATGTCATTGCTATTTAAATGCAGAGCGAGATGAGGAGGTGTGCATCCTGGCGACTCCATCCTGCCCTAACACGCGCTAAGTGGAGGGCGGTGAGCACCGGTGCGCTATTCAAGTCGGCGCTATTCTGGGCCTGGTGTTTTGCCAGTGTTGTGATGGCTGCAGATGGGCTGGCAGCGGTGCGTGACTGTGAGTGAAGGAGACTCCACAGAGGCTCGGGCATCTGCTGCTGATGCATGCAGCTAGCTCGCATGCATTATTTAACATCTGAATGCAGTAAAGATGATGTGTCTGACTCACATTTTTAAGGATGGTTCTGCCACCACAGACCCTCGCTGTCGGGCTTATGCCCCAACAAGGCTGCCCTTCGTCACAACAAGTGACAATTAACGTAAGAATTTCGGTCAATGTACGGCGATACCTTCAGAATTTACAAATTTTGACTAGAGTTACAAGCTGTCACTTGTTTTTTTTTTTCTTCCTTGTGTTGCGAGCCAAAATGGAAGTTAAGAGCGAGCTTAAGATACACAACCACTCGAGTGAAGTAAGTGGGGGAAAAAACCCAAACAATTCAGGTACTGTAATGCCCTCGCATGTGGGCAAGGCATTATCTAAAGCTGCTCTCATCGTTTCCTCAGAGCAGAGAAAATATTTGCCTGTGAGTATTGTTTATGCTAAGTCTCAAAGTAGGCTAATAGCTGTTTGAATGTGGCAGCAAAAGCGACATTCATTTCCATGATAACATGCCATGATAATGGCAGTGATGCCTTGTTGCAAGTACTTTGAATCAACATTTATGCACAAATAAATAGCTCGGCGCGAGAACACTTTGTCTCTCGTTTGGAGAACTGTTACTGTACCTGTCTGCCAATCAAAAGAAGAAAACAAAAACTGCTGTTCAACAAATAAACAAAGGAAATAAACAAGCGGAAACAGCAAAATGGAACACAGAAGGGAAAATACTGTTACGTTGATGAAAGTGTGCACTTGAGCAGAGAAGCTCTGAATATATCATACAAATTATTTAGTGGCAATTTTATTTAAAATGGTGAACAGTTAACACGTCAACTTGGGCCTCATCAAATAATTATTGAACAGTAAGCACGAATTGGTATTTATATAATTTTGTGGCATATTGTACACCCATGTTGACTGTTTGTGGTTGTAGTTTGCATTGGTGCATCATACTGAGAAAGACTTCTAATATTTTGACTCTCATGCAGCTAAATGGGTGAACCAAAGTATATGATGCAGTACCACAACAATGCGCATATTATTAGCAACACCCCCGCCCCCAGGGATTAATCAAATATTCTGACATTGATAAATGAAAGTGTAAAATATGGTTGCTGGTTGATGTATTATGTTATTATACCAAATCACACCTCCACCTCAGATGGTTTCCCCCTCTAAAGATAAACATTGCAGCAAAACAATTGCGCTGTTCTTATTCCCAGTGACGCATCCTGGAAATAAGAGTGGAAATTGCTTTTTTTCCCCCCCTACCCTCAAATAGAGAGGCTACACACGTCGTCTGTGGTCGATTTCGGCTACCTTTTCTTTCTACTATGAGATGGAAATGTGGAAAATAGAGGTTAATTGAATATGCCTCTCCTTTAAAGTGTCTTTGAATTGATTGTCGGGTTCACTTTCATTCAGATTGGGGCGATGCGTTTCTTGCCAGAGCGGCACACAGCAACACTTCATAGCCTGGCTAAGCTTAATCTTTCTTGGCTCGGCACTGAAAGGCATCCACCAGTAGTATTAGGATTTGTCACAATACTCAATCCAATGGTGAAACGCCAAATTTTATTTATTAGTTCATTCTGTGTGTTCTCAGTGTTTATGATGCGGGCTTGTTGTTGTTGATTTAGGTTTGATACATTCAACGGCATATATTATAACAGATCTTGTGAACAAAAAGTACAATTTAGGATTTTCTACATAGGACCATTCCATGTATTTTTAACATTATTATTAGTTATTTGTGAAGGGCAAGGGTTAGCAGGAATATGGATTCATCGATGCATCGCAATATTCCCCTCCACAAATCCATATCGATTCAGCAAATCTTCTGAATCAATTCACCACCTGACCAGTGAGGGGGGGGGCTTTGCATCTGATTTGCCGCACTCAACCAAAAGGCAAAACACAAGAAAATGGCGACCAAAAGCAAGCTTGCAACCGCGTGAAGCCAACATCTTACACTTTTGAGGTCATTTTGAATTCAACTCTAAATCCGGAACACAGGAAATGGACAAAAGTAAGTCCATTTGTAAGCTGTGCCAGGCAAAATTTTTATTCATCACTATTTCCAAGAAGACTAAGAAGAGTGCTATTTCAATTTACATGCACTTGTTTTTTTTTTTTTTTTAACTTTTGTACTCCATATGCACAAATAAGTTATTGTCCAAGTTTTTATTTTCACATATTTCATTCCCCATAAATGTAATGTGACATAACCACATATGTAAATATAGCTTACTAACTTGATATCAAATCATTTCAAAATCAAATCACAACCTAAAGAATCAAAATGCAATTCAATTGCAAAGGTAAAGAATCAAATCGAATCTTAACAATACCCAGTCCTTGTGAAGGGCATTTAGCTTTTTCTTCAAGGCGGCGATAATCTGCTTTCCAGGATTATGTGGTTTATTTCCTAATACTTCATATACTCTACAACACTTCCTAGTACATCCCCAAGACCTGAACGCCACTGATGGCGACATAGACTGACCACAGGCTGATGAGCCAAAAAAGAGCAGCAGGCCACTTGTTTGTTCGCTACTTAAAAAGCCGCACTTCAGTGTCATCAAGCAAAGCTGCGAGATGAGGTGGCGCTCTTCATAGCAACCGAGGAGGTTGCAGCGTGGGCCCGTGTTTCTTATATGTATATGGATATTATATGTAGCATGACTGGGAAATAGAGTGCACTGAGGGGAATGCACTGTAATCAGTTACAGTACAATCAGTGGACACAATTTATGGGACAACTGCACATTCTAATACAGCTGTAAAACACGTGCCTGGACAACGATAAGCTATTCCTTTACCAATGTGTTTATTATTGTGGTTGCAGTTTTTGTTGTTGTTGTTGCTCTGTAACTATTGTCTTTGTGAAGGCAGAATATTACATTTTTACTCTCGTATTAGTTTTATTAATTGTGCAAGTGTACCAAATGTCGTATAATCGCGTTAACAGGATTGAAGAGACGGTGTAGTTTTGCATTTTTCCACTTTCAATGTACTAAAATCACATTTAACATATCCCATACCACAGGATAATCACTCAGAATAATCCTTTACTGACATTCAAGATGAATCCGGCCTTTAATGATCAAAAGAGAGGGAAAATGCTCCAATTCCGTCCAGTTATTGGTATGTTTGGACCCCGCTTTACTGTAGCTCAGCTGTCACTGTGTTACGCCAGCTTGTCTTCGCAAACGGAACAACACACGGCTGAATAATATATAACAGGACTGTAAATATTGATGTGAATCTACAGCAGTGGTACGTGCTGACACGCACAAACGGGTTTGATCAATCTGCGGAACAAGATGCGATGGCAACCCTGATATGTTGTTGTCACTTTTAAAGGGCCATGAGCAAAGCATCTGCACGTGCAAACAGACGACAGTTGCACAAATGGCGTCCATATCATCACCGTGGGAAGCTTTAAAGCTGCTGTTTATGCTAATCATTAAACTCTACATACTGTTTGAAATTTCCCCACCTGCTCTGTGATGTATTGGGCAAATATGCATTCATTATACATTTTGAATCACAGTATAGCAATTTTTAAACAATGATTGCATTGGGACTGGGGCCTGGTTTCGGCTATGTTACATAATCTTTTCTTGAGGATCTTTTAAGGGCATTAAGGGATCCATTATGTATGTGTTTTGCTTTTTCTTTGGCTTTTAGCAACACCTATACAAAAGTTAAGCGTGTCATATGCCACTGTAGTTTATATGCTGTATGACACTCATAAATTTGCGTGACCTGGTGCCTCACAGTTCTGAGGGTTCAAGTTCAATCCCCCGTTTGGAGTTTGCATGTTCTTCCCATTTTTCAGGTACTCTGGCTTCCTAGCCCTACCGTGTTCCAAAAAAATGCATGATAGGATTTTATATAAGAATCCGAAGCAATTTAGCATGACGTGTCCAATTCAAAGGACATGAGGACACCATTGAGGAGTAATTTCCATTAAAAGGCCCGTTCAGTTAAAAAAGCACCACAGAATGAAAGCAGCACACCGATCATGTATGGGAACTGATTAAAAGTAATCATGACACTTGCAATACAGCAGCACATTTCAAAGTGATGCCATCTGAGCCTCGAATAAATTTGCCTCCTGGATAAAACATTCCACGAACAAATGCCTAATTATTTGGCTGTAGACGCTTGAATAAAATATTCAGCACGCAGTCGGAGCGGCAGCGCGCTGTGATCTATCAAGTAAAAGCTGTCTTAAATTGGTACATGGAAGATTATGCTCCTAATATTAAACTTAGAAAGAGACAGTAAACCCTTGAGAGCTTTAAAAAAATAAATAGTGAGCACATTTCCTACTTCCACGTTCAAATTCATACCACGCATGCCACCCTTGTGTCTCTTCCTTGACTGAGAGTTAACAGTGAGCATTATATGACAATAATTATCATTATATTAATGTGATCTCCCGGTATTAGAGCTTGTGTTACAATGGAAAAAAAAAATATTAGTGCTATAATGAAAAATAATCAAATGAATGCCTTCATGGAAACACATTTTTATACAGGTGTGCCTGAGTAAATTAGAATATGGCGGAAAACTCTATTTGCAGTAGTTCAAATCAAATGTTGTTGTCAAGATGCGGCACGGTGCTCGACTGGTTGGCACGTCTGCTTCACAGTTCTGAGGAGCGGGGTTCAATCCCCTGGCCCCGCCTGTGTGGCGCTTGCATGTTCTCCCCGTTCCTGCGTGGCTTTTCTCCGGGTACTCCAGTTTCCTCCCACATCCCCAAAACATGCATGGTAAGGTTGATTGAAGACACTAAATTGCCCGGAAGGTGTGACTTTGAGTGCGAATGGTTGTTTGTTTATATAAACCCTGCGATTGGCTGGTGACCAGTTCAGTGTGTAACCCGCCTCTCGCTCGTGAGGATAAGCGGCTCAGAAAATGGATGGATGGACGGATGTTGTAAAGATTTGCTATTACACAGAGTGAATTTTTCATGATTTCAATTCACCATTTCAAGAAGTGGAAATTTGACATCAAATGAGTTTTAATAAAGAAAGTAGGTAGGAGTTAGTCTATAACAGGAGTTTCACTTTGTGAATTGAATGACTGAAGTAAATGATTTCTACAGATTTAAAATGTATTGAGATGCACCTGTACTGTATATACTGTACAATTTGGGCGAGAAACATGTAAACATGATTTTAAAAATTATTCTTGTTTTTTTTTGCCTTTATGCAGCACAATAATGTATTTGAAATAAAACAATCAACACAAATGATTCAGTGAAATCATAGATTTGTTTCTATTTACATTTTTGAAGATAATTGCTGAAAATGTGGAAAGATGGAGAAGTATGTGGTACTGAATTGTGGAGATACAGTATAGTGTTAATCTGTTTTTCAGCATTACCTTTTTTTCTTTATTTTTTTTTGGGGGGGGGGGGGGGGGGCGTGGCTAAAACGACACCCAGTGAGGCCCTCTTATGTCCCAACCAATGAGTCTAAATTGACTTGTGTGCTTATTTTATGATTCTATCCACAGTAACTAATCACACCTATGGTCAATTTAGTCTCTTCATTGCACCTAACGCACGTCCAAACTCCGAACCTCATAACTGTGAGTCAGCCATGTTGAACACTCTTTCACCGTGCTGCATCATATTTTGTTATTGTCATGATTTTTTATTTTTTTTTAATGATCATAAAGCACTTTCACATCATTCACTAGCGTCTTTCATTACCGACTGGCTGCGGGAAATTATGTGCATCATAATGAGGCGTTTAGGGTCAAATTTGTACAACCACTTACTTATCATAGAGAGGTAAAAAAAAAATCTTAAACGTCCCTCACCTAGTTTAACATTTTGAATACGTACTTTTAGCTTTTGCGGTTGTGAAAATTCAAGGGGGTTGGGGAAAAATCCTCCACCATGAATCCATAAAGCAGGTAGGAATAAGGAGTCTGCTGGTGCAGCTTCGATTATTAGCCTGTTGAAAATCACACAGAACACGGGCGGCTAGATGAAAAGAGACTTTTGTTGTAGGAGTGCTCCATGGTGTCACGCTGTCAGACCTCGTGTGTGTGCAGTGTAGCCATGATCAGCATGCTAAAAATAGCCCATACACGCACACCACAAATGGTTAAAGTGCTTTAAGATGGCCGGAAGAGTTTGTGTGTAATGTGTGGAGCCACCTGATTCATCATCTTTACTGCACATCCTCTCAAATCCTTTTCAACTCTCATTCTGTGTAGGCCAAGCAAGCTGTCTCTCGTGAGTACATGGTGTACGGACGCTCCAGTGTTGTTTGTTTTTGTTCCGTTCAGTGGGTTGCCCCGAGAGTAGAAAGCTCTTAACACAAGGAGTAAGTAAGACTGAACAAAGACAGCGCCATTAGCCAATATGATTGCATTTATGGTTACCAGCACCCGCGGGCCACGTACGGCCCACTTCATTCTTTAATCTGGCTCGGCAAGCATTTTACATGACCATCAAGAGTCCTCTTATATTTGTTGCAAATGTGTTTCTTCATTTTTAGGTTTATTTTGTTTTCATTAATCTAATTGGATCTAATTTTATCCTCTATTAATATATTAATGTGAGCGGAAATTTGACTTCCCACAAGCGTTGTCTTTTTGGTTTTTTTGGGAAACGATGTATCCGGAAGGCTTGTCTGGGATGAGTGGAGCAGCCTACCGCCACACAACCAACCATTTTGCCAAAATAGCCCAAAATCCACTTGAGGCCAAAAACCGTCTGAGGCTATGAGGCGAGGAATCGAGACAACATGGTGTCCGTAAACCCTTTGACGAGGACCAGCGGAGCAGCGCAGTGAGATAAAGAGTGCCCAGATTTGGTTTTCTACGGCCTTGTGACGAGGTGTCACTCTCATGCACTCGCAAGCACACTCACAGAGGCCACGCGCTGACCTGTTACCTTGGGCTTCAGGAGCTTTGCTGAAACTATTTTGGAACATCCACCTCTGGAAAATGAAAAATGCTCATCCCTTGTTAGTCAGACAACTGGCCATAAGACTAGCAAACAGAAGCAGCGCGAATTCAGGGACCTCAGACTGCTGAAACGATTTAGAAGTGATGCGGAAGTAGCAACATTTCTGCTAGACGGGTAAGTTTAAGTGAGTTTTACCACTGCAAACACCACATTTAAGCACAAATGTTTACCCAACCCCGTGCTAGTGTATAGAAAGAAAAATAAATGTCATGAATGTGATTTATTAGCCATTCTGTTGTATTTGCTACATCTACCTGGAAGTAACATTGACCCTGGTGGGCAGAGACTAATGTCTCGTCGTTACACTTGACGGTGTAGTGCGCAACACTGAAAACTAGCATGGGAGCCAGTCCTCCTCTCTCCTAATACCACTTCAAGATGGAAAGTAAGTGAAGCATGAAGGAGCAGTAGCTTTACTCCTGACTCCTCCAGTGCCTTCATCTCCTTACTGTGACTCCCAGTCAAAGCTCCCGCTGAGGCCATTATTAGTGCTGTGCAAGAACAACAACACCAAATCAAAATTGTATCCAACACACGAGATGACCTACCTTGGTCATCTCATGTGTTGGATACAATTTTGACACGCCCTTAATATGGTCATTAAGTTAGTAATATGTTCCTTGTCACCTCTCAGCTGGTGTTGCCCATCAATGGCTTTTGTTCAAACATTCAGATAATGTGGTCTTCGAACAAGATTGCCAGAGTAGCTGATGAGTAGATGATAGTAGATATATATATATATATATATATATATATTGATATGAATGGACATGCCATGAATCCGTTCTGTAAGAAAAACACTGTATAATAGTCTACTTTATTAAAAAAATGGAGTGGTGACATAATTGAATAGAATTTGAATAATTGTACAGTTTTTGTTACGTTTCATGCTTCAATTCAATGAAAATTGTGCTGCTCCTTCTGGTGTGCTCGCTTTCACCACCTGGGGGCAGTGTAACAGCGACATAGAGACACACGAAGAACAGTTTCACAGTGGATTCAGTAAGCTTCTTTTTCGCAAAGGATAAAGAATATGTGCCTCTGAGGCAATGTTATATGGTTGTTTTAAATACACCAGGTGTAATTCCCACCTCTTATGTTTAGTTTGACAGTAAACTTCAACTGGTAGTGGAAATCAACAGATTGAAGTCTCTTTTGTGAAGATTTGTTTACTATCTGCCAAACGGCTGCTTGTTTTGAAGTGAGTTGAGTTCTCGTCCACCATACAGCGCTCGTATCTCAAATTTCCGCCCGCAAATCAAAGCGAAAACTCGATCAAACAAAGTCTCGTATCTCAAAAACCCGCAAGTCAGGTCTCTCAGATCTCAAGACACCACTTTATAGGCATGAGATCCGAATTAGGCAGTTGGACCTGCAGTGTAAATCAAGCCTCAGCGCTTGGTTAAATGTCTCAAAGCAGCAACACTGTTGATTTGGAATGATGCTGAAATCACACATGCAATCAGCACGACATGATTATTTTGTCCACGCTTTAGCGATGCCGTATTCAAGCAGAGCTAATGAGAGGCTGCGCCCGCTGTTTTTGGGTTTGCCACCTGATTGGAGCACATCATCGGCCGTGCATTTATGGCAAATTCAAAGCCCCCGCTGGACCCCGCCCTCAGTTAATGAGTCAGGCAAATATGAAAAACAGTATAAATGTTAGTCCGCACTGTGGAGCCGAGTAATGAGCCCGCTTGCCATCTGGGCTTTCAATTAGCGTTGGAGTAGACAGCTGGATGCTAAGCACTTGTGGATTCCCAATCGATCATGCAGGGACGCAAGAAGTACACCGTGTGTAACGGCCTTGACATGAATGCCACGTGTTGGCGGCTTTGTTTGCAAAGAATCTGCTGCATTGGGCTTTATTGCATTGGACGTTGCTGAAATCAAAAGGCTCACAGGCTGCATGGCAAATCGAATTCCCATTACAGTACAAGGGCGATACTGTGCAATAATGTCTTGCTTTTCTCTGCCTTGAAAGATAATCATTATTGGATGTCTTGCAAATATTATACTGAGTGATTATCCTGTGGTGTGTGGAGTGTTAAGAGTGATTGTTTTTCTTTCGCCACAATCTTCTCTTTTTGGGTACATAGCTCTCGTTTTTCACGCGGTTCATGTAAAATTCGATTTTTTTTTTCTTGCAATATTAGGACTCCCATGTATTTATCCTCTACGTTTGAGGTACACACCAACCAAGAATGGTGTCACTCTTTTAGGATGCAAAAGCACTGTGGTTAAAATACTGTACATTGGCCAAAGGCGTCTGCCCGCCAACAACAGTCGTTTGGGTGGAATCGCCGCCATGAATAATTCATTCACTGGTAACAATAATTGTAGAGACACCTAAAGGTCACAGTTGTCTCTGTTATGTTATTTGTTAGAGAATTGAGTCTCTTCGGAAGGGATGAAAGGACAGAATTATATGTGGGACATGGGTGGTGTCGTAAGCCTCCGCCTGTGTTTGGAAATGGTTTCTCAACCTTAACGCATGTGGCCTCTCTCACTCCTCTTTCAAACCATCTGTCTTCTCTGTCCAAAATATGTACATTTTGGTGCTGAAAAGAACGCTAACGCGGGTAGACAGCTGAGTCTTGACCTAAAAAGTTCACCCGTCTATGTTGTGACATACACCTCTGCGGTCGTTGCTTGCTTTCCCCAATATTATTCATTAGCGCATTCCTCACTGCACTTGACAGGATACACCAGATTGTTTTTCTGTGCACCAGTCTTTTCCCAGAGTGTTCCCAAGTTAGATATGTACTGGCATGTTGTGCTGGTTACAAATTCATCCGAGTTTCTCGGCTAGACCTGATACATATAGGAATGACAATTTTGTTGCATCTGCCACTCCTTGCTCTGCTTATTCCTTCTGGAACTAGATGTATTCTCAATGCCCTGAGAATACAATGACTTGGATGACTACAAATATTCTCAGGCAGTAAACTGATATAGTCATCACAACCGAATACGGCTGCAAATATATGTATGTTCCGTCTGCTCACACCCATTTATAAGGTTGATCTTGAAGCGCTGTTAAATGCATAAGCACGCGGAAGCCGCACGACCTTTGTGGCGGTGATGGGTTTTTTTTTTCCAGCCGCCAACATCTGTTATTGACTGGAGAAAAAAAAAAGAAAAGAAAATGACTTCCCTCCCACCTGAGATGGGATATGTTGACTTTGTTCCGACTGCGACCGCCACCGCCCACGACTCCCAATTAGCATGTCGGCTCATTTAACTGTCACCTGTGTCCCTAATCAAACCGTATTGCCGCCGTCTCGATACTGTGCATGATGCGGGAATCGGGCCATTTTGTAAATTGATGTCCGACGGGTAACATTGCACCTCACTGCCCAAATAAATGATGACACGGAAGAAGGGGACAGCATGTTATGTTTTACAGCTGTAGTGGCCTTGCTAACAGACAAATAACGCCATTACCATTAGCATCAAGCCAGTGCTTGAAGTTAATGAGCTCCCATTGTGTGACAATGAAGTGCATCTCATTGTGCATACTAATGGCCCGCATAAGCCTGTGACAATGACAAGATTGGCTGCATTTTGGAGACAACAATTGCATATTAAAACCAGTCGGGGCTTATAGAAACCTCTTTTGTAATTCCTGTGTTTATGTTTTCGTATTAGCAAAATGGCTCATGTGCTCTTGGCTACAGAAATAACGCTTTTGTGGCAACAGTGCTGTTTTAGTTTCCACCAGAAGTTGTACAGAGTAGTCGACTTGTCCACTTTACTACTTCACAATGACGTTTAGAGTGCGACATTGACTAGTCGCTAATCTTGTATTTTTGGCTTGAGGAGGAGGCAGAGCCGCCTCCAGCAACAGTCGAGTGCGCTGAATTAGTCTGTTGCGTGTAATATTTTAAAATGTTTTTAATTTCTCAAGGTGGTAAATGAGGGGGAACCAAGGGGAAAAAGCCAGGCACCAGAAGGATTTTCAACAACTTTTCGGTGGAAGGAGACCAGGGTAGAGAGCCGCAAACACCACAAATTCCCGCGATGCAGAACTCGCCGCTGCGTTGGGGCCAAAAACGAGGACAGGTTTTCCTCTCTGTCCAAGTTGTGCAAACCTTACCTGGCTGTCCTTGAAGCAAGCATGCCGAGCGAGAAGATTTTTAAAAAAATTTTGAGCGAGAGGATTGTTTTATTTTCTCTTTGCTGGAAATAGCATCACGCGACAACCGCCTCGCCTTCTCCCAGCCCACGCTTATGCTTGTGTATGTTCGGCATACATTTGGTGAATAAGCCCTCCTCTATCGATGAACATTGAGTTCTGCAAAGAATTCACTAATCCTGTGATTTTGGGAAATTACAGTGCTCTACTCCAAAATATCTATGATATCATCAGCGACTAGTTGACGTCGAATTGACTTTCATCATATTAGTGGCAACTTGAGAAAATCTGAACTCTTGCAAGTTTCCTCCATATGATCAATGGGCATTTTATTAGGTACACCTCCAAGGGTTTTTATTTTTTCCAATGTGCCATTTGAGTTGTGTAATGAAGCCAGAGAAATCCAAACCCTAATTAATCATCACAAAGAAGGTGTATTGACAGCAAGCGTCTGTAGCATTGATTCGTTTATGAAGGGCAGCAGCATGATTATAAATAATTACGCCCCACCGAATGACGGCAACACTTTTTCCTAACCTTGAAAAAGTATTGCCAACACCACACTTCATAATGACTGAGGCATTGTTTTTGGGATTATTGCAAAAGAAATGTATTTTCGTCCATTTGCACGGTTGTATTGTTGGAGGGCCCTTTGGTCTGTTTTTCCATCTCAGACTGATGTTTTTATTGTGTCTGTGATGTGATTGAACTGACAGCTGTTTACATTGTGTATGTGTGTGTGTGTGCACATGCACTGATGTTTGAGCGATTTGTGTACATGCATGGATAGTCAGATGTTTACATTATATATATATATATATATATATATATATAATACGTTATATTTCAATATATTGATATATATTTACTTTTTGCGTGTATATGTTCACTGATGTTTAGATCCCATGTATTTGAATCGGTAGATGTTCTCATTATGTGTTTATGTAAACGGACAGAAAAACGTTTACATTGTGTTTTATTAAGTGACATGTTTACAATATAAGTGAGTGTGAATGGGCAGACTGGTGAATACATCATGTTTGTACTGTATGTGAATACATTGGCAAGTTTACATTAAGTGGGTATGTGAATGGACAGGCTTTACATAATGTGTTTGTGTGTGTGTGTGTGTGTATTTGTGAGTGTGAATGGACGGAATGTGTATGTACTGTAAATACAATAGGTGTAAAAATGTTTACATTTAAATTTCCAAGACCATATGCAGCCTTATGCCATCACTTTCATTATTGCACAGTCCCAACTGAGCGCAATGTAATCTGTGCAGTCATTCACTTCCCGGGGAACAATAGACAATCTCCATGACCTCCTTTCTCCTGTGGCTGTACCGTTTGCGGCTCGTTTATCTCCGCAGCTGGAAAAAGGTCAAATCAGCAGTGCCGGCGGCGAGGCTCGTGTCAGGCGGAAGACGCTGAGCCGATAATGTCCTCATTAGCCGACCTCCACCTGGCAGAATCCGTCGCCCGGAGCAGGAGCAGGAGTTACACGCCTTAGCCAAGTGATAGCTGGGGGGCCGAGGGCCACGACCACACATGCGCACCCCTAGGCTCCGTTACTCTAAAGGTGCATGGCAGACGCACAAACGACATAGCGTCACAAGGACAGTGCCACCGAGACAAATGGCCGAGCTTTTCTGCCTACCCCGTGTAACGTTGGCCAATCGAGGCTTCAAAGTTGAATGATCATTTCGAGCTTTCGCCATGAGTGCGAGGGCCCATTCATCCCTGCTTGCAGCTTTTAATCTTTCATACATTATTGTCAACTTGTTTTTTGTGTGCAGTTCTTTCACACCCTCGACATTTATCATTTGTCAGGCCCCGAAAGTAGAGTCACATATAAAACGTCCTTTTGAGGACAAACGCAAATAAAACGTCTTTGATTCATGTGAGGATGTCTTCTTGCCTTTCAAACCCGCCTGGGTCAATCCCCGTGGGGCTGCGTGACTCACTGCACGGTTTTCCTCTCATCCTCTCTCGCTATTTTTTTCCCACCCGCAATAACACTCGAGCGAGAACACGGCGTCACAAACCGCCGAGCGTGGGTACACGTCACCGGAGTGGGCTGTGAAGTCAAGACTATTTTTGGGGCCGACGGCGGACGTAAGCGACAGATGGACGTTCACGACCTGTCTTTGGGTCTTCTTACAAGGATTTACGCTGTCGGACTCTTTAGGGGGGGGGGGGGGGCTGTGGATTGAACCGAACGATGAGGGTGGCTGCAGCTGCTTAATCTCACATATATGCCCTCAGTGTCATCAAGGCAAGTGCGGTATAGATAATCCCCAGCCATAACATTAGGTACACCTGTACAATGTCATCCAAAACAAGAAATGTAGGAACAATTCTGCCGCTGATCAGTTTGCTGCTCCAAGCCAAACGCCGACCAATTAACGATTTGCTCGCTGAACTGAGATTTTGTAAACTACGCTGCAGTTGCTCAGTTTTTCTTTTGGCACTCCTTCTGCACCAAGTGTTGTGAGAACGCGAAGGAAAAGGCCATATGAAACCCCGACGTTTTGTAGCGTATTTATCCCAAACGTTTTGATTGACTGCCAGTCGAATGCGCACGGCCCATCCACTTTATCGTCACCCTTTTCATGAAAGCACAAAATACTCAAATGTCACTTCCCTTTTCCTCCTTTCTTGTGCCACGTGACTATCTGCTGTCATCTCAAATGCATTCCTGTCTAATATGTAAATGGTGTCTTTAATATTATTCACAGTTCTCTGCAGGGACGACTCCTTTTGTTATTTTCCACCTCCAAAGAACAAAAAGCAGACAAGAGGAAGCAATTTTGAGACAGCACGAGTAACAATGTTGTGTTGTTGGCCCGAGCCAAACAATGTCAGACAGAATATTTGGTCATGTCTCTGCATTATGAGCATCCGCAGGCACAGCGCCAGGGAGCTTTCCTTGTGTTGTTGTTTTTCCCGCCTATTCATTCGTGCACAGTCCGCTAACACGGGGGGGGGGGGCAAAAGTCCATACAGCCCGCTCCGTTCTCTAATCTGGCCCACCAATCATTTACATTCCAAAGAGTCCTGTAATATTTGATTTAGTGTAAATAATGAAATAAAGTATATAAGTGGCAGCATGTTAAATATTTGCCTCACAGTTCAGAGGTCGGGGGTTTGAATCTGGGCACCAAACTTCCTGTGTAGAAATGATTTTTCTCCTTGCGCTTGCGTGGGTTTTCTCGGGGTACGCCAGCATCTTCCCACTTTCCAAAAATATGCATGTTAGCTTCGATGAAGACTCTAAATCAGTGGTTCCCCATTTGTCATGCCGGGACCTGCATTTTCTTATCGTCACCAAGTCGCGACAACAATAGTAAAGAACATGATGCAATGAAAAATATTAGCATTAGCAACAATTTCACAAACACACTTGACATGTTTTATTAAATACGTGTTTCATTAAATAAGTTTATTATAGTGAAAATATTAATAGATAACATCAAATTAATATGAATGTTGTTTTTAACTATTAAATCTGGTTATTTAAAAAACGTTTTCATTTTTTTCTTCCTTAATCTCATACATCACAATTATTTTAATTATTTTGTGTTATTAATAGAATATTATAATAATAAACAATGTTATGCCTTTATTTATTTTATCAACTGTAGTACATGGTTAATTTATTAAAATTAAGTGGATTATAAATTTTAAAATTGAATATTTTTACATAAATCATTTAACATGTATGTAGATTTAACCTTTGTATTTATTTTAATATGTAGTTGGTTAATTATTATTAAATCATTTCTAAATAATAAATGAAACAAATGACAATGAATTAAAAAAAATTAAATTAAAATCAAATACTGATCTGACTCATCTGTCTGTTTGAAAAATGTCAATTTGGCCCTTGAGCCGAAATGTTTTCCCACCCCAAGTGTTTCTTTTCCCCCTCAGCCTCCTTTCCTTGCTGTCTCTCGTCATCCATTCTGCACATCATAGGCTGATCTCACATCTCTGTCTGTTCCCTAAGCAACAGATTAAATACTTAACATTATTCATTTCCCCCCTCTCCGCCCTGGCATTAAAAATTCATCCACTCTGTGTTGTGTTAAAAGCACATTACGCAAGCCTCGGTCTAAATATATCCCCCCCGTAGCAGGCTGGATGGACCCTTATGTCTCGCTCCCTCACTTTTTCTCTCTTTGTGTGCATGAGGCTATGATGCTGCGAGCATCATGTTTGTCGATTCTCAGGCGGCAGGGCGGAGAGTTCCTAGCGTGGCAACGTGGGGATGGCTAAAACATGCTGACTAAAAGGCCGGGGGAAGTAAGGACCTCATTTGAATAAATCGCACGGTCGCCATAGTGAACGGCCCGTCACCTACGTGGCCCGCGTTGGACCAATCGCCGCCGAGGCCATTTATCGCAAACAGGGAATTTGTTCACCTCCAATGACCAAGAGCTGCGTTTAAAAGCCTCTATAATTGTCTGCCTTTGAAAAATGGCCGCGCAAGCAAAGAGACGGCCTGGCCGCCATTTGAAGCGCCCGTAATTGGCTGCCATCACGGAATGTACGGCTGCCTCAACGATGCCCGTGCAAAAAGGAGAAATATCAGTACCATTGTTTGTGTCTATTCTGGCCTTCATGTGTAGAGTTTGCATGTTGTCCCTGTGCTTGTGTGGATCTTCCCAGAATTCCTCCCATATTCCAAAACTTGCATGTTAGGTTCATTGAAGACGCTCGCTCAGTTGTCTTTTCTATCGTGCAATTGAGCGTTTAGTCTTTCTGTGCCCTGCGAATCACTGCCAACCGGTACAGGCTGTACCTCTCCTTTCACCCAACGTTTGATGGGATAGTCTGGAACTTTTAAGATTCAACTGAAATTGTATGCTACTTGTATGGTTCAGTTAAAAAAAAAAAAAAAAAAATACTGTTAACTACTGATTGATTTAAACTGTCATATCCTCCACCTTTCATGTTACTGCCTAAGTTGGAAGTACGTTTAATTTAATTCCCCACAATTGGATCAAATTCAGTGTGTGACTAATAAGCGTGGATGATCCACTTTAAGTCGTGACGAGCTCCGGCACGCCACCAGAAATATACGCACCCGCACTTTGCACTCTGTGTGTACGTGTACGTGTGTGTGTGTGTGTGTGTGTGTGTTTGGCCTAAATATTAGGATTTGCATAAGTTTAGTGGATGTAGCTATGGAGAATGTCACATTTTAGATATTACACAGACATCCTGCGAACTCTGTGTGACATTCACCTGCATTCTTGAGGAGAATACAATACAATAAAATAGAATTAGCCTTTATTTGTCCCACAATGGCAAAGGTTCAGCAACGTGGAGTGTCACGGCGCACAAGAATAATACATAAAAACAGGCAAGTAATTGCATGATTGTTAGACAGTATGTACAGATGTGAATTGCAAGTTGTCCTTGAATAGATACAGTGCTTTACAGAGAGAGGTGAACAATAACAACAGCAAGAATAGGCAGCAGAATTTTTTTGTTTTGTAAAAAAAAAAAACACAAAAAAAAAACCTGTACATGTATAAATAACTGAAGTAATACTATATCAGCAGTGGAAGGACAACTTTACATGGAAAAAAAAAACAGATACTAGACAGAAGTGACTGTGAACAACAGCAAGAATAGTCAGCAGCATTTTATATAGTTTATAAACAAACAACTGCCATCATTTGAGTTGCAGCTATAAGTGAATGAATAATACATAAGCAGTTGTGCACATTGAGAGTAATTGCCATGATTGCCATTGCATGTCCGTATGAGTCTGAAAGCAGCAATCACATATGATAAGCCTGCAAAGCAAAAAGCAGCCAAAGCTTATTCAACCACATCCGCTGTGCCGCAAATAAGAGCAGCCGCATGAATAAAGATGCGTGCACAGACAAGAGATGGTCACAGTACGCCGGAGCGCAATGCCAGCAGCGACCATTAGTGAGAAGATTCTACACAGTGCGGGAACATCTGCTCCCCCATGGCCAATTCGTGTGCCGTAGCACCTTGCGTCCCCTCGCCCTGCTCTGCCGCTGACTGACAGTACTTTTGCTGCATGTTGGTCTCCTCTCCTTCCCTGTGGCTTTCATTTGTGTGTCAAGCTGCGGGAAGCAAAGCGAGCTGAGGTGTGTCTGTCTTTCCTGTTGTTTCTCTGCTTGCCAATGTAGTTGGAGCTGCCTACCTCAGCTTCTCTTCCACCTCATGTGCTTCTATTTTTATGTGCCTGTCCAATGCCACTAAAGTCATACAATCTGGAATTTCTTGGGAATGTATGCCTCTAAAATTGGTTTGAATCATACTTATCAGTTCACTTAACTTTTGAAAACATCAGTAACGACGACTATGTGTAAAACTCAGTCATGGCGTTCCGCAGGGTTCCGTACTTGAACCAGTACTGTTTAGTTTTTACATGCTTTTTTTTTAGGTAGTGTTACAGCAATCCCCTGCATATTTTCAGTTAAGTAATTATGAATTCACCTCTTAGTGTTTTTTTTTTCCTGAGGACCCCAGCTGAAAACCTCACCAATTTGTGTGTTTTGCTGCTATTTCTGAAACACCCTATGATGCCACAAAATGCTGCAAAAGCCCTGTCTTAATACAGTAGGAAGTAGTGTTCAAGTGATACATCTTGACTGAGACTAGAATCTTTGCATGTTGGGGTGGAACTAAGTTTAACCTAGGTTGTTAGTGAACATTACAGAGAGTCTTCGCTGCATGTGCATGTACGCGCATTTAAAAAAAAAATTGAAATCATCATTTATGGCTTACAATTTAATTTTTAAGTTAAATGCTCTGAGATGGGTTTGAAACAGTGGAAGCTGGTCAATAAGGACGTTAGGGGCGCCGCCCTACCGCTTGATTATCATCATTTTACCAACAAACTTATGACAAATCTTGTTTCTGTCACACTGATCCGAGACGAGCTGTCCCGTCGCTTCGCTCCTTAGTCATGTAAATAGAAAGGCACTGGTTATTTCCAAGATAGACTTTCTACAATATGCCGGAGTGTTTCTGTGGGAATTTTTGAGTCGTTGGAATCAGCGTTCTCGTTCCTCCACACCAAACTCAAGCGCAAACGCAAGCAAGCCTTTATGGAACTTGCTGCTTTGTGCACAGGGGCACGTAAAGGGCCTTCCCCAAGCTTCTTTCACAAAATTCAAAGCCTTGAGAATATGAAGAGTTTATGTTGTCTCAATACTTTTGTCCATATGTTTTTAAATGCTCTGTGATGAACCTTTCCCCTCCATTTCCTCCCCTATTACCAACTAGGCATTTCTCCTGAATATTCTCTTCAGAAAAGTGAATTGCATATACTTTATGGCTCACATGTTAGTTTATACTAACGGACCTCTTCAAGCAGTGAGGTTTTTATAGAACAACACTATTCTGGAAAAGCTCTTTTGTTGCCACTAAATGTGTCATTCCACAAACTACAAATTGTGTAGTAATGTAGTATAATCTAATGAAATCCAATACAAGAGCTGTATCAAAAAAATGCTGCCTTTACAGACATAATAATGCTCAGTTTGAGTAGAAATGTGTTTAGCATTGCGGCGGTAAAACCATACTTCATCATACGGAGAGTTTTTTTTGTAACATTCTACATTGGGTTCGACTTCGAGTTGGCTAAGTGAAGTGAACTTGAGGTGTACTTTTCTGTCAGGAGGCTCGGAGAGATGAGTCACTGCAGAAAGTTGGGGTGAAAGAAGTCAGGACCTTCAAAGACTCCACTCGGAAAAAAGCAAGATGAAAATGAAATGATGAAAAGAGCAATTCCAGCACCCCAAGGACAGCTCGTTCCAATGGTTGAATTTCATTTGGGCCGCAGGGACAAACTCCTGATACCGATACCTCGGCCGGCATGACACGCCTGTTTAAAAAAACTCCGCCAACACTCCGCTGGCCACTGTGACTAATTTTGATGATGTAAGCAGCTGAAAGCACGATAATGAAGTACTGCGGCCACATCATGGCAAAATGACTGGGATGATATCTTAAAAGTCGAAATATTCTGAAAAAAAATCAAGTCAAATATCAAATATGTGAAGAAAAGAAGTAATTAGTCGTAATTTTCCAAGTCCCAATACTCATAGAATTCATAATATGTTATTAGAAAAAGTAATATTAAGATTTGGATACTTTTTTTCATTATTTAATGAGAATGAAGTCATAACTTAAGAGAAATCCTAATGCTACATGGAAAAAAACCCAGAATTTTATAAATATAAAGTTTACAAAGTCGTAATTCTAGTAGAAAAAAAATGTCATTATATTACTGGGAAATGTTTTATGTTATGAGCATAAAGTAGAACGCTTAGTATTAAGAGACTGAAGTTGTAATAGTTTTATGAAAGGTACCTAAATTTTACAGGCAAAAAGCTTTAATATTATGACAATGAAGTTCTAATACTAATTATTGAAATTGTGCCATACCAAGACATGATCGTCTTTCAGAGAGTGCAGTCGCTTGAAAGCAGTTCTGGATATTCACCCAACCTAGCTGATAATGTCATGGGTGGAGAAATTGCGTGGTGTGCGGCGGGGTTATTATGTAAATTAGGTTTTAGGAAGTCCAGAAGGGCTTTTCAGAAATAGGAAGAAAGATTTACTTGGTTGTTTTATTTCACCCTTGATTTTGTTCAGGCACTCCACAGGCCACTCTACAGTATCAGACGCGATTGCAACGGACAGTAACAACACACGTCCTGCTGTGAGGCAAAAATGACACTTTTTTTTACTCTACGTTGCCTTCACATTCTCTTCATGTTGTGCGTTTAAAACAGGGGACGCTCTCGTGTTGGCAATTTAAACAGTTAGTGAGACTGTTTGTGTGTGCGCGCGCGTGTGTGTGTGTGAGAGAGAGTATGCCCGTGGGCATAACGAGATGAACCTTCATGGAAGATTTGATCATTTTTTGCTGAGGAAACCTATTCACACTGTTATGTAGCATACAATGTTGTATAAAATGCACCACAGCAAGGATTTCTCTCTTTTCATGTGTCTGAAAGCGCAAAGGAGTTTGGTCAACACTCAATGAAATACGAGAATGAAGTCCTAAAAGTATGACTGTGGAATTTTTTGATGAGGAATACATTCAAATAAAAATAAAGTTCCTCAGCGCACAACGTCGGCACATAAGGGCTGTTGACGTCACCTTCATTTTCACACTATCATAAGATGTCACCTGTGTTTGTTTTGAATATAGTTCATTGAGCACGTACAATTTAGCTGGGATAGGCTCCAGCGCGCCCGCGACCCTCGTGAGGATAATTTAGTTTCTTCCGAAACTTTTCTTGGATTTATCTACGGTTTGCTTCACGAATAGCTCGATAAAACTTGATGCCAAATAACGCACATCAGCGCTTGTGACACATATTTGGAGCGACAAAAAAACATTTTATTGTAATGTTACAAGAGCACCCTAATCTTCAAATTTAGAATTACATTTGAAAAATGAAAGAGCCCATTTCAATTGAAATTGAAATGAAATACTCATTATTTCTTTTCCGGAGTCACAAAGAGCCACAGCAGAAAGATGGAAGAGCCAAAATGCAGCTCCGGAGCCGTGGGTTGCAGACCCCTGGCCTAATGCGCAAAGGGTTTCACGCCGTGCGATGATGACTATGAGGGAGTGAGAAGTCCGACAGCTGGCATCATTAACGCGTTCATCGAAGACGCCGTGTGCCGCAAGGTCGCACTTTTGCGTTCCCATTACGCTGCATGAATTCCACTTCTTTTTTTTTTACAGTACATCAAATAACAAGTTGAGATTTTTCCCGACTTGTTGCTGCATAATGGATGACTCAGCGCCGGTTGCAGTTTGATCTAGAAATAACTTGAAGTCCAAATTCATCGTGGTAGCCTCGGGGCAGATTCTCCCGTGTTCCCAAGTCAGAAAAGGCGCGCAGCTGTGCGCTTCTCTGGCTGCACGCGCTCTTCCGTCAACTCCAATCTGTCATTTACGCACCCTCGTGCCTTGTACACAGTCTGGGTGGGGCAACCCCAAACGGGAGTGTTCCCTGTTCACTTTGGCTTTGAGTGCTGCATGTGCGCATTCTCCCGTGGACTTAAGCACTTTTTCATCTTCCGCACTCCAGAGGCTGTCGTCAGTAAAGCGCCCCCTGAAGGTGAAACATCATATTGCACGTTGTACACCTTTTTCACCTACGTTCACTGACTGTTCAATGGCTGTAACGTGTTCCTACCACATTGCACCGACGGCCAAATGTCAACATTGCGAGGAGCTCTTCTGCTTCAAATTTGTTGCTGGCGGTTTGGAGTTTTTTGTCCTTCATACATGGTGAGCTATATACTGAATCATTTGTTTTTATTTGCCTCTATGTCGGACTTCCAATCCGTTAAAGTGACTCGCCTGCGGTCCGTGGCGCATGGAAGGTTGTAGGGCAGTGCTCATAAAATGGCAAACATACATTCATTGTCAAGAATACATATTTAACATACGAAAGAAGTCTAAATATTATGAAAAGAAGTTTAATAGATTGTATAGTCACGCAATACATTTTACAGGGGAATTTTGCACCTTCAAAAAAAAATCTGAATATTTCCACACTAAAGTGGAAATGTGGGGCAAGAATGGTGGAGGAAGTGTTCGTGGCTCGGAGGCAGAAGTGCGCTACGTTCTGTGGCTGCCTTGAAATTAGAAAGTCCTTTCAACATCTTCTGTCCTTTTGTGATCCTGCCAGCAAGCACACTTCTGTTGCTGCTCGGCTTTGGCACGGTTTGCCTTCCTTGTGAAGCGTCTGAGGCGCATAGCGCGCAGCGGCGGCGTGCTCGGGCCGTGACCGGCACATCTCTGCACCGTGTTGTTTGCATCAGCGGCGCCCCACGCCTGAGCTCAGGGGACCCAGGAGGGAGTAGGATGAGATCGAGCGTCTGCTAGCTGGCTGGCTGCCTTTCCTCCTCCGAGAACCCTGCTCAATTATTCAGTGAATCCCGCGAGAGCAGCCAGCACTGCCGGAAACTTATTGAACACAATTCACGGCCCTCATTCCAGCGCTTACACTATGCGCGTTACCGCCAAGCGCCAAGCTTTGGTTCACTACGGGACAGCCTACCTAGTGACCAACCGAGCTACCGAGCTCGCTATCTAGCTACCTGCCTGCCTAGCACTAGCACCTGCCTAGCTCGCTAGCTACCGCTATGTGCTCCTTTAATTCCTTCTTTTTATGATTTCTATCCATTTAAGAATGTCCTTTGTGATTTTGGGTTGATTAATTCTTCACGTTTCCACCTTTGGTGAGCAGAGAACTCCTGATGTAACTCAATATGATCCATATGAAATATGCCCCCCCCCCCTCCATGACTTATGGGCTTTGGAGGTGAAAATGAAAGGGAACCAGAACAAAAGGAAGCTGTAGCCTGCAGAAACGATTCACTCCATAATAATGGCTTCGTGTTGACTTGATGAGATGAGCTGATTATGTCCGTCATCACAGACACCCCCAAAAAACCTTTTGGCTACCAGGCACCTTCATAGTGAGCCTCGAAGTCAATTCAAGTCCATTGATGTTCACAAGTACATAGGGAACTGAGTTGAATAATAACGAGTAACACTTGGAGGACAGTTAGCTGAAAGTTGTCTTAAGAATGGTTTGTTTACACTTATAGGCACTGCAATATTGGGTACGCCTGCACCATCTGATGAGATCTCTTCTTTTAACCAGCACAGTGGAACCTCTGAAGTTGAATACTGCTACCATACTTTTTACATTTGTATGGGAATCTGCAAAAATGATTGTTTTGTTTATTTGAGTTTAGTATGAACTTGTTATTACACATGTGAGAATCAGGAGTGCTAAAATGTTACCAGCACAGTTGTTATACTGTAGACGATGAGATGAAGAGTGTTGGACCCTGGAATGTATTATTTCAAATGAGAATTTTCTTTGTAAAAAATTGGTCAACAGTTCTTAAATGGATTGTGTTCACCTTTATTGCCATTTCCTATGGGACGCCTTTTTTTAGTGTGTATTTTATCCTATAATATACAGAATTAGAATTCAGCGCAGATTCTGGAGGTTAAGACGTTCCAGAAATAAAAAGAAAACCAGAATTCCTTATCATTTCCTCCCCCATGTGAACCCACCCCCACCACCACCACCATCCCCCCCCCTCAACAATAATTCAATTCCACCAAGAAACTGGAAGTCTGGTGCAGCCAATCAGCACTCGCTGGCCAAAGGGCTCAGCTGCACTTTACATGCTAATGGTGTTATAGAGGAGGCCCTGGCACAGTACACGGGGGTGGAAGGGAGGGGGGCATTGGGTATTTTTGTGGGGGTACAGTTATGCTACAGTACAGCAAGGCACTCATCAGCCTATGTATGGCCGTTTTCCTAACCCTTCCCCTTCAAACCTATCATCCATAATCCTACCCACACCCTAATCCCTAACCCAAATCTCTATCCTTGAGCCTAAACCCCAAATGTAACTCGAAACCAACCCTAACCTTTACCCTAACTGCTCTAACCATACCCAAACCTCTACCATAAACGTAACCCGAGCATACATTTATTGATGCACAATAGGTCAAACTGAACCTAGGTACGTTTTTTTGAAAAATGCCTTTACAGTTAATAGCTATCCTGGTGATTTCAATTTCAATGATGTCTTCTGGGAAATGTGGTTTTTGAAATCAGAACGACTTGAAGGCAAGAACCTGTGTCCAATTTTGTTGTACCTCAGGCTGAGGTCTCACTATGAAAGGCTTCATAGGACTGCACACATTTCCACTTTACTGCTCTGCAGTCGGACCGTGATGTGCTTTTCAGGGCGTTTCTCTTGGAGCTCTCTACACTTGAATGGAACGATAAAGCTCACCCTGGGGTGCCATCATAGCAAACATCTCATAATGCACCAATTCTCTTGTAACGCTTGTTTTATGTATTTATTTATTTGGGGTTGACGGGCAGCCGCATTTTGATTTAGACTGCTCACATCCTTATTTTTGATTTTTTTCTTCTAGAAGCCATCTATGTCCAGCTTTGGCTCCTTTATTTTCGAGCAGCCTTTTTTAAAAAGTATTAAAGCAAAAAGAACAATGTGCTATACAGATGAGCACAATTGCAACATGAAATACACATGGGGTCACTTCATATGAATAGCAGAGATTTATTGTCAATGACGTGTGTAATTTATTTCCGACTTTCTACATTTTTGTCAGATTGAAGTCATTTTGGGTTATTTATTTATTTTATTTTTGTGAAGTCGTTGAGTAGAAGGCGCAAGTATATTTTCCCCTTTGTGGTATGAATGTGGACATAATGGGAAATTCCCTCATTATGTTTACCATCCTGCTAAATGAGAGATGACCTTCCATTGGGTTGGTTTAGCCTCAACATTGCACTGTACTGTATTGCCTTTATAGAATTTAATCCATCCAAATGTATGCAATGCGTACCATAGCGATCCATATTTGCACATATTTTCAGGTCTGTGAGCAGAAGCGGCGATGAAATCTGATGAGGTGCTTAATAAAGATGCCTGACTCGAAGGCCTTTATCTAAGTAGTCACACAATAATGACACTGGCAACTTTTGCGAGGGAATACTATGCAACCGTGTCCCTTATTCATGATCCTCACGCTCCAAGAGGTCCCTGAACATGACTGGGTAAACAGACTTTTGGAGTGACCATGAAGTAATGGTTCACACACACACACACACGCACGTTGCTGTTTGCAGTGTGCAGAGGGTGGAAGTCAAAGTCACGCTGAAGGAGGGTTAGAATGTGCACAGAATCTCCTTGCTGTTTTGGGTCAGACGGTGCAGTGGTGCTCGGAGCTAATGAATATTTGACATGCGGGGAGCGCGGCGCGGCGCTCCCGATGTCAGCTCGGTGTTTATCGAGCTTATCGCAGTACCATCGCACTCTCAGCTCGGCCACTCACCGAATGCTTATCACGCGCTCGCAGGTGGGCCGCTTCCCTTCGCACACGCGTGCACCACATTAGTCACAAGGACGTTATCATTATTATTGTTATTATTAAGAGGCTGTCCGCGAAAATAATTTCAGTCCAAATCCACAGCCCGTGACGTTGGGTTCAGGTAAGAGAGGAAATACTTACATGCAAGATTTGTACGACATCATTCATAATGATGGTTTGAATTCCTAAATCTTGTTTGTGGATGTATGCCCATGTTTATTATAACCTCATATAATCTTTTGTTTTAGTGTAAGAATAAGAAAGTAGATCTCTCCCTTGAGCACACACTTGCTGGTAGTTACGTATCCACAGTGCTTTGCGTTCCAACATATTACGGTAGCCTGAATAACACAAAATACAGAATACTTGGGAATTGAAATCATGACACCGAGCTGTTCTGTAAATTTTGCCATCTGGAATGGGCCACATAAGTCATGCGGAATTGCTTCGGATAACCACAGTTTTTATATAGTGATAGAAGGGCGACTCATGCCGGATATCGAAAAAAATCCTGAAAACTGAAATGGTAAAAAAGAATTTTTACTTCGTAGTTCTCAGTCTTAGCACATTCTCAGCAAATCTCTTCAAACATGTATAATCTATTTAGAAACAAATCTCTGAATTCACTTTGTGTCTGTGAAGATTCAATGCAAACGTATTGACCTTAAAGTTAAACACAACTGAACTGTACTAAGACGATTGTTTCGCGTAGCGCTCGTAAACGTTTATTTCTTCAAAACATCTTCTGTGGAGTGTCGCTCATCAATTGGATGGAGCAAATTGTAATGGATGGAAAGAGAAAACCTAATGCGCTGACTCGCATATCTGAAAGTGGCGTTAAAAAACACACCAAAACTCTGAACAGCTTGTGACTCACGCTGGGCCAATGTGGGGCAGTCCTTGAAGGAACATTTCTGTGTTGCGCATCCTCCCTGTAAAGGCGACTCTGTGATCATAAAAGTATCCTTTGATCGCGTGCTCACGTTTGAAGGTGGAAATTAAAAAGAGTTGACACAAAAAAAAAAAAAGAATCGCACCGTCCGTCCTCGGGCCTTGCATGAATTTGCATCATTACGCTTTACACGGATTGGCCCTCTCATGTCCTTTCTTCCTCTCTGTTTTCGTCCTCTTCAGCACTTCAGCGCCGAGCAGAAGACAAAATCAACTTACTGGCCACACCACCACCCGCCAGATGGATTTGTTTTTCTTTCTTTCATATATGACATCCTTTATGTTTAATACAGAGCCGGGATTTAATTGTAGAAATGCATTTGTCTCGTCATTATAGTAATGTCCTAGTGGTTAGCACGCCTGCCTCACAACTCTGGGGTTCTGATTTCGAATCTCGGCTCACCCAGTGACCCTAATGAGGGCGAGCGCTGGAGAAAATGGATGGTTGCATAATAATTGTTGTAGTTTTCTACTTGCTGTTTTTGTTGTATTGCTCCGTGGCTCAAAAGGACTCTCAGCCAGAAGGAGGTGTGGTTAAAAAAAAGGACTTTGATTTGGATTCTTTTATTAATGTTCAAATGTTACTAAAAAACATTGCGTGTACACTCGTGCCTGAAGATACAAGTTCAATTCGTTCCGTGACGACATTTTTAACACAAAAAAACTTATATGTCAAATCATCTTTCCCCCATTGAAATAAATGATGCCATGAATCTCTTGTAGCCTCTCCCCCCCGAAAAAAAACATAAAAACAATTTGTAGTGTGTTTATAAAAAAAAACAAAAAAACATGCACTCTATAATATTTTACATTTCCAAGTTTAATTAAAAAAACAAATAGCACTCTATAATATTTCAAATGTTTCTCTTCAGTTCAGTGGATTTATGTGCTGCTCCAGATGTGTCCCGCTTGGCCACATGGGGACAATGTAATATAGAAACATGGAGACAGTCTAGTAAGCTGTAGTAATATCAGTCTTTCTTCAAAGAGGATAAAGAATATATGCCTGTATTGTTTTGTCTGTCTACATGTGTTGCTCCACCGTTCGTGTTCAAATATCTGTTGCCATTGACACCAATGCTATTTATTAGTCTGTCTATGGCGTTTTGCATTATTTGTCAGCATTAAACGAGCAGACAATTCTAAAGCAAAGTTGTGTGGTTCTTTTGAATACATAACGTAATTATTTTGTATTTCTTTTTTTGACGTTTCAGTCATCGCCAACTGAGTGGCAACAAACAGCTCGAAGCCGCTTTTTGGAAGAATTGTTCACATCTGCCAAACTGCAGCTTGTTGTGAAGTGGATTGAATTTTTGACTCTCAAGTCAAAACAAAACTTGACCGAAAGAGGGCTCATATCTCCAAAATCTCGTAAGTCAGGTCACTCATATCTCAGGGCAAGTTGAAAAAAGGTTTTAGAGTGGTGACAGCTCGGGGCTCTGGAACAAATGATTCCAAAATTCCAAATGTAATTGATCTCAATGAGGACTTTAAAAAAAAAAAAAAAAAAGTTTTTAAAGACTACTTAATAGAAGTTTAACCAGTGTCACAGAAACAATAGTAGTGGACCTTGGAGGTGGCATTGTACTGTAGTTTTCCTGGTATGTCACCTGCGTTCGCGTTTCATCCACCACCCATCTTTTTTTTCCCCTGTAAAAATGCCTTTCCATTTTTACAGAAAATAGTTAACATTTCATCCCGGCTTGCAGAAAACAGACAATCGATAAGACACATTGCAGGGGGAAAGATAAATGAAGAAAATCAATGCGGCCTCCGAGTCAAGGTGAGAACGTTCTCACGACACGGGCGGACGCGGCAGCTCGTCTCTCTGACGTGTTGTGTATCGTCTTTCCAGATCACTCTGAAAATAGATGCGCGTTATCTTCACGCGTGTCCATTTACAGACGTCCCCTCCTTGGTTTGGTGTGTATCGGCTGAGGAACAGTGGAAGCTAACCCAAACAATTTCCAACAATGTTAAGGCAGAGGTGGGTGGGGAGAGTAGCCACAAACTGTACTCCAGTAAGAATGCTGTTACTTTAAAAATAAAAGTATTATAATGGTAATATAAGTATTCAGTGAAAACACTACTCAGGTACTGAGTAAAAGGTAAGTTTAGATTTTTTGTTTTTTTTAAATCCAAGCATGTCAATAGACAAAACTTTTAAATGGGAATGTGCAAATTCAGAGTGTGAAGAGTGTTGCATGAAAACTACCATGACAAGTACAATGTATCCTCAAAATGAACTAAATAACAGCAGTCAATTTTTAAAGTAACATTTTCAACTGTCGTACAAGTACACTGTCAATTTAGGACAAAACGTGTCTCGTTTTGTTTTTGTTTTTAAGTAACAGTCGCCAAAAGAAGCTAACCACTGAGGTTGAGTTTACACTCGGTGGTTTAAGTGACACAATTGTGTTTTATTTTGGTCTCAGGTGGCACAAGGCATCTTGGCAACGTAAATTAAAAAAATAAAATAAAATAATAATAATAATCCCTGAACTATGAGGCAGCGGTGCTAACAAGTATGGCACAATGCTGCCTTAATGGGATATTTACATGTAAATTCTATCAACAAAAGACAGACTGGAAGGAAAATGCAGTTTCATTAGTATTTATTGATAAGAAAATAATATGAGAACATTAAACTGTGTTATTGGTAACAACTCAATTCGTGCGAATAGCAGTTTTGCTTGCACCTTGAACATTGTGTGATTTTCAGGTAGATATAAACATGCAAACTGAATTTTGAATCATTTCAAATGAATCAGTTAGACTAAACAATTGTTATTATTTTACTCATTTCTCAATAATAGGGGGTCCCTTGTGTTCATGTTATATATTGAACTCTAACATCATACGCATCACATCAATTGTATTCCGAATGCTATTTGTCTCTTTCAAATGTGCACTGATTGACATTTGAACAGCTCCATCAGTACATCAGCGACGTCAGTACTAGCCTACCCCGGACGCCGACACCACATTCCTCACATCACATTCTCGCTCAAAAAGCAAATGACAATGTTGAACTCTCATAGAACTTTCTAGTGTATTGAGAGCGTCCTCGCCTTTAGTCCCACCGAGGCACATCAGCGCTGTTGAATTTCTTGGTGGCTAGTAGAGGTCATAACAAGTCCTGTTTTGATTGAAGCCCAAATTCTCACAGCGGGCGGATTCGACTGGACCGAAGCTGGCGGCGACGGTGGGTGCTTGTATTTTAGAAGCGAATTCTTGGTCCTCACTGGCAGGCACCGCGTAGGAATGTGCTTGTGTGTAAAATCCTTGATTGTCAAACACGGACCTCCCTGCCTAAATGGTTGTAATAGTGCGCGCGTGGGCGTCGGTAAAGTGCACACAAACGCAGCTTGAAAGGCTCGGCGTGAGTGGTAGCCGGCCTTGTCCTTACCATATAAAGATTTTTCCACCTGTGTGTGGGTGGCATGGAGCCAAAGCTTTGGTCAGGGAACAAGGAAGGACGCCTGACTGAGCGCTTGACGGGTTGCACAAACGCTCATTTTCATCAAGGAAACGCTTGAAATCTCAACGAGTATTAGGACCACACTGAAAAGAAAAGACATTCATAATGCGAGAATATGTCCGATTTTTGGGGCTAAAATATTACGATAATTAAGTCAATTTGTTTTCACAGAGAAACGGCATACTGTTACAAGTTTCAAGTCATACTTTGAATATAAAATAAATATACAGAGAGGCTGAATTTGAGATAAATGTTGTAATATTAAGAGAAAAAAAGGCCCTAAATGTTACAAAAGTAACTTCATGAAAAAGTTGTTTTTGAAAACAAGAAAATAATAGGTAAAATGTTGTTAACTTGATGGGTGAAAAAAAACATGAATCTCATTTTCAGAGATTCATGTTGTAATATTGAGAGAAAAAAAAAAAAAAAAGGGAAAAATCCCAAATGTTAGAAAAGTAACTATGAAAAAGTTGCTCGTTTATGAAAATAGAGTTATGCTTTTACAAGAAAATTAAAGGTAAAATGTCTAAACTTTATGGGCAAAAACAAAAAAATCTGAATTTTATGTTGTAATACTGCATGCAAGGAAAAAGTCACATTTTGCAACAAAAAAAATAAAAGTCAGTTTTACAAGAAAAGTAACTACGAAAAAGTTAATGTCACAAATCCAAAAGTCTTTGTTGAACAAAAAAGTCCTAACATTATGAGAGCCAAATCTGAATCTCTAAAAGCTGTCATACTTGTATGAGAAAATATCGCTGTTTTCCAAGAAATGTAATATTATGAGAAAAGTTAAAATTTTGTGAGGCAAAAAAAGTAAATGTTTCAAGAAAGTCTTAGTTGTACGTCGGAGTAAACAGTCGCACAAAAAATTGGAATTGAGACTATAATTATTTTGTTCTTTATTTTCTGCAAAACTAAAGTTCTGTTACCGTGAAGGGTCAAAAGAGGAATTAAGTCCGATTATTAGGAGTAGAAAAGTACACCTGCATTAAGACTGTTGAGGAAGTGACACTCAATTGTGATCGCGTAAACGTTAACGTGTGTGTCCCTGAGAAAGAACAACACACACAAAAATCTCTTTTCTTGTTTTGTTACAGTCCAACATCAACCACAAAAAAAAAAAAAAAGAATAATAATAATAATATTGAATGATGTTACAATGTTTAGGTTTGTGTTGAATTGCGGACCTTAAAAATATGCCTATTTTTCAACTATTACGTTCTCGTAGTTTTTTGTTTTCAGCGTGGCCCCTCACAATCCTTTTGTACTTTCACCTTGCTTTTGTCCTTCGCATTTTCCGTCGTGTGCTATTTGGTCCACTGTGCGTGCGCTTGACTCGCTTGTGCTTCATCTTTGTGTCCTGTTTGGTCGAAAGTAGTAGAAATTCACTCCATGCAGGGAAACGCGTGAAGAGGAAAACAAACGAGACAAAGCCCCCGCCCATGTTCGCCATAAGGAGGTTTGATCCTCCGGGCTCATCTCGGGTAAATCCTCAGGCGCTTCTGTCGGTACTTAGTCGTCGCTCGGTTTAGACAGTCGTTTCGATCTTTTCGATGATCTCGATCGTAGACTTGGAGGGAGAGAGCAGGGAGCTGTCGTCCTGATCCCACAGGCTTCCGGGACTGGAGTTTTCGTCCGTGCTCAGCTCGTCGTCCTCCTGCTCGCTCTCGTCCTCGCAGGATTCCATACAGTGCAGGCCCAGCGCGTTGATGCCGGAGTCCTCGGAGCTGGACGGGGACGAGCAGTGGTCCATCTTGGGACCCTTGACTCTGTCCAGGGGGCAGGCGTGTTTGTGTTCACTGCGCACGCCCCGGGCGGGCGGCGGCGCGGCCTTGACGGCGGGTCGCGGCTGAGGGGGGTCGCGAGGCCTCTGAGGTGCGGGGGGAGCGGGGGGTCGGGGCGGTTCGGGCAGCGCGGGGGGCAGAGGGCGCTGGACGTAGCACATCTTCCCGTTGATGCGCTTCACCACGTAGTCGTCCACGAAGAGGTCGGCGATCACGCAGTACTTGGGGGACTCCAGGTGAGGGGGCGAGCGGAAGCAGGGCGCCAACTTGAGGAAGCGCTCGGCCAGGGAGACCGACAGGTCCATGGTGCTGCTGTACTCGCTGGCTGCGGGGGGCACCGCTGTGCTGGGCAGCTGGCACACGTTGGTCATGGGTTGGTACACGTACTTGCCTGGAGGAGGACCAGCGAGACATCGATTAGCCATCTTTAGCATTTTGATGCTTAACTCACAATACAACAAGGTTTCCAAAAAGAACTGTCTGTCACATGCAGCAACTTCACCCTGAGTACAACACACCAAGAATTTTGAAAATCGGACGATGGGCTCCGGAGAAATTCATTTCTCGATGTCGGAAAAAAGTATTGCCTATTTAAAATCTGATACAATCTGGAAATTGCCCTTGGACGCGAAATTGCCCTTGGACGCGAATGTGTGCGAGCGAGCACGGCGCCGGAAATGACCGGATGTACGGAGGAGCTCGCGGAGACGCTCGTCAGCTGTGCAGCCAGGAAAGCGAGGGCGCTGACATTTTGTTTAAGTGGCTCCCCCTGAGAGGAGCAGACTACACAAGCTGACAAGCCCCCGTCCGTCTCCTCCTCTCACGCTGTATGTACAGTGGATATATAAAAAGTCGACACACCCTCGTTCAAATGCAAAGTTTTGGTGATATTTCTACCATGAACCCATTACATTCAAACTCCTGATTAATGAGAGTTTGAGTATGTTAGTGACGGACTATGGCGCATTCTGACTAACAAAAAAAATTCAGGTTATGTTACCACCGTAGGAAGGAACAGAACTTCCTCATAAACCAGGCTCCACTGTAAAACATATGGTTTAGCTTGAGTATTTTTGGTAGACGCACCGAGCGCATGTGGGGATATCCTAATACGAAATCCACAGGCATACGTTTAATGAGGCAATCTGCCCTAAAGAGTTGAAACCAGAAGCTACTGCGCTTCTCAAACACAACGAGGCACGTAACGCAATGTCACAAGTGTGAGAGGGCAGCGTACGCTCTTCGACACCTCCTGTGTGTTTTTGCACCGACAGCCGGCCACATTAAGCACTGGACCAAGGTCGCAGCCCTGAAGAGACTTTCATCATATTCTAAAATGCCAGCGCCTGAAAGCAATACAATCACAAGGGGGGGGGGGGATGAAAGGCATTGTGGGGGATGTAGGAGATGTAAATGAGGCCGGTCGGCACATGAAAAACGGGGCTCCTCGTGACAAAAATCTAATCACGATGCAGGATGCATAAAAGGTAAGGAGGTGACTCGTTCCCGAGGTAATGACCTTGTCAGTGGGGAGGAAAAAGCAAACAAAGATATGACAACAAAAAGACACAAGATAATTACGATATTTATGAGGCGGCTCAGATTCATCCATTATTTTGTGTATTTACAGGCGAGTATGGGACGAGAATTTGGCAAAAAATTTAAAATGTATGTCGAAAATGAGCAATCATTGACTGTTCTGAACTCTTCTCCCCTTTCCTCAATTGTTATATAACAATTATTTTGCAATCAATTCCACACAACTGACTGAATTCTTAAAGAAGTCGCAGCATCAAGGAGAACATTGTCCAGCATCGGCGTGTAGATGGGGAGGGGGGGCAAATATGTTTTTTTATTTTTTAAATTTTGTTTTTGTCCTTTAAATAATGTCTCAGTAATCATCTTACCGTGTCAACATTAAACAGCAGAATTTCAGTGTAACTTCTTACATCATGCTTCTCCCTGTACACAGAAATTAGTCGAAGCAAACATTTCTGCCTCGCGGCAATAAAACATTTGAATAAAAGCATTTTTGCAGCGCCCGGAACCAATTGCCACTGTCCATGTTGACCGCACGGACATTTGTTGCAGAAACTTGCAGTGTTGGGCCAGTGAAAAACATTGGCAAAAAGGACAGAAGAGCATCTGTAAGTGATTTTTACGACATTATTAGATCTGTAATGTACATACATGATGTATGAGTTAGATGAATGCTAGTTACCGTAATTTTGGTTTGTTTTTGTACAGTCTTTTTACCTAAAGTCTAGTGCACCAATCCTAATCATGAATGCCAATTGATTTTGTTGTCTCAAATTCTGTACAGCGTTTATACGTGACTCAGTAACGATAGCGGTCCAGCCCTCACAAAATTTTATTTATTTATTTTTTGTGTGTGTGTGTGGGGGGGGGGGGTGCAGTGATTACACAACAAAATATCTATAGGGTAATCGAGTCTAAAACGATTTGATAGTGACAGCCCTAATTCTTAGTACGGATAATGACGACAATCAGGAGTTCGGGAGGCTGATGGGAAGGTGAAAGAAGGCAACCCGTTCCTGAGAGTTGAAGGCAGCTTCTTCCTCTCGCATGCTTTGCCTGCTCTCTCCTGAGCGCTGGCAGAGTATTTAATGGCGAAGCGCCTCTGTGAATAACACGTACACCCTCTTTCATCTCGCAGAGCTTCATGCCGTGCATGTTTGTGCTCGCCCTAAAAAAATGCAGCCGGGCCGGAAAACGTGCCTCGCTCGACGAGCTCAGATTGTCCTTTCAATGTTGGCTTGCTTTGAAGTTAAAAAAAAATAAAAAATAAAATCTTTAGCAAAGCAGACTGCGTGAGAAGAAACAAATATTTCACCGGATGATGTTATGTTTCTCAGTAAAGTGCTGGTCTCTGCTCATTCTGTCTTGCAGCTGGGCAGAGAACACAGAGGTTCAGATTTCAGAAAAAGGGGAAGGTCTGTGAAAGGACTTGTTTCCTGTCTCATGATTCCACGCGGCCCTGCAAGTTCACCACAATAGGCGCATGGATTGATTAAACGTTCCTTCTGACCGGGAAGACGTCACCCCCCCCTACGCTGAACGAGAGCAACAACGGGCCTTTGTCACTTTGAACAAAAGGAGCAAACAAATATAGCTTGGGTGTTGATGGTCTGCTGATCTGCAAATCTTTTTTTTTTTTTTTTTTTTGACTTGAAATCGCAGGAAAACCATTGGCAGGACAGAGTAATAACATGAGCGGTAGCTTTTGCCTTGTTCCAGCGTCTGGGCCACTATGATAAATTAAGAAACACTTGGGGCCTTTCCAACGGCTCGAATTAGTGCCACATTAATGGAAATTTACTTTTTCAAATTAGGGCAATAACAAATATTTGAACATCATTTTTGTGAACTTCACAAAGAAACATTAGTCAGAGTCCTACTGTACTGTATTGATCTTTTTATAGTGGCCGCAGCACTGTGGTGCATCTGGAAAGATCAATCAAAGAAGTCTCTCTTTGGATTTATTCACAACTATGAGGGTAACGCGCCAGACTGCTGCTCACAACCACAGACGTGCATATCGCATATCATCGCTGTCTGCTAAAAAGCCTCCATAATTACAGTAAACATATCGAGGAGAAAAAAAATACTTCCAGGCCATAAATATAAACGAATCAAATGAAAAAGAGTATGTCGGTAACTGAACATGAAGATGTATTCTTACACCACTGTGGGCCGTTCTTAACCTCAGAAAGTCGTAAGCGGGTACCGTCGTAAACTGACTGACTGACGACACCTCCCCCGTTCACTTTGACGACCACCACACGTTTTTCCTCATTTTGTTCTCCCCCCCCCCCCCCCACGATACATTGTGTTATGTGATCGTAAAAGACGGGATGCGGTGGTATCGGAATACTTGTCGTGCAGTGTTGCCACTGTCTGAGCGAGATACGGCAAGATTTTATGGCAGTAGTCTGACCTCCGTGGCGCTCGTCTTTTGCGGCTCGCGTGACGACATGGTTGAACAGGCGAGCCAGCTGCCCATTAGTGCATCAATGTGTGTGTGGAGATGAAGCGCTACATAAGCAGAGTCCAAAAAAATTGTGACTAAAACTAGAATAAAATTGAACTAAATTTTCGTCAACTAAACCGGGACTAAATATGTATTCTTACGCCACTGTGCAGACTAGAGAAATGAAATGACTGAAATGTGACTAAAACTAATACGCAATTTCGTCGACAAGACTCAATTTGACATTTGACAATTTAAAATGGCTGCCAAAAACAACTGTTACAGACACCCATTATTACATGAACGTGGTCATGAATCCACTTTAACTTCACAATATAAATGGCAATATTCCGTTCACTCATATTACTATGCAGGCTCGATCAGGGAAGCCTATCCCCATTTGCCGCAATGGGATTTTGCCACTAAATGCTATGTTTTGCCATTATTTCAACCAGTTATAAAGTTAGAGAGGAATACGTTCCTAAATTCGCCAACAAAAAACATTTTCAGGTGACGAGAGAATGATTTTCAAGTAATTACAGTGCTTTACTTTTCATATAAAAAAAAAAAAAAAAAAATCAATTCTTGTTAGAAGACGCTGACGTGCACATTATGAGTTAGATCAAGCTTAATCGGAATACTTATTACTTTGTGGCAGTTGAGTATCGAGCAGCTTAATGATGCATTGACACAAGTTCATGCTAATCAAATGCACATCTGGGCATTTCAAATTATCTCCTCAGTTTCACAAAAGTACAAAAATTGGAGATGAAGGAGCTTACTGAGCAGACTCATTAGGACTTTGATTTTCGGCTTAATGAGTAATTACCTTGCCTGGTGATTGTAATCAGTTAGCAGACGGGGGGGAAAAAGGCCTTCGGAGCCGCTGGTTTTATTGTGGCTGTGAGCAACATTCCTCATCAGACATGACATATTGACGGGGACACTAAGCACACCTAATTATGACTAATGAGAGGCTCGGACTGATGTTGTGAGCAGCTGCTGAACGGCCGCGTTCACCACTGTCCGATTTGACTCTACCTCATTTTCTCAGTGTAATGCTACAGCATGGCCACAGCTGCGTGCAAATCGGCGAAAGGTACCACACACAATCCCCTGCTGTTTGCATGAAAAGTGTCTTGGCAGAACACAAATCCTTGCAGTGCCAGTTTACCATAAACTCTGTACTGCCCCCAAAAGCGTGACAATTTCAATATTTGGCGTTTGGTCAAGTGCTCAGTGAAGTCTATCCTATTTACACGTACTGTATATAAATTGACCTTTTCTGATTGGTTTGTCTGGAAACGTTTTTTTTTTTTTTATATAGAGATTGTCATATCCATGCAGGATTAGCTACAGTTTAAGTAGATTCAGTCCAAAACACATAGTAGGGAAGATGAAGCCCTTTTTTCTCCTTTCAACTCTGTATTATTACAAGAGACAGGGAAGGTAGTGTATGCAGCTCTACTTTTCTCTCCGGGTGTCCTGGTTCTGCCTGATACAATCGTCTAAGCGGGTTTAGTCCGACTGTAGTGCATGATTTTGCTGAAAGACAGAAATCCATTAGGTACATTATGTTATGGCTGGCTGGTTCCTTTTATTTTGTTATACCGGAAACAAGCCCAAATTAAATGATGGCTACAAGGCACTTTTTGGGTTATCGAGCAGCACCAGGTTAGCAACCGATTAATATTTTAAAGTGAAAAGGAGGAGCAAGACGATGTTGAACAGACATGGGTGGGAATAATTCATTCCGGCCGTGGCTTGCGATTATCACAGGAAAATGATTCGTAACTCTTATGTCCCGATCGGATCGTTTCAAATCACAAGGCAGGCACATCCTGAACCTCGCAATCCGGAAGATTACATTGTGCACACTTTAAGCCCTGACTAGCGCCTGCCGATCGGATAGTGATTGTGCTCTGCGCTGATCTGTGCATTTCCGGAGCAGCCGCAGACGGGATAAACCGAGGAGACGGACAGCCTGTCAGGTTGAGGCTCAGCCGTGAAGATTCGGGCAGCGGTGTCAAAGTGTCAGGACGAGAGTGAAGAAAGAGTCTGAGGAATGAGGGGAGTGAAAATACCCCTGACATTTCTATGTGAGCGAGAGAAAAATGCTGACCTTTAAGCGGAGCACTGCACGCCGTCAATAAAAGATATCGCGTGACCCCGCTGCTTGTCAGGAAAAGTCAACGCATCTTACAGGCGTCTGAAAAAGTGATGATAGATGGAAGCACAACCTAATACTAGACTTCCTCAAATCGTGGCCTCCACTTTAATAGATGCCATGCCCCATAGTACAATTTAGGCTATCTGCGGTAAGTTTCTCCAAACAGGATCTGTTCTTGACAAACCACGCAGTCTGCTACTACCACCACTGTTGAAAACATTGAACTCCAAGAGCAGGCGTTCACGCGAAGCCAGGGAAAGTCTATCGAGAAGGCTTCACAGGAGCGCAACATCAACAAAAGCTCGCGTTAGCTTTGGAGAGTCACGAAGCTTTACCTGCTTACCGACTTCAGTTTGTTCAAAGGCTTCAAGCGGAACATTCTGATGCTCAACAATGCGAAGTCAGTATGGGTGAAGCGTTAAATCACTCTCCGAAAGATCTGCTGAATTGAGCTTTTGCTGATGCTGAGTTCCAGTGCAGTCATCCAGATAGCCTTCCTGGCTTTGCGGGAACGCCTGCTCTAGAAGTTTGCTGTTTTCATCATTAGTGGTAGTAGCAGGCCTACCGATGCTTGGTTTGTAAAGAACAGATCCGGTTTTGAGAGAAAAAAAAAAGTGGCTTGCATAGTATTTTTCATGGAACAGCACTGACATTAACATTATAGATGATTAGAGTAAGTCATTTACTTACATTTTTTTTTGAAAATCACTGATAGTAGAGGTCCACTCAACTGACTTCTAAGCAGGCAAGTGCGGGTTCAGTTTGCACTCAGTGTGAATGTGGGTGTGAATAGCTTGTCTATATGTGCCCTGTGATTGACTGCTGACCAGTCCAGGGTGTAGTCTGCTTGGTACTGTTTGAAGCTGAGTAGATAAACATCCCCCCAGCCACAATACAAGGAAATGAGGTACCGGTGCTGAGGTACTAACCCTAACCCTAGTTCTATTCAAGTGCGATAAGTTGTCTGCGCACACAGTGAGACTCATTCATGCCAAGCACTATAGAAACAAGTCAAATGGAGTTTAAGTAGGATGCAAGGCCTAAAATAGCTCGAGTAAACTCTACTCAAACAGAGGAACTAGCCGCCCTTGTCAAGGACTACTTTAGACTGCGTAATGATACACATTTTGCTTTGTTATCCTGCCGAGTGTCTGCAGGGGCAAAATGGTGTAGGTGGGACTGACTCAAGCTGCAGCGAAATGAGAGAATGAGTTGTGACTGAGAGGCTCAGGGAATCGCGCATTCACATTCATTTTTGAAAAAATATTTCCGTGATGAAAAATCGAATGATTTGTGGCACAAATTTCTTCCAATTAACCTGCAGCAAATATTCGCAGGGAATTCATTTTCAATGTGTGCGGTTGTGTTACCAAGCACCTTTAGAGTATTAGTTATTCATTCATTCATTCATGCATGAAATATAAACCAATCAGTCCTGAGATCGCTCACAGGATTCCCACCTATGGACGATTTCGAGTCTCCGATGGCCCTAACATGCATGATTTTGGAATGTAGGAGGTAGTCGGAGTATCAGGAGAAAACCCACACAAGCCCGGGGAGAACACGCCAGAGGCGGTATACACATCCAATCGCAACCTGTGTGCCCACAGAAGATTTGAAAAGTTACAGTTTCTTATTTGAAATAAAGCAATAAAGTAGTGATTAGATTTGGAATGTGGAACGAAGGCAGAATACCCGGAGAAAACCCACACGCACGGGGAGCCGCGATTTGAACCGCTCGACTGTGAGGCAATCTAATGAGATTAGATGTTTGACACTAATCAATAAGAATGTATGTAAAGGAATTATTTTAGATACAAACCATTTTACTGACTCATTTTCCAGCCACAATGGTATATGGTACAATGGTACGTAGAGGTTGCCATGTTCTACGTGCACTATCGAAAGAGATTACATGCTTGACTACACTGTCATAGAGGTATTATTATAAAAATGGATTATTGTGTGTGTGCAAAAAATTCATAGAGAAGGGACGGAGCAGAGATTCGTACCGAGGACCTCTCTCTCGACTGTGAGGGAGACGTGCCTGCCGCTTGATCACTGTGCTACCTGATGATTGAAATATGAATGGTATTTTATGGGTCATCTCAGTTTACTTTGAGAAGTGTAACCTGATTGTTTTCTGGAACTTTTGCGGTACATACTGTCTGTCCAACAATACAATACAATTCAAAATTGGAGGACAGCCTGTGGGACAGATAAGGTCATCAACTACCAAGCATTTCTAGTTGCAAAGGCGTCCTTTTTGTTACCTTTTCACTGACTCGTTTTCCAAAACACAGTAGTACCTCGACTTACAAGAAACCTGATTTACGAACTTTTCTAGATATGAGCTGTCGCTCGGTCGATTTTCTTTTTTAGTCATGAGTTACAAGCGCTAGATTATGGCAGCGAACTTCATAACAAGCAGCAGTTTGGCAGCTAGTGAACGATTCTTAATTTTTTTATTTTTTTTTAAAAAGGAGACCAAATCCTTGCTTCGAGCTGTTTATTGCCACTCCTGACGTTTACTGTATAACTAAACTTGAAACAGAGAATGACATGTTTCATATTGAACCAAATTGCATAACTTTGCCTTACGAAAATATTGTATGCTAATACACAATGCAAAATGCCATAGATGGGCTAATGAAACTAGCAATGATGTTGTAGTAGTCCTGCAACCCACCAGCAACACATGTAGACAGATGATATAACAATACTCACAGGCATATATACTTTCTCTGCAAAAAAAATGAAAATATTGACTGCAGTTTACTTGCGACAGTCTCTGTCTTACACCATCTAAGCTAAGTTTATTATATCTGTCTGTATTATAGTGCTCCCATTTTCTAGAGCACTAACTACGCTCACAGGGTCGAGCGTGTGCTGGAGCCTATCCCAGCTGACTTTGGATAAGAATCGGGGTGCACCCTGAACTGGTCGCCAGTCAACAGCAATCCAGAGAGACAAACATAAACAAACACACAATTCCACTCACCTCAGGACAATTTAGAGTTTTCAATGAACCTAGCGGCCATGTTTTGGGAAATGTGGAAGGAAGCCATACTACGCAGAGAAAAGCCGCACAAGCATGGGGCCTCAACCTCAGAACTGCACGCCGTCCACCCAATGAACTAAAGCTTGAACTCATGATGCAAAAACTGCTTATTCAATTTTTGTCATTACTGTATGTTTTATAACGTACAATATGTAGAGTGCTACAATATTTGTGTAATAAAAAAAAACATGCTATATATATATATTTTTTTTTTTGTTGCTGTTGTTTTAGGGGGCTAGACCGGATTATTGGCATTTCCATTCATTTCAACGGAGAGCGATGATTTGAGTTGCGAGCGTGGCCACGGAGCGAATGACACTCCTAAGTCGAGGCACCACAGTACATTCCCGGAGCTCCCTTGGCATAGTCAAACGAAACGCACAATTATTATCGTTCGTGAAAGCATCACGAATCTCAACGGTTGCCGTGTTCGTGAAACCGAATGAAGCCAAGAAGAACTCACAGTGGCACCATCCCAGGTGGCAGCACCAGTGCAGCTTGAAGCACTTTCCGTGGCTGTGCGTGGCGCAGATGGAGAGTCCGTCACACGGCAAGAAGTCGGGTCTCCCCGCGCAGCTTTTGGCCAAAGCCTGCGCCTCGTCCAACTTCTCACTCCTCGGACACTTTGGAGCTCCGGAGGCGGCCATAACTGCATCGCCCGAACTTCACCTCCCGCCCCCCCCCCCCCCCCCCAAAAAAAAATATAAAGAACACAACACTTTTGGGGAGACAACAACTATAACATGACCGCGACGGAGCACCGCGGTGGGCGGGCGAGGTCCACTTGGGAAGCCTGCCCGGGGAGGAGGCTCCTCAGCCGGGGGCGGGGGGGGAAGCCGACGACGGCGACTCGCTAAGAAAAACTGGTCCGCCTTCACTTAAAGGCGGCGGGCGACATAAAACACACAAAAAAACGGGCGAAGCTCGACGGGCGAAGGGTGTTGTGTTCCTCAAAGGCTCCCAGGGTGGCGTTCCCTCGCGGTGCTTGTGTGCGACGAGCTCGTCGTCACTCGCACCGGCTCAACTTCATCACGCGGCGGGGAAACAAACCACACACAAAAAGATAAAAAAAAAATAAAAATAAAAACCACCGCCACGGCTAAAAAGGGAAAAGAATGGAGAGATGCGCCCTCCCACTCGTGCGGCTGCTTACACAACGAACACGCTCGTGAGGCGTTTGGAGCCGTGGAATATGAAGTCGTAAGGCGGTCGCTTGCGGAGGATGTGGCCGGCCGCTCGGTGGCAGCACCCCACGGCTGCTCCTCCGCGGTGGGCGTGGGATTGGGAACGCTCAGCCATGCAAAAAAAGGGGAGTTCCTGTACGGCTGAGTCAGCACAAGCAGAGGGTTTGTATTCCGAACACTGGGATTACTGCTCTAAACTGCATTCATACGAATGAGTTCATAAATCCATCAGCAGTGGTTCAACGTGTGTGCCTCACAGTCCTGAGAGTCGGGGTTCGAATCTCGTGGCATTTGCTTGTTCGCCCCATTCTTGCGGACTGACGTGGTGCCTTTAAAGTGGTTGAAATGCATAGTCAAAAGTTATTTTTTTCCCCCCATAATGATGGATGGATGTTCCATTAAAGTTTCACCTTTCTGGCTTGAAACAAGAACAGTTTTTTCCTTGAAAAGGAATTTGTAATAATGTCCGATATTTGCAAACGCAAAAGATTATTTAGTTCAACCAATCAAAGGACAGAAATATGCCGACATCACTCTTATAAGCCATGGCGAAAGCTAAGCGTGGTCAATCTGAAATCTGATTGGTTACAAAAAACAACAACACCCATTTGTAATAGTGGGAACATGTCATGGGCCAGCACGCCTGATGCTGAAGGCCCTGGGCAGATGACACTGGAAGATGGACAACCAAGAGAATGGCTATGAAATGAGGATAAGAGACTGCTGAAAGTAAATTACTATAATGAATGAGCTTTCATCACCATGGCAACCGGCCGCGCTAGGGCTCGTGATAATGAGTAATAATAATAAGTGATAATGTTCATTCGAATTTTTGGTAAAGCTCCGATGTTGCGCAAATGTGTGTACAGCTAGGAATATGGCATCGGATGTACATTCAATACAAAGTGATTTATCATGAAAAATGTGGTTGGCCATCTCAGCGCGGGGAATCTGGGAAATGGTTACAGATGTTGAGCGGTTCGTGCAAGTCAAGATTAAACAGCAGATTGTGTCCTGAGGGGTTATTACAGGCCACAGTTGCACTCATTTTTTTGTCTTCTTTTTACTTCAGTGCATGTGAGTTTTTACATTTTTAATCAACTCAGACTCACGAGCTGAGACTCAACTTGACAGGACGTCCGCCTTTTTGTGCTGCTCTCTTTCATCCCTTACATTGCATGCCGCTCAAATCGGCATCCAACCCTGCGCCAGTCAGATGAGGCTTACGGTGCGCCAACTGCACAAGTTACATTGTAATCTTTGCGGTGTAATCGTCGGATTTAGATGCCCGCCTCCATCCCCAAAGAGATAAAAGTCAAAGAACCACCATTTACAATGATATAAAACATGCAAAGGCCCTAAATCCTCACGATTAGGAGGGAGAGAGGAAAAAAAAGAGGATTCATCTCTGCAAGAAAAAATGGGATGTAGCTACGAAATGGTCTTTTGGGGCAACCAATTTTGAACTGTAGCCATGTTCAAGGTGTATTGTGGATTAAGGAACACTAGACTGAAATTCCCCCCTTTCGGCCAATAAAAGCTAGCTCAGCGGCAGTTTTTCAATAAAATACGGTATTTCTTCAAATAGTGGCTTTCGGGCTAATGGATTCTGGTGTGTTGAATGAATAAGCACCGCACTTAAAATAATAGGTGGTGCCAATAGGTGGCTGTAATTACCTTTACTGTGATTGATACCACCATACGGGTAATTTGCATCTGTTACCACAATACACCGCCTGCAGATGTGGCATCTGTAAAGCTGACATTTGCAATGGAGTTTAAAGAGAAAGTGTTCATGTGTGTGTGCGAGAAATCCTGGTGAAAAAGCAGCTAAACGGTTTGCGGAGGACCTGAAAAGATTTTGGATAGGGGAAAAAAACAAACAAAAAACATGCATTATAGGAGCCTAAATGCAGAAAAGTAAGTGTATTTACTTTCCTTGGTTAAGTCTTAAGAGATTCAATAACATTATTTTACAGTGAGAACAGTTCTCTGATCTACAATATAAGAGCTAAACGGTAAAAGCTTAGTTTGACCCACTAAATGACTTCTGAACTTCCATCTAAATGGTTGTTCAAATCCTACTTCCCCCCCCCAAACATTTTTTAATTACATGGAGTCAATCGTCTAACACCATTGAGATGGAACTTCAGAAGTCACAGTGTCAAATTAAGCTTTTACCCACAGTAAAGTGGGTACCATTTACCACAGTATCATTATTTGTGGATTTTTAACAATTTTTTTTTAAACTATACACAAATGAACCTACTCACATTTTTATTTCTTTGGAACCCATCCTTAGTTATTCGTTTAAAAAAATATTTGGGTTTTCTGTGTTTTCTCTAATGCCTTAAGATGCCAGATGATGGAGTCAAAGCCCTGGCGAGTAGTAAAGTTTTAATTGGTGTCAATGAAGTATGATGAATTGATTCCTCTCGATTGAGGGACTAACATCTTTGTATGTCGAGGAAGAGCATAGTTTAGCCGGGGTTGTTAGCGGAAGTTACGGAGAGTCTTTGCCACGTGTGTTTCTGCTCTGTTGAGTAGCTATTACAATGGCCAAGCATATGTAAGTCATGTATTTTTAAGGTTAATTATAGTCTGTGGTATATTTACAGCAAAAGCTATTAATATAGGCAACTATAAAAAAAAAATTAAGTGAGGGATCAATTGTGGTTTTTGAGGCCTGATTCCCCCCACCCCCCCCCCCCCCCCCCCCGCCCCAAAATAGCAGGATTTACTGTCTGATTTATTCAATATTGGTATAAAAATAATTTGTACAAATAAATGCCTCCCCCGATAAATGCCTTATCCCTAATACGCTTATGTATAATATGTGAGGAAATACGATTATTCAAACACATCCCAACATTGCCCGTGATTAAGTCTATTTGGAACATGATAACCATATAAGAAATCAGTCCTCAATATGTCGAAAGGTGCCATTTTAGAGGGGATTGTGAAATCTTGCAGATTCAAAGGTGGCTGTGAGTTTTCTTGATGATTTCCCTCCACTTGTGGACAGGCGGGCTGCCGCTGGCCACCAGCCTACGGAGCAGACCGCAGGGCTGCAGATAAAGCACATCTGGGTGGGCCTTCTGGTAGTGCTCCAGCCTCCCCAGGATTTTGGTCAGGCCCACCATACCCGCGTAGAACATAGGACCTCCGCGGTGCTTGGGCCAGCCGTAGCCGAACACGTAGATGACGTCGATGTCTTCGGGTCCGGCCGCTATTCCTTCCTCTAGGATGCGGAAGCCTTCGTTGATTAGGGTGTAGAGGCAGCGCTCCAGCACCTCCTGGCGATCTATGCGGCGTGCCACAAGGCCGCGTCGGGCTCGGTACTCCTCCAGAAAGCGGTGCAACCATGGGTCAGGCCTAGCTTCCCGACTGTTGTCATACTGATACCATCCACGGCCTGTTTTCTGTCCAAACCGCCCTTGCTCATAGAGAAGATCTCCGAGGGGACTGTATCGGCGGCCTTGTCGGACTCTACTTGCCGTGCCAGGCTGCGCCAGACCTTCTCCCTTCCTAACCCTCCAGCCTACGTCGATCCCGGAGAGGTCCGACATTCTGAAGAGCCCCATGGCGAAACCAAACTCCTCCAGCACTTCATCGACCAACTTGGGCGTGGCTCCCTCTTCCAACAAGAACAAGCCTTGCTCCAAGTATGGCTTCAGCATGCGGTTCCCCACAAACCCGCGGCAGTTACCGACAGCCACGCCGACTTTGCCCATTTTCTTTCCCAGATTCATGGCGGTGGCCACAGCTTCAGGAGAGGAGCGCGACCCATACACCACCTCCAGTAGCTTCATGACGTGTGCTGGGGCGAAGAAATGCATCCCAACCACCAGCTCTGGGTGGCGGCTCTGCAAGGCCAGGAGGTCGATGTCTAACGCGGACGTGTTGGTGCACAAGAACGCATCTGGTTTACAAACGGCGGACAGCTGCTGGAAGAGTTGCTTTTTCAGGTCCACGTCTTCAAACACAGCCTCGATGACCAGGTCAACATCCGCTACCGCCGCCCGAAGGTTTTGGCTGTAGGTGATCAGGTCAAGGGCAGGGGCCACGCCTCGTCTCTTGGCCCCGCGCCTTAACATGCCCGTTATTGCCTGCTTTGCCTCCTTCAGTGGCTTCTCCTGGACCTCCACGGCAACCACAGACAACCCCGCCTGAGCAAGCGAGACCGTTATACCTCTTCCCATTGTACCAAGACCTAAAAAGACCAAACAAATACATTACGAGATGCTTTAAGTGACTTCTACTGTAGAAAATTGGTTTTGTCTACATTAACAGAAGTGGCTTTCTACTTCAATCTCGTACAGAATAATAATAATAAGAGCTTGCTCGGATTTATATAGCGCCTTTCAAGGAACCCAAAGCCGCTTTACACAATAAACAGATAAGAACAGAGAACAAAGGACAATAAACATAAAAATAAAAAAATAAACACATACAGACCTCTTTTTGTGTGATATTTACAACTCTAAAAAACATTTTTTTTGCCTCAAAGCGGACAGTGCGGTTGCTTCCAAGCCTGCAATTTTAATGCGCAAGCTGCTGGGCTTCACATATCCAGAATGCTCAACAAGCAACACTCCCTGCAGGGAGGAGACTTTGACTTGTACCAGGAGGACTGAAAAAGCTTCGTATCAACAATGATAATACTGCAATGTCCAGAGCTAAGGCACAGCAGCAGAGTAAGTTCATGTTAGCATGTGTGATTATCTTGCGTCTTTTTAGCCATGTAGAACGGTCGTTGGTTGACGATATTCTCGACCTACGAAGTTTCATGGTTACGAACGGTTTGCAATTAACTAGTTTGCATCCCTTCCACTTTGCAAGGAAATCTCAGGAGAAAGAATGAAGAAATTTGTTTTGTGTGTTCCTGTTTTTCATTTGATTATTTTGTCCTGGAAGTGTTTTTCATGCAAATATTTTTACTGTAATTATGACAATTATAATTAGGACCAATTTACATACAAAAACCGGTTACTTCTGTGTCGTAGGAACGGAATTGTGAACCAAAGACCCACTGTACAGTATACTCAAAAGATACAAGGATGTGGCGAAATTCAGGGAAATATAATCGGGGCATTAGACAAAGTTTAATGAGGGGCCATTTTGAAAATGAAAAACTTTCAGACATTTTAAGCCACAGGCTGTGCTGCTTTCGTTTTTGACTCAACAAGGCAGCTACTGTTAGTTTTGAAAAGGACTGCTTAAACATGGAAATACAAAAAGTCATGATGGATAGTTGTATATCATTGCTAATTGTCATGGTTAGTCCATGTCAATATATTGGTGTTCCAGTCTTACCAATGACCGCCGTTTTACAGATGGGCTTGGGCCTGCTGCTGTCCCAGCGAGCTCCACCGGGCATGCTCCACCTGGCCACAGCTCTCTGAGCAAAGAAGTTGTACTGCAGAGCTCGAGCCTGGCCAGAGGTGAACAGCGTGGCCATCAGTTCCTTCTCCCGCTCCATGCCCTGGGCGTAGGGCAGGGCGGCGGCCGCCTGCAGCGCCTGGACGCAAGCCACCGGCGCTATGGCTCCACGGGCCTTTTGGCGCACCTTCTGCATCGCCGCCTCAAACAGGGCATTCACATCGGGAGGGCAAGGGCACGGGCGAGTGCTGATACGGCAGGCATCCAGAGACTGTTCTGAAAGTGACGAAAGCTGACTCAGAGGAAAAGACTTTTGCTGGCAAACGTGCATTACTCTGCAAAACTCCAAAAAGTCCGCCATTAGATTTGTTGTTTTAGCAATGCTATCATGACCATTTACAGGTCAGGGGAAAAAAGCACATATATATCCGCTTGACTAAGCGGGGATATACCGCCACTAAGCGTTTTCCACGAAAAACGGGGGTTGCCCCCCCCCAGAAAAAAATAAGAATTTGCGGGTGTCAAACCACGAATATTCAGGGATCCACTGTATACATTAAAAAAAATGCATCTTATTGCACTCACAGTGATTTATAACAATTATATTTACTGAACATATTCGAATCTCCTTAATGCTCAAAATGTCCTCCTCCAACATTGCAACAATTCTCAAACCTTTTCAGAATACTGACTTACACAGCACGACAATTTCGATATGCATCCATTTCAAGAAAGGTTTCCGAGATGAACTCTTGTACACCGCCGTGTGAGTTTTTGGCCAATTTTTTTTCTTTGTGTTGCGAGCCAAAATTTGAGGGACAGGCAAGCTTCAGATACAGTTAGCGTTTCATCTTATTCAGCGGACACGCCCACAGCTTTTGCCAGCTGAAACAACGATTTGATTTTACACGATTTTGAAGCCTCATTTTTTTAATCATTCAAATTCAGCATGGTTGTTAACAACCCTCTTCTCTCTGGTGTGTTGGATTTACAAAATGTAGATTTTGAAGTTACGGCTTACAATTTTTTTTTGTGTCTCTACTATCAGAACTACCTCACAATTCCCATTGTGTGCCTTCTCCACTGGGGATTCACCGTGTGTACTCGCCAGCGGTCTTTTAACTTGGAAGTCAATTTCCTGGTGAGAGGCCGCAGGAGGACTCGATATTACAAAGAGATCTGGTGTCTGCGCTGATTTCAATTTGGGGCAAATGGGAAAAAAAATCAAGTCAATTCCCCATTCCTGTCTCTCGTGACACGATTACACGAGACAGCGGTTAGAATCCTTCGCAGCGCCGCTGAATTACACCGGGCTCCAGAAAATGGGTCACCGTGGCAAAGATTAAACGGTGGCTCACAATCCACTGTCTACAATTTGATCCAATCGAATCAGTATCATGAATAAAGAATGAATGGAGGGAGGTCATTTTAGGCCTTAACACATACCTCCAGCCTAGAGTTAAACACAACATTTAGGTGACGTGGCAGTGGATGACCACAAGGGATCTTTACTGCATTCAGCCATTAATCTCGAAATGGTTGCAGAGTTTTCGACGGATTTATTGTGCGGAGAGAGGGTCGTCCCGACAGATGAGATGGGCAGATGTCGCAACCGCTGCGCTAAAACACTTAATCCCGTCAGCGTGCGCGTGTGCGGGCTGTGTCAGGAACACGTGCGACCATTCAAATGCACACGCTTGTACTTTGACGCATGCATGCTGGTTGGCTCACATGCTCACTCGCTCGACGGTGGCTTTGTGATGTGAACCCGTATCCCATGTCCCCGTTCTTTTAGCAACCCTGGCAATTTAATCAAGACGGGAACATCCGTCCGAATAATCAAAGATTTCAGTTTGATCGACTCTCATCTTTGTTGTGCTTTGTCTCTCCTTTTCTGCCTGACTTGCTCGCGTCCTCAAACAATCAAACAACCCTGCTCAAAGTCATGTCGTCTAAGGTCCACGATTCAAACAAGCATCCCTCTGTTCACTGCCAACCAGCCCAAAGCCCTCTCTTAATCGCGTAAAACAAAAACAAGTATTACTTACTACCAAACACAACATTCTGAATTGAGTTATGTTAGCATGAAGTGGGCTAGCCTAGCTTGATTATCCAGCTCATCCCAATGTTTCTAACTGGACAATATTAGTCGTTCTTCGCAAAGGATTAAGAATATATGCCTGTGAGTACTGTTATATGGTCGGTCTACATGTGTTCTAGCAACGTTTGTGTTCAGATAGCCGTTCTTAAAGGGTAACAACACCGCCGCATAGATGATAATTGTTAGCACGTGTGCCTACACTGTTTCTCACTCAATGTTAGCATTCAGGTAGCTAAGGCGATATGGTTGTTTAAAGTACACAATGTGAAATTATTTTTGCTTTACGTTTAGTTTGATAGTAACTTTCAACTGAGAGTCGCAACCAGCTTGAAGCCTCTATTTTAAATATTTATTGTGAAATGAGTCGAGTCACAGGCGGCACGATGGCCGACTGGTTAGAGCGTCAGCCTCACAGTTCTGAGGTGCGGGGTTCAATCCCCGTCCCCGCCTGTGTGGAGTTTGCATGTTCTCCCCGTGCCTGCGTGGGTTTTCTCCGGGCACTCCGGTTTCCTCCCACATCCCAAAAACATGCATTAATTGGAGACTCTAAATTGCCCGTAGGCATGACTGTGAGTGCGAATGGTTGTTTGTTTCAATGTGCCCTGCGATTGGCTGGCAACCAGTTCAGGGTGTACCCCGCCTCCTGCCCGATGACAGCTGGGATAGGCTCCAGCACGCCCGCGACCCTAGTGAGGAGAAGCGGCTCAGATAATGGATGGATGGATGGAGTCGAGTCACCTGCCACCATCCCGCGCTCTTATCTCAAGTTTAAGCTCGCAAGTCAAAGCAAAAAAAAATAAAAATCATCTGATCGACGACTCATATCTCAAAAAAACTCATAATTCGGGTCACTCGTATCTCAAGGCACCACTGTACTGTAATACGTTTTTAAAAAAATGTCTTTCCAAAAATAATTCTCAGTTTTGATTGGAGGTATTCTTTTAACAATACTGTTTATTCGTTTTCATTAATGACTCAAAATATACCCACCACTGAGTTAATTTGACGTTTTTATCTACGAGGTGGAAAAAGTGAAGTGTTTATTTGAGGTGAGGCATTTGCTTATTCAACAGGAGAAACAATGCATGATGGAGAAATATGGTATTATCATCGAATTTGAAGATGCACCAAAAGTAAATCTTAGTATTCCAAATGCCGGAGTTTTTTATGTGCGTGGAGAACAGCACAAACACTTAGCCATTCATGAGTCTGATTGAAAAACTAATGCCAACATACAACCAATTAAAACACACTGCCAAGGACTCATTATGAATATTCTGAAAATGCTTGTCTCTTTTGCCCTTTCTGAATAATAGACCAAAGGCGGCGGAGACATCAGAGTACGGTCAACCATCAAACATTCATGGCCACAGCTGCGTATTCTCATCCCCTTCACGACAATTGTACAAGTCAGCTTCCTCACAAATATACTGCCTTTTGTAGAAAATGCCACTTCCCGCCAGAGAGGGGATATCGTGTGTGCTGTCTGTGCTTTGCTTTTTGGCTCACCTGCAACACTCACGGCAAACTTGACAGCAGCGTCCACGGCGCTGTGATCTGTAAGCCGATCCACTATTGAGAGTTCCAGCGCTTCGGCGGCGGTGATGTGACGACCTGTGAGACAAACATGACAGCCGGTGCTTGAAAAAGATCACTGGCTGAGAAAAAGAAGCAGTGTTTCCAGATTTTCAGATGTTACCACCCCCCAATGTTTCCTCCACCCAAATGTATGCTTAATTGAAAAACAACATGCATGTTATGTTCTTTGAAGACTTTAAATTTTCCATTGGTGTGAATGTGACTATGAATGCTTGTTTGTCTACATGTGCCCTGCAATTGGTTTGCGGCCAGTCCACTATGTAACACACCTCTCGCCCAAAGTGAGCCGGGATAGGCTCCAGCTCACCTGCAACGCTAATGTGGTCAAATGCTACAGAAAATGGATGGAAGGATGACTTTGAAATGAGTTTTTTTTTTTTTTTTTTTTTTTTTTTAAACAAAAGATGCTTAAAATGGTTCCAAAAAAATCTTCAGCAATCGCACAAACAGAAAACCATGATTCATACTGACCTCTGCTGGCCATTTATTTACACATGGAGACTGCATGCAAAAATGCGGTTGCAAAAGCATGTATTACATTTAAAAAAACAAACAACAAAAAAAGAAAACACTCAATTTTAAAGGATGAATTCAGGCATATCAAGTAAAAGGTGTGGTTGTTACCTGTGGTGATAAGCTCTAAAGCTGCCGGTAGTCCAGTGAGCCTCGGCAAACGTTGGGTTCCACCTGCAGCAGGTAGCAGACCCAGAGTCACCTCCGGAAGCCCCACTTTAGCCTGAAATTGAGCCCAGAGATGAAGATGAATGGAACGAACTAGTAAGTGCGGGTTGCAGTAGTACACAACATTTCCTCAATGAGTTGCCGGGAAATTGTATTGACTCAACTGAGCACAAGGCATTTATTTGAAATAGGTGTCTATTTGAGAGGATGGATATTCTTGGAACAAATGTTCTGTGCTTTGCAATGATTGGTCGACGGAGAATTGTTACGCTTTTTTCTTTTTCCCAAGCGGTAAGGCATTTATATAAGTAACAGACAATCCAGGCTTATATTGACACAATGAAGGAAAACTGATTTCCAAGAGGCAGCATAGTCTCATTCCAATGAGACTTGCTCGTTTTGATTTTTCTGTATTATTTGTGTAATGTTTGCGATTCTTTATTTTAAGCTTTCTCTGTGACAAGTGCTTCATAAATGAAATGTTTTACTTATTTACAGCCTGAAAATTGAACAAACCTTGGAATGCGCTACTCGATAGTGACAGCCGAGCGCCAACTCCAGGCCTCCGCCCAGAGCGATCCCCTCTATGGCCGCCACCACCGGCTTGTTCGCAGCCTCTATGGCGTGGATCATCGGCACCAGCGGAGGCCCGGTCATCGGGCTCCCAAACTCTCTGATGTCTGCTCCTGTTAATCAAGACAGACAAATCGAGTGCCTTAAGTTTTGTAAGCAATGATGACTGTGTAGTTGCTTGAAAGTGGCTCTGGATCTTCAGCCAACCTACCTACTGATGTCATGGGCGGAGAAAGTCAGAGTGGCGCATTTAGTATGTAAATTAGCCCTACTGTTAGATCACAATGAGGCGGAAGTGTAGAATGGCTTGCTCACAGAAACATTTTCAAAAACAGAATTTAAAAAGATTTACTTGTGTTGTGTCATTTCTAACGTGATGGAAGTTAGGTGGGCAGGCACACAAGAGACTCAACAATTTTCCAACAAGCCATTTTCCATAACATGTCCCCTTTAATATGATTGACAGAGAAACGTTGTAGTGTACAGTACTTACCTCCACAAAACACTCCATTCTGTCCACATATGACAACACACTTCACCTCAGGATCACCGAGGGCTCTCTTCACAGTGTCCACAATGCCCTGACGTACTGCTGCACTGGAAACAAAAAAAAAACATTTTACTGTTATGTCATTTTACTGTCATGTCATTGATCTCAGTCTTCGGGAGAAAAGGATGAGTAAACCCATACAGGGACGAACAAGTGGAACCGGTGAATGCACAATCTAATTCGATGTATATAACACATTTGATTGTGCAGCTTGAAGTAATGATGTGGAGGAAGAAAAAGTCAAACACAAATGCTGCATAACTCACCTTAGTGCATTTACAGGTGGGTTTTGGAGGGTAATCAAGCCGACAATTCCCGAAACACGTAAATATTGAGCCATTTTTCCACACGAGCGATAGCACTCTATTTTTTTAATGCGTGCGGTGAACTTTGGCACTTCATTGTTTATGTTGGTGGGACTACTTGAACTTTAGCACACTCTCTTTGCGCCTTGTGGCCGTGACAGCGTCAACACATTTGTTCGTTGATCACTTCAATCCCGCTCAACTCGTGGCGTTGAGGGACATTACCGCCCCCTATAGGCCTGGAGGACACATGTATTATTGTTACTGTTGTTACTATTATTACATTATTATTGTTATTAGTCATAGACGTCCATTTTTAACCTTTAAGTTAATCTATATACAGATAAATATTCTTCACTCAAATATTCAAACTGTCAAAAAAGACCATTCCACGGGGAAGTGACGTCATTACACGGGCGGCTCTCTTGGTTTCCACGTGATTCAGTTCATTTATTTTTTCCCCGTTAAGTTATACCTAACATATGCTCACAAACACACTAATCACTACTTTTTACACTCAATTATTGTTAATAAATAAATATGTTGGACATCGTTTCGTCATAGTGTTGGCGGTTCGCTCTTTTCTGTTTCCGTCTGTAACGTGACCCAACTGCTTTAGAATATGCGTTCACACGTCCTTTTTTTATCGTAATAGTACAAAATTATTGGCCACCCTCAAAATTTTAATCTAATAATCAAACGCTAGTGTTTTTAACTTTTATTTATATTTTTTGATTTTTTTAGTTAGGGTCAAACGACAACCAGAAAGTGTTGGAAAAGACGTCACGAAGTAGATGGTTCGCGCTTTGTCAACTTTCAGCCTGTCACGTGACTTGGCTGTTTTGGAATGTACGTTTACCCGACCTTTTTTGTTATAATAGTACAAATTTATTGATCACCCTCAAATTTTCATGACAATACTCAAATGCAGGTATTAAAAAAATAAGGGTCAAATGGCAACTGTGCACGAGGCGTGATTAGGATTTCCACATAGTTTCCAGGAAGAACACGCCCCACTGCAACATGATTGGCCCCTGCAACGTGGGAAGGGAAAGCTACGCTGCTGTAACGAGATGACCATTCCAAACATGTATCACCTTAGTACGAAATAAAAACAAAAATTTTGTTATGGTTTGGTTTAAGGGCTAAGGTTGGGTCTTACGGCGGTTTAGGATGGGTTAGGTGAGGATTTGGGCGGGTTAAGGTTAGTGGGAAAGATATTAACGCCGCCATACTTAAACCGCACCTTTGGATACAACAGCCAATCATAGTACAGCGATGCGTGTTCTGGAGCCAGTAATATTGGAGCAGGGCGTGTGCTGCCTACAAACTTTGTGGGAATCCTAATGACGCGTGAACGTTTTTTTCTTTTCTTTTTTTTAAAAAATATTTTAGGCGGAAGTGACGTCATAGACAGTGCCTGCCACATGACCCGGCTGTTTTTGTTGCGTCCCTGGCTAAAAACAAACCAAAATCAAAGCACGCGAGTGAATGGGGAACATGCGCTCACTCGTCGGGCTTGTCACCGTGGTCGTCGCCGCTACCGTGTACCTTTATTCGCTGTCTCTGTACTTGCCCCCCGGCCCGCCGAGACCCGCTCCCACCGCTACCGGGACCCAGCATGGCACCGGCGGAGCAGAAGGGTCCTCCGGGGCGTCCGCTGCTGAGAGCACCGAGGACACAAGCAGCAGGTCGGAACGGTTGTTCAATATTCTCAGTTGGAGGATGCTAAGCTAACCAATGTTAGCACGGTTACTGTTACATGACTTAAAAAGCTTTAGTTATCAGCTCGACCTTTAGTCAGCATGTTTGTGATATTAACTGGTCACAAGAAGAAGAAAAAAAGTCTTTTTTTGGAATATCTTTTTGTAAAAGCATTTTCTGATAATTCATGTTTAACGTTTAGCATTTTACATTAACTTGTTAAAATGCAAAAAAAATACAACTTTTATTTAGGTGACGTTCCAATTGAATTAAATGAGCTAATTAAAAATATACATACTCATTTATTCAAACAAGATGACCATTTTTTTCCATTTTTGAAATAAAATGTCAATTTTCATAATATTCATCCTATACTATCCTATAATTACAAATGTATTTATTATGCTTTTTTTCCCCTAAAGTACATATACTGAAAATGTGTATTTGTTTGTTTAATATATTTCCTCTTTTGTTAAGCACATTTTCTCTCAATTTAAGACTTTTTGATCATTACGGTGTTCCCCTAAAAAGTTGCAACTTTATTCTTGCAACATTACAACTTAATTAATATGAAAAAAATATTACCTTTTTCTTGTACTATTAAAAAATATCTTGAGTATTCTCTATTCCTTTTCCTCTTATACATTTACTTTTTTCCCTCATAAAATTACATTTCTTAAAAACAACACTTTACTGCGACTTTATTGTTGCAATATTACAACTTTAATCTTAAAAGATTATTTATCTAAAAAAATACTAATAATATAGCAATAGTACTGGTATAGTAGTATAGTAATATTATGCCTATGCCTAATATGCCTTTTTCTCCTAATATTACATCTTTACTCTCATAGTACAGCTTTATTGAAGTAATTTTCTAATTATTTTCTCAAAAAAGAAAACACA